>NC_079212.1:138258079-138625744 GCF_029633865.1 Lampris incognitus | reverse complement strand
AGCTACCAGGTGGCCTCTCTGCAGGATAACGCCACAGGCGGGGACTGTCCGGCCGAAGTGCGATTGCCCCCCCTCCTTCCTTCCGCCATGTATTGTGATGGGCGGGGGCTAACAGCCATGCCGGCCATCCCCCCCCGCATGAAGTACCTGTACCTGCAGAACAACGCCATCACAGCTGTGCCGGATTCATCCGTGGTGAACGCCACCAACCTGGTGTGGCTCGTGATGCACCACAACCAGCTGACGTCGGATGGAGTTGGCAAGAAGGTACCGCTCACCTGCTCTGACTGATTTAAAGGGCAACGAGTAAAGATTTTGGGCAGGCCTTCGGGACCCGCTCAAGTGAAAACCACATTTTCCAGCCTCGCTGTATTCTCTTTAACAGATGGCCTTGTTAATGTAAAGCTACCCACAAATGCTGGCATTTCTGTTGTTGCGGAAATATAAGCGGAACTCTAGGCCATCAGTGACGTCATTTAAATCACGGAAGGCCGAGAGTGTGCAGGGGTTTCACTACTGCCAGTAAAGTTTGCTGTCCAATTTCAGTTAAGCCCTCCCCCTGGTAAAAGTGTCAAACTAGTAAAATCTGTCACTGGACACACAATAATTTTAGCACATTCTTCAAGAAGCAGTCCAATGAGTTTAGTTCATCGAGACAAGTTTTATAGTGGAATATTCATATTAGCAATGTCTTGTGAGCCAGAAGTGTAATTTGATTTGTTTTTCTGTTTAGGACCCTCTCACTGAACACAGGCAATTCTCTGATGGTTGCCAGGGGGCGTGGCCATGAGTTCACAAAACTCTTTATTGACAGATAGCTAGCTAGCTAGCTAGCTAGCGTGCTAACTTGCATGACGTTGCTTGGCAACTGTTTGAAAACAGATCAACTGACAGACTGACTGACGATGATGAATCACTGCCTGTCCAATCAAATCAGGGCACTGAGATCTGCAGCTGTACATGCATCGCTTAACGCATGCTTTAAAACTCTATTTGAAACGCTCCACCGCTTGTTTTCATAGCAGACTTGATATCCATAACACTTTACTCATTGCGCAAAGCGCAGATGACTATGCCATGCGTCTCATCAAGCCATTCAACCTCCGTATCATTGGATAGGCATTTGCCCAGATGCAGGGACTAGAGCGCCTTTACCTGCAGCACAACAACCTGACTCTCATCCCCGCCCGACCTGCCTCGCTCTCTGCGGGACCTGAGACTCAACCACAACAGTATCGACAAGGGTAACACGCCCTCGCAGTTTTACGTCGATGCAGAGCCATCCCCTGTCCCTGTTTTCTCTCCGGGCTGTGAATCAAAAGAGGTATACTTCTTTTTTTGCCGTTTGCCTAGGTAACATCTGCAGACCTGGATGGGATGGCCAACCTCACGGTTCTGTATCTCCATGAGAACGCTTTGACGGACATAGGTACATCGCTGAAGGGACTCAAATCCCTCACACTGCTGGATGTCAGCAGCAACAAGTTGAACAAGGTAGGATGCTAAGGTCTAGTGTGTATGTGCGCGTGTGTGTGTGTTTGTTGATATGAACTAATAGTTAACTACTATAACTACATACACATAACCACATGAAGGGAACTACTCCCCAACACCGTCTGCACATACTTGTGCAAACGTGCGTATACTCTATGTATATATGAGCAGGGAAGTTTGAGAGTGTGTCGCTCGCTGAAGAACCTGATGCATCGCTTATCTCTGGCGCTTCGTATGGTTGTGGTCTAGCTTCACCTGTCTCCCTGTGTTGACTGGTCCCAGGTTCCAGAGGGTCTCCCCGAGCACCTCCACCAGCTGTACATGGAGTCCAATGCCATTGATTCTCTGCCGGAGGGCTTCCTCAGCCGTTTCACTCAGCTTCAGTACGTCCGAATGGCCCACAACCAGCTGACGGACAAGGGCATTCCTCCCAACACCTTCAACGTGAGCGGCCTGGTGGAGCTGGACCTCAGCTTCAACAAACTGGAGAGGATCCCTCCGGTCAGCACTGCACTACAGCACCTCTACTTACAAGCCAACCAGATCAAAGGTAAAAGACACACGTTTCCTACAATTCACTCAGCACCACCTTTCAGCTTGTTACAAGTACAACTTGTGCATGTTTATGCATGTCATTTCAGAAAAAATCAAAAACCTCTCCTAGCAACTTTAACTAATAACAGTTATTACAATAATTTCCTTAAAAGAGAAGAGACTAAATTCTTGAACATAAATATTACTGCTTTCACTACAGTTTTTTTAAGACATAGGCCTAACATTGATAGGGTTTCAGATTGGAAAACATATTGGGGAGTCAACTGAGTTTACTGAGGTCCCAAGTAGTCTCAGAGACCGACAGTCAATCAATCAATCAGTCAATCAATCAATCAATCAATCAATCAATCAATCAATCAATCACTCACTCACTCACTCACTCACTCACTCACTCACTCACTCACTCACTTTAATTAAATGGCATATTTCATGTATTAAATATAATGCAATTCATGAAGTGAAAGTGCACAAATGAAAAGGAGGTAATGACTGGACCAAACTTGCACTAACTGTCTTTACACCAGACTTAGTAGGACCACACGCTGGCTCACCAGACTCAATGCCTTTCCTATGTGACCTTCTCCCTCCCTCTGTCACTGCTGCAGAGTTCACAATGGGTAGTTTCTGCAGCGTTGTGGATGTGACCAACTTCTCCAAGCTGCGGACTCTGCGACTGGATGGAAACGAGATTAGTCCTGAGGACATCCCGTCAGACTCGACTCACTGCCTGCGCCAGGCCTCCACCATTGAGCTGTAGCCCGTCTGGCCATCTCACTTGGTGGCATTGCCCCCCCCCCCCATTAAACAGCTCAGTGGGCTAATGTGTCATCCTTAAAGGTCCCATGAAACAGCATTTAGAGCACTGCAAATGTCTGACATGTATCTGAATGAGACAGAAATGTCAGCTGGGGTTTTGTGAGGGGAGGGAGTTTGATTTGAGTAGCAGTAATGGCCAGGCATTTTCTAGAACAATGGCCAAGTTTCCTTTGGTAGTAGTAGATCATTTGTCTTCTCTCAATCTCCCTCCCAGTTCATTTGACATTTTTGTTAGTGAACACCCACACGTGTAAGGTGACGTAACCAAAAATATTATCAGGACTCAAAAAAACATTATTCTTTATCGATGCAAAACTAAAACGAGATGTTTTTAGGCCATTTCTAGAACACAGTGTTAAGTGCACATAAAACCTGTCACAAGGATTAAATTACCCCCCCCCCCCCCCCCCATTTCATTGGACCTTTAAGCCTGGTGACTGACTCGGCTAGAAATTGTTGACCATCTGTGACATTGTTGACTACCAACAGCAGGGGGCAGCACTCTCATATGGCTTCAGTGTTATTGCAGTTCCGGTAGAACGACTACAGGGGGCAGCCAGGCCCATTTGTAATCTTTCATCGTTTGTTTTGTTTTGTACCCTCCTCCCCCACCCACCCCCCATCATTTTAAAGGTGTCACAACATTTGCCATCAAGAGCATTTTGTGCCAGAGGGTTTATACTGAGGAGCCGATCCTCAGATATCGTGACAAAGCAAGTGCTGCGTGACGTACAGCACACGAGGTATATTAGCTACCGAATGAGCTTCACGCGTCTTCCACATGTACCGATTCGTTATGTTTTGACCTCGATCTTCTTTCTGTATGGTTGTGGGCATCAGTGGTCTTTACTTTAGTCTGTATTTGGATAATGTGTCCCCCCCCCCCTCTTGCTCTCACGCCGTTTAATTCTCTCTATCTCTTTTTGCCCCCCCCCCCATCCCTCCCTTTGTCTGTCTATTTATCCGTCACTACCACTTTCTGCCCTTTGTCCCGTAGCTCGACATCGACAAAAATATACTTTGCGTATCATTTGCTGTGTGTACTTGATCTGCGGCTGTGTGTGGACAGTACTATGGGATCCGCCGCGTGACAGGCGGCAGTGTCTGTTGTCACGGCGCGTGCTGCGGTAAACCGATGTCGTGACGGCTTATCCCACAGCACGCGAACGGAGAGACGTCATCGTTCAACTTCCCATTTAAGAAAACAGAACAAAAATTCTGTCACTCTGTGAATACTGACTCGGGCGCTGGGAGGGACGTAGGCGTGTGCATCTTTGGGACGTGTGCTCTTTGATTCTCTATCGTGTTTTGATGTATGGATCATATGGAATGGTGAAATATATACTAAACAGCCCTTTGCAGAATAAATAACATGCCGTTTTTTTTGAAGAAAAAAAATGACAAGAAGAATCCCAGATAGCAAAACCGCTGTGGCCCGGACCCGTCCCACACCGACACCTTCATCCGGCCCACATACCGCGTGGAGTGATGGCACCTGGGCGGTCCGCTCCTGTTTGCCAGATCTGGGCCAGAACCAAGCCATAGCAATGCCGCATGTGCCTCATATTTGCCAAAGAAGGCCCATTTTTGATTTGGCGTATTTAGGCCATATTTGCTGTTATACATGTGGGCCACTTCAGGCTCACATCCATTTTGTCAGGGCCAGAAGAAGGCTGCATCACTGCCTGAAGTGGCCCACATCCAGCCAGATGCTATCTGGATGTGGGCCCCCCTTTTTTCCCCTCCAATTGTATCTGGCCAATTACCCCACTCTTCCGAGCCGTCCCGGTCGCTGCTCCACCCCCTCTGCCAATCCAGGGAGGGCTGCAGACTACCACATGCCTCCTCCCGTACACGTGGAGTCACCAGCCGCTTCATTTCACCTGACGGTGAGGAGTTTCAGCAGGGGGACATAGCGCATTGAGGGAACACGCTATTCCACACAAGTCCCCCTCCCCCCCTCCGAACAGGTGTCCCGACCGACCAGAGGAGGCATTAGTGCAGCAGCCAGGACACATCCCCACATCCGGCTTCCCATCCGCAGACACGGCCGCTTGTGTCTGCAGGAACGCCCGACCAAGCCGGAGGTAACACGGGGATTTGAACAGGCAATCCCCGTGTTGATAGGCAACGGAATAGACCACTACGCCACCCAGACGCCCTTAGAAGAGTATTTTGTATTGGTGTTTGAATGCACATCTATGAGTAGTAGTTTAAGATGGACTTGATGGGCTGAGGGTCACTGTGGAGACATACACAGGTAACAAAACATAGCTAGTGCCTTGAGGAATGCACAGTGGCCTATAGAGGGCGAGGTCGTGGACTAGGAGCAGCGACGAGACACACAACATTAAGGCTACTGCTAACTATTAATGATACCATCACTCAACTGGCCTTTGGGTGGAGGCCCACAAACCCCATCACTCGCTCATCAATGCTTATACACATGCTCATTCCCCTAAGATCTCAAAGTGGAGGACCTAATGAGTTTTACAATGGTATTCATGTCATGTGTGCCATGATGGCACACACACACACACACACACACACACACACACACACACACACACACACACACACACCCTAGGGACAATTTAGTATGGCCGATTCATCTGAACTACATGTCTTTGGACTGTGGGAGGAAACCGGATGCTCCGGTTTCCTCCCACAGAGGACGACCCCACACAGAGGACGACCCCCAAGGTCGGACTACCCTGGGGCTCGAGCCCAGGACCTTCTTGCTGTGAGGTGACCGCGCTAACCACTGCGCCACTGTGTCAATACAATAATACAATGAATAATGACATTTTGAAATGCATTCACATATTTGGAGCGTGCAGCAGGTGGGACATGAAAGGACAGGACAGACAGCCAATCAGATCGCAGAGACAGACTAGACACAAGCCACACATTAAGGTATATGTTAATAAGTGTAAGTAGAAAGATAAACATGTGTAGTCTTGGAATAAATACCATATATGATCTCATTACCTTCTGTTTTGGGGTTTCTTTTGTTTTGTGCCGCTAGAACAGTGATCTACTTTTTAATTCAAGTTCAAGCAGCTCTGTCTGCCTCAAGCAGCTCTGTCTGCCTTAACACAAGGGACACAAGGACAAAGGACAATGACACACCATGTCCCCCCCCCCAAAAAAGGAAACTGACTATGTATGCAGAATTCACACAATATATAGAAAAGTACACAATAACACAACAATGTAAGGTGCATATGGGTGCATCAGCTGTGCAGCAACCTGACTGCCTGTGGAAAAAAACGACTACTGAGACGGCTGGTGTGTGATTTGATGCTCCGGTTATGTTTTTTAGATGGAAGGAGCGAGAACAGAGCACGAGCAGGGTGGCTGGTGTCCTTAACGATGTTCTGGTGTAAATATGAAGCGGTGGTTGTCCCGTGTCAATGATCTTTGCGGCTGTCTTTAAAGGTGCGGACTAACTCACGAAAATGGTAGAGGGCATCAAACAAAGTACGGGAGTAGGGCAGACTCATTTCTGCCCCAATGAGCCTCTATAGAGCAGTGGTTCTCAACCTTTTTGGGGTCCTGGACCCCCTGCGTATTTTTGATCTACCCTGAGGACCCCTCCACCTGATCTTGGGGGAGGGGGGTTGCAATTTGATAGAAACAGTAGAAACTGCATTTTAAATTGCATTATAGCATTTATTCACTCTTTGGGGCAAAAACAAGAGCTTTCAGTTGTAACTTATGTAACGGTACACTTAGATATAGTTAACAAAACAGAATTCTTATGCAGTAACTTTCAGATATACGTAACAAAACAGAATATGTATTCAGTAACTTTCAGATATATGTAACAAAACAGAATATGTATTCAGTAACTTTCAGATATATGTAACAACAGCATTTTTATACAGTAACTTTTAACAATGCAAACGGGAGCGAGATCTCTTATTAAAATACAATAAATTACACTTGTGAAACAGATGTAATTAGAGAAAAAAGTCCTGTTACCCTTTATAGTTTAGGTAGATAAAGGTCTCAGTCACATTTGAGTAAAATAATCCTATTTCTATAAATGTCATAGGATCTTTTTTTTAAAGATATTTTATTTTCACGGACCCATTGCAATTACACCACGGACCACTAGGGGTCCGCGGACCCCCGGTTGAGAAACACTGCTATAGAGGGTATGCGGGTGACGTCACAGAGGCGGAACTCTCAGCGGTAAGGCGGCACTGAGTGGCAAAAAGACCGAGTGGCAGCGTGAACGTCCAGCTTGAATACGGCGAAAACGCATCTAAAATGGGAAGGAGCTGCTGTGCGATAGACCGCACTAATAGATTTCTCAAGAAATCGGAGTTACCTTTTTTACAGACTTCCGAAAGATAAGGTAAAGAGAAACAAAGGGATCGCTGCAATTCGCAGAAACAACTGGAATCCAGTTGTGGATTTGCGGTTCCCATTTTGTGTCAGCTAGGCTAACGTTAGGCTATGCTGGATTTTTGGGTAACGTTAAATGTTAAAATCATACAGTCATATACTGTATTGACTACTCATCAATTAAATATAAGTGTAACCGGTTATTTTATTGCCCGGTGCGGGATTCGATGTGGGATGTACTGTACCACAAGGCGACATCGCTAACCGCTCGGCTAAAGGGTCAGACCCGTTAGCCACGGGCTAACGTGTCTTATTAGTAGTTTACAGTCGTCACCCTCCCCGGAAGCGCGCCCTCGCGCTTTGTTATTCCCGCGCTCCGAAGAGACTTCTGAGGATCTGCACACTTCCGGATCCCGCCGCTGCCACCAGTGTAACCGGTTATTTTCTTGCCCGGTGCGGGATTCGATACGGGTGTACTGCACCACAAGGCGACGTCACTAACCGCTCGGCTAAAGGGTCAGACCCGTTAGGTAGGGGCTAACGTGTCTTATTAGTAGTTTACATAAGTTTTTGTCAGCATTTTTTTTTTAAAACGTCCTTGTGTTGTGTTCTACAAACAAAGGGGAGAATGGCTGGCTTAACATTACAGTTTTCACAGTTGTAACTTAATAAAATAAAATAAATATTTTTACAAACCTGTCCACATACAACCAGAATGTCCATCGGCGTCCTCGTCACTTTAATTTCGCCAACAAATCCCGCCTTGAAGTACGACCACATGTCAAGACTTTTGTATACCTTCAGGCTTTGCTTTGTGTATTTCCCTGGCGTAGAAATCAAGTACATATAAATATCAGGAAACTCGATTTGTTGCCAAATGTTAATGTCCACGGACCACTGGGTATTTGGTAAGCTGTACGGGTCACTGTCAAGTCCAACTTCCTTTAATTTAAGCAGATAATCTTGCGCTATAATCCCGGTTTCACCGTTTCCCCTACTAGAAGCGGCCATGTTGCGGGATGTTTTGCCCCTCACTGCGACTGGGGGGGCGTGTCCCAGTGGGAAAGTGACGTCAATGCATACCCCCGATTGGCGCCTTTTGCAGTTCCTATCGTTGACCACAAGGCACTATCATGAGACTGACTCGCTGAAATGACGATTTTTACTTTCAAAGTTCAAAAGTTGTTGACTAATTTGATTCATTTATTCCACAAAATCCGGGTACTATTTACTGCAGTGTAAACTATGATGTTTTAACGCGGAAAATGAGGAGGAACTATGATTTTGGGTGGATGATTTTTTTTTTTTAGTGGGGCGCTGCCCCACCTTCCCTATGAACCTGACTCCCACTGAACAAAACATGACGACTGCAGCCACGTCTGAACCCTCAAGTCGAGGAGAGACTTCTTGGATAATGTAGAATCAGTGTTGATGGACATGACTGGAAGGTTGATACCTGCCTGAAAGAATAATGTCAGCGCTTGTAGTTCAGGCTCTGACCACAACACTGAAAGACAAGGCGTTAACCAAAATGTTAGGGAAAATGACCTCGTGATGACTGCACAGCTCAGATACTCGTTCAGATGGGTAGAGGACAGAACGGCACAGTGGCTCAGTGGTTAGCACTGTCGCCTCACAGCAAGAAGGTCCTGTGTTCGAACCCCGGGGTTGCCTATCGTGGAGGACTGGTTTTAATGATGCACAGATCTCAGCAAAAGAGATCTCTGAGAAAATGAGACAGTGCTGAAGGAGAAGAGATTGAGGACCACAAAAAGGATGTTTGCCTATGAGGCAGCTGATGCCATGAAGAGACTGAAAATGTCCTTTTTTAATGCTGTTGTAGACTGTAGCATTCAGTCTTTGGAGGACCGCTTTCAGTCTCTGGGGCAAGTCAGAGACAACTTTGGAGTGCTACTGAATTTCAGCCTGCTTGACCCACAGGCACGGAGGGACAATGTAGGCTTCTTGGGGAGAAACTCGCATGTGGAGAAGAAGCTGACATTGATGGGACTGAACTGGCTACAGAAATGGAGAGTCTTCCAGAACTCCCCCAAACCAGTATGACAGCATTTGAGCTCCCGACTTAACCTGTCTGAAAATCAGATTTGTGAGTTATATCCAAATCGTTGGGTAGCTCCAAGGACAGCCTGCACTCTCCCTGTGACTGTAGCTTCTGCAGAGCTGAGAAAAACATATGTAAGATTTTCCATGGCTCAAGAGAGATTGAGTGGACTGGCACTTGTAAGCATTAACAATACAGTTGGCCGCGAGATCTCCTACAATGACGTCAGAAATGACTTTGCCTCCAGAAAGGCCTGGAAACAGAGATTTTAAGGAGAATGATAAATTAAAGCACTTTATTTTGGGATATTTTCTGAACCATTAACACACCTTTGAACACCATAGTTTTCCCAAAAAGTTTTTAATTCATCTACATATTCTTTAATCTTTATTGTTATATTGTTAGATGTTAGAAGTTCCTCTGTTCATTGTATGTCATTATTTAACTTTCTATTTAATTTATTTAATATTGTCTGTTTTTGCATTTGCATTTTATGTAAGAAAATAGTTTATTTCTTTGTGACTGTTCTGCACTTTTGCACAGTTCAAAAGCAATTAAAATAGTTAACTTGTTCAGTAAATGCATTGTCTGCTGGTTTATTTTAAGACTTTCCAGCACAGTAGTAAGTCATGACAATGGTATGGTAACGATCAAACGTGGACATAATGTTGTCAGTGGTGGGAGGTGGGTTTAGCGTGGGGGTGAGGCGGGGCGGGGGGTCCAAATCAAATTCTGCTTAGGGCCCCATAAAGCCTTGGGCCGGCTCTGCGTGTCAGAGGCATTTGAAGGCCCATGTCTATCTATGGTGTAAGGTGTTTTGTTTGGGTCTTACTTTTTTTGTAGTATGTGTGTTAAGCCTGTACTTTAGCCGTAAATTCATGTAAATCTATGGTCTTTATACCCATAGTAAATTTCACTAAAGTCGGAGGAGGGGGGCACTTCAAGTGTAGTCACCCTAGTGCACCTCACTGTGTTAATCCGGGCCTGTATAAGGTATTTATTTTTTTACAGCTTGTCTTAATTGTAGGCCTGTGTATTGTATTATTGTTGGGGAAAAATATCAACATGATAATCACATGGTCAAAATACCTTGAGGATGGATCCATTCATTAGCGATAGGAAATACACAGTGGTGTAGTGGAGGGTAAACAACAGTTTACCCACATTTCTGTTTGCATACTATAGTCAAACTATCTTTTTGTAGGGGTGATATAGAGCTCATTACATAAATTAATAGTATACACTACCGTTCAAAAGTTTGGGATCACCCAAACAATTTCGTGTTTTCCATGAAAAGTCACACTTATTCACCACCATATGTTGTGAAATGAATAGAAAATAGAGTCAAGACATTGACAAGGTTAGAAATAATGATTTGTATTTGAAATAAGATTTTTTTTACATCAAACTTTGCTTTCGTCAAAGAATCCTCCATTTGCAGCAATTACAGCATTGCAGACCTTTGGCATTCTAGCTGTTAATTTGTTGAGGTAATCTGGAGAAATTGCACCCCACGCTTCCAGAAGCAGCTCCCACAAGTTGGATTGGTTGGATGGGCACTTCTTTGAGCAGATTGAGTTTCTGAAGCATCACATTTGTGGGGTCAATTAAACGCTCAAAATGGCCAGAAAAAGAGAACTTTCATCTGAAACTCGACAGTCTATTCTTGTTCTTAGAAATGAAGGCTATTCCATGCGAGAAATTGCTAAGAAATTGAAGATTTCCTACACCGGTGTGTACTACTCCCTTCAGAGGACAGCACAAACAGGCTCTAACAGGTACTATTTAATGAAGATGCCAGTTGGGGACCTGTGAGGCGTCTGTTTCTCAAACTAGAGACTCTAATGTACTTATCTTCTTGCTCAGTTGTGCAACGTGGCCTCCCACTTCTTTTTCTACTCTGGTTAGAGCCTGTTTGTGCTGTCCTCTGAAGGGAGTAGTACACACCGGTGTAGGAAATCTTCAATTTTTTAGCAATTTCTCGCATGGAATAGCCTTCATTTCTAAGAACAAGAATAGACTGTCGAGTTTCAGATGAAAGTTCTCTTTTTCTGGCCATTTTGAGCGTTTAATTGACCCCACAAATGTGATGCTCCAGAAACTCAATCTGCTCAAAGAAGTGCCCATCCAACCAATCCAACTTGTGGGAGCTGCTTCTGGAAGCGTGGGGTGCAATTTCTCCAGATTACCTCAACAAATTAACAGCTAGAATGCCAAAGGTCTGCAATGCTGTAATTGCTGCAAATGGAGGATTCTTTGACGAAAGCAAAGTTTGATGTAAAAAAAATCTTATTTCAAATACAAATCATTATTTCTAACCTTGTCAATGTCTTGACTCTATTTTCTATTCATTTCACAACATATGGTGGTGAATAAGTGTGACTTTTCATGGAAAACACAAAATTGTTTGGGTGATCCCAAACTTTTGAACGGTAGTGTATATATATATATATATATATATATATATATATATATATATATATATATATATATATATATAAGGAAAATAGCACTACATTGATAGATGTCATAAAGAATAGTGTATTTCAATGGGGAAATATTTGAATTAATCATTTTTTTTAAATATTGCCCATGTTGGTATTTAGTTACCTAATGATGATCCCTAACAGAAGATCACAGTGTACCCACCTTTTTGTTAACCATAACATCACTACAGTGATGAGACTTTTGTCTTTGGGTTTTCCCATTCCTCTTTGCCTGCAGGGACATACTGTCATAGGTCTATTTATTCACAGATCATTAAGGGTGTGGGAGCTGACAGACACCCCCCCCCCCAACCCCACTTTCCAAATATTACGCAGCGAGGTGATTGGTTATCAGCCCGCCTGTTTTCCCCCTTGGTGCGAGACGTTTTAAACAGGTGAGACTTCTACCTGTGGGGTTTCTAGACGTCCCAGATCCCAAACAGAATGAGAAAATATGGCCGGAGCAATTTTACAGAATCCTGCTTCTAATGACAAGGTAAGTTGGCAGGGTCTTCTCCTGTCATTTCTTGCTCGGAATGGACCATTTTTACTTAAAATGAAGGCAGACATAACCCCACAGCTTTCAGTTTTATGTAAAAAGAGATGCACATATATGGGCTACATTCTGCACAAGTAACTGGAAAGATATTAACCAGCATGAGATCGATGCGTTATTCCCCTTCTTTTCTTCAGTAATTTCATGACACTGTGTTCAAAAACTGGCCTTGTCAGAAGGCCCAATGACTGTCAGATTTAATATATAACTGGCTGGACAATAAATTGTAAGAATTGTAAGCGACCGCAACCCTAATGTAGTTTTTTTTTTACATACGGGTACTTTTGATTTTAGATCGCTTTATCTTTTACGGGGACTTTTATTTTGAAGAACGTTCTCCTTGCCGTCTGACTAGCGGAAGTTCACGTTGGCTCAACGACGAAAGCCGGTGAAGGGATGGTAGTTTTCACAGCATAACTCGAGAATTAGCCTAAATGTTTGTGATTACCGAACAACAATTGATTCGGAACTAGTGATAAGCAGTTTGAGACCAGAAGACCGTTAGCGATGAAGAGCAAGTTGCAGAGTTTCTAGCGAGTTGCTAGCTGTTCCAAGACGTGTCCCAAGATGGCGTTCTAAGCGTTTCCTAGCTGCTTGATAAGCAGAGCGAGGTACGTCGTGTTTTACGTTAAATGTAGCCTACTATTCTTCACGTTTTTTCTTTTGTGAATCCATGAGGTAGTTAGCCCAATTGTGTTGTGACTGTCATTCTATTCTTGAGGGTTTCCACGGTGCTCGACAAGAATGTACCTGTGGTGTTAGGAGCAATAAATGCACCCGCTGATCTCCACGTTTCGACTTTATTAAAGATACTAGAAGAACCCCGCTACAATGTAGCGGTTTGGTTATCCACCCGTCTAAATCTCCCTCCTCTTCATCCTGCCAGCTAACCGCCCCCCCCCACTCCAACTCCCTCCCCCCAAATGCTCAGAATCATCTGAAATGCCGAGAAAAGTGGTTTTTAGCCATTTTTAGAAAATGCATATCTTGCATAATTGTGCATAATTATTATAATTATCTTAATTTTCTGCTATTTTTCTGGTCCTCTGGAACAATACCTACCACCTCCAAAAAAAATTAGGATCATAAGTGCATTTTTGCAAAAATGCGTCTATTTTGCATAATGCCGAAACATTTCTAAGTCCCAGAATTTTTTTTTTATATAGGTGAAAAAATCAAAGATGCTCAGAGTCATCTGACATGCCGAGAAAAGTGGTTTTTAGCCATTTTTAGAAAAATGCATAATTTTGCATATTTATGCATAATTATGCATAATTTTAATTTTCCGGGATTTTTCCCTTACTCTCTGAGACAATACCTACCACCTCCAAAAAGAATTAGGATTATAAATGCTTTAGTTTTCGGTCCCGCTATCTGCACTAACTAACACACACACACTAACACCACACACACACACATTACGAAAATATATGAGTAGATCGAGGGCAGCTACAAGGATAATGAATAGGCCATTTACCCTTCCTGGCTCCCATGTACGACCATTAAAGAGCTGATGCGTTTCCTGTCAGGTGTGCTCCTCTGCTTATAGACAACATTGTCTTAGGTCGACTATGTATTTGGCAACCATTTCCTACAGTCCAATAGTCTCTGTCCAGTTTCAAGATCAAAAATCAAACTGACTTTATGTAAACTCAGTGCGCACAACTCCCGAGGCTGAAACTCGAACACACAACCCAAGTCAGGAGAAGCGTGGCAGGTGCCCTGAATGTTCAAATGGGATCGCCGAGTATCCCGTCTAAAACTAAGCTATTACGCCTCATAAACCAGCATAGTGTAATCCCTCACGAAAGCATCGGTAGAGGCATCTGCTTGCATTTAGCGAGCGAAGCTCCCGTCCAAACCACCGGACAACTCGAAATTACTGACGTTGACCAATTGATGCAAGCAAAGATCAACGTGTCATCCAGAAATCAGTCGAACTATACACGTTAAAACTTTTATTTTCCTTTCCAGTCCTACCTTAATCTTTAAATGGTCTTTTGTATTACTTTGCAGCTTTGTGAGACATCTAATACTATTTACTATTAGTGTCGCCAATTACTATTAAGCCCTTATTTAAACTATTTTGTCCCCGCTCTATCTGCACTGGACATTTTTATGCTCTTAATGGCAATGAGTTGTCTTCTTATACTCATATGTGGTAACACTTCGATTTATTTACTAGTTAGCTTACTAACTTTCTTGTAAATGGTTTGCATAAAAGTGTCTGCCAGACGAGTACTTCATGTAAATGTAATATGAACACAAGAATAGTCCAAACAAAAACCTTTCATCACGTGAAGTCACTGGATGGGACTCACACAAACAGGTCTGGCTTGAGACTTTTTGGGACCCTAAGCAGAATTTGATACCCCCCCTTCCCTTCCCACGAGACCCCAAGTTCACTTGTGGCTCAGGCACGCCCTTGCATACACATTGTAATTCTTTTCAGATATACAGCAAACTTAAAGAAGATTTTTGAAAAATCGTACACATCAAGTGTGTGCTACAATTAGTTGGTTTCAAGTGTAATTTTGTGCTGGTGTGTGACAAGATCACGTTACCAAATGAACCCTGGCTCTGGTAACCTTTATGTAATGAGTGTGTGGCAGTAGACCATATTTACACAAAATTATTAGATAAAACCAACATATATAAATCAAGTATACAAAATTAAAATTTACCAGCAATATCAGAAATACCATCATAAGACAAGACAAGACAAGAACAAGCAGATTACTGTTCAAGCTGAGTCAATATGTGCACAGAGGCGGCACAGTGGCGCAGTGGATAGCGCGGTTGCCTCACAGCAAGAAGGTCCTGGGTTTGAGCCCTGGGGTAGTTCAACCTTGGTGGGTCATCCGGGGTCATCCTCTCTGTGGCGTTTGCATGTTCTCCCCGTGTCTGCGTAGGTTTCCTCCGGGGGCTCCGGTTTCCTCCCACAGTCCAAAGACATGCAAGTCAGGTGAATTGGCCGTAATAAATTGTCCCTAGGAATGAATGTGTATGTGTGAGACCTGTGATGGCCTGGCGGCCTGGCCAGGGTGTCTCCCCGCCTGCCACCCAATGACTGCTGGAATAGAATCCAGCATCCCCGCGACCCTGAGAGCAGGATAAGTGGTTAAGATAATGGATGGATAGAATATGTGCACCGTGGGCACTGGAATTATGGCTGCAGACTGGACTTTCAAATCTTAGATGCACAAGCAAAACGAGTGTAAGAATCATAGACAGAAACTCAAATTATTTTCAATCTGTATTTAATTTAGACAAGAGAACAATAGATCTTATTTACCAGACCAGAGGAGTGACACTGACCAGCTTTTACTACTCTTTTACGTACACCAAGCAGGACTCCGGTTTCAATGAGGAGAATACTGATGAGAACACTGTGCGTGGGAACTGGACCACTAAGCAAGAATACACTCTCTCCATGATTGGATATGCCATAGGCCTGGGTAATATCTGGAGATTCCCATATTTAGCCTATAAAAATGGTGGAGGTGAGTGTCTGGCTTCTTATAAGTGGCAGAATGATATTTGGCATTAAACTGCCACTAAAAATAAATAAATAAATAAATTTAAAAAAAAGAAGATCAATCGCCATTGTTAAAGTTTGAATAATCTCTGTGTCTACCCTAATTCCTCTTTGCAACCAGGTGCCTTTCTCATCCCCTATTTCATAATGTTGATGCTTGCTGGCATTCCTCTTTTCTTCCTCGAGAGTGCATTTGGTCAGTTCTGCAGTCAAGGTCCTATCAATGTATGGAAGGCAGTACCAATACTTCAAGGTAAGTCTGTGGTAAAACCTGTGAAAAGACCACCAGAGTACTTCAAAAGACCTTGGTTTACAATGTTACTGATCTTAATGAGGGTGTTAAGTTAAACAGTAAACTAATGGTCAGCTATTGAACACCAACCCTTTGAACAACTGTTGATCTCATCACAGTGGTATCAAGTTTCTTTTTCGGTTTGAGGGACCTTTTTTCCTTCATACTGTAGCAGTAAGATACAGGCATTTATTTTTCAAGCCATAGCTCAAAAGACTATCATGGAAGAAGAGGAGTTATGTTCACAGATGGGTTAAAGTAAACTTGTCATACTTATGTACAAGTGGGTGACAAATTAAAGGGAAAAACCTGAATGCTTGACCCCTACAGTGAGGGGGTCCAGGGGGTATTTTCCTGGCATGGTTTGGGTTCATTTGTCCCCTTAGAGGTAAGGGTCACTGCAAATCAATACAAAGTTATTCTGAGTGATCATCTTCATCCTGTGATGAAACATTACTATCCTGATGGGAGTGCTCTCTTCCAGGATGACAATGCCCCCATCCACAGGGCACAAGGGGTCACTGAATGGTTTAATGACTGAAAGTGATGTAAATCATATGCTATGGCCTTCACAGTCACCAGAGCTCAACCCAGATTTCATGTTCTCCACCATCATTATCAAAACACCACATGAGGGAATATTTGCTGGAAGAATGGTGTTCCATCCCTCCAGTAGAGTTCAGACTTGTAGAATCTATGACGAGGAGCATTGAAGCTGTTCCGGAGGCTCGTGGTGGCCCAACACCTTACTAAGACACTTTATATTGGTTTTTCTTTTAATTTGTCACCGTTTGTGTCACATGTGCTGTGAGGCAATCTATATTTCCCAGGAAGCTTTGTGCCAGATGGCAGACAAAATGCATATTGAAAACAAGAATACTAGAAAGGTAATCATGTCATTTTCTCATAGCCATCACACTATGCAACCAAAATGATTAAAGCAAAATGTTACCTGGTGCCTCCTTAATGGCCTTAAGAATTTGTAACTTGGTCCACAACCCAGATATTGTCATATCCCCAACTGCCATCATATAGGGTTCCTTAAAGGTGCTATATATGAGATTATGAACATATAGAAGCAAACAACTATTTGCTATGTAAAGAGATAGTGGCGTAATGGCATCCTAAGCAGAGAATGAAGTCACACCCTCTGTGTGTGTGTTGTATTCTACAACAGGTAGTTCTGACCAAGAAATCTGATAGGTCAACTAGACATTTAGAACATGACCAAATCAGCATGACAGCACACCTAGCCATACGCAAATGAAAAGTGCCTCATCACTATAAATATTATTCCGCCATCAGCGCTACTAGCTAGAACGACCATGATGGTCTTTATCACCGTTTTGGATTTTCAAAGTTTAATAACTTTATGGAAGAAAAAAAAAGATACAGACCTGCCACTCCCTGAATGCTTCTAAAATTGCATACTGCCACAATATTTGCATTAAAATGAGTTTTAGATCAATTGCACAAAAACAAAGTTATGATAAGATCTACAATGACCGGTCAAAATGACCGCACGTAATTTACGCGTGATCGCGCATGTCATGTCACTATTTATGACGTGTGTTGGTCACATCTTTTCCTTCGTGAAGTTCATTGCTCTGTCCTAGAAAAAACTAGCGTTCTCCAGTGCAGCAAAGTAGTCTAAACTCGATTTTTGATTATTGCCAACATGTCTGGGTACAGATGCCATTACAGACGCACCATGACTACCAGCGACGCGTTGCAGTATTTACAGGCGTTGGACAGCGAACATTTTAAATAGTTTGAAAAATAGTATTAAAGTTGTTAAAATGTTAATTTTGGTGTAAGTTAATTTGTTAACAGTCATATAATGCATTAATATCTCAACTGGGTATTTATCTTCACAGAATATAGAGTTTAAGTTCTAGTAGTTTTTAAGTTCCGGTCATTGTTTGGGACTCTTTCAATATTTATTTTCAGTTCTTTTTTTACATTTCACGTTTTATAGACTTGTTACGTTTGTTGGATTAGCAATATGTGTTTTCCGTTTGGTTTTTCAGGTTAATATTTTCACTTTTTCAATTTTGCTATTCAAGTTCGACCATGTCTCTCTGAAGTTTAAATTGTGTAAAAATAGTATTATAGCTGTTAAAATTTTAATTTCGGTGTCAGTCGTTTCCTAACAGACATACTAACATATGCAATGCATTAATATCCCAATTGGGTATTTATGTTGACAGAATATAGAGTCTAAAAACCGGCCGTCAATTTGACCGCCCATAGTCGTTTTAGGTAGGAGTGAAATCCCGGTCAATCTTTAAAAATGCATGTGAAGTTTGCGGATGTACTACTATTTATTTTTCTCCAGCAGATGTCGTAGTTACAGCAAGATTGAGCTAGCTAAGCAGTTTTGTGTTTATATAAGTGGTATTTATTGTTTGGGAAATCACACGATCTCTAGAAAGCATTGGCGCAAGTTGGCTGGCAGACTCAACAGGGACTACATATCGTCTGTTTCTACGTTGTTAACCAAGGGTCAGCCTACTTGCTTGAGTAGTAAACTAGGTTTCATTACACAGCAGTCTACTGGCGTTACTGTTTTCCAGGTATTGGTCAGACCCCATATAGTTTTCCAGGGAAATAGAGATAATGCTAGCAAAACTTTTTTCCAGTGATGCTTACAGAACTTGGCTCAAGCGCCTTGGTCCTGACCACAGATATGTATACGGTCCTGACTGCATCACTATTGTGCCAAAAATGACGGTAAAGCACGTCCTCTCGTGTAATATTCTTAAATCCGAGTTTCTCTGTTCTTTATTTTGGAAGCCAGTCCGGCTGCACATGCATGTTAGTGTGTGCGAGGTAGCCAGCGTTAGCAGGGTGGCTAGCAAGCTAATAATTACATTACATGGATTTATTTTTTTGTTTGGTCTGAGGTGCTACTGCTGGATATTGTATATAGCACCTTTAAGGATAGAAACTTACTCAAACTAAATCTAAAAATCATTTCACAGGCATGCAGGCAAATAATATGAGGCAAAATATGCAGGCTCAAGTTCTCAACTAGAAGAGCGCACTCAGTAGAGTGCAGATCCCCACCAGGCATAGCTCCATACACTGAGAGTTTGCAGGGAGGAAAGGCGGGGGGGGGGGGGGCAATGAAATATGTCACTACATTGAGATTGAATCTAAAGTAGGTCCAATAAAAATATTTTTAATTGTGTGTGTGTGTTTGTGCATGCTATAAGTTTGAAATGAGTGAGTATGCATATTTCATAGTTTTCAATGTGTACACTTAACGTTTTAAAGGGTAAATGGAAAATGAAAGCCTATGATATAAACAAATTGATAGTTTACTCTTCACAAGGTTTCCTGTGTGCTACAGTTGTGTGCGCTCATGTCTGAAAAATGAATACCCAACGCAAGTCTATGTATGACATATTACGCTTGCTGGCATCAAATACCTGGCTTTCCTCCACATGCACTACTCAAAAACAGCTTCACTGACAACTTCAATCTATTTTGGGAGCAACAACACCCTTTCAGAATGGACAGGGTTCATTTAAACAGAGTGGGGGTCCACATACTTACGGCCAACTTAACCTATGGCCACCAGCAAGCACCCCACTGCTGGTATTTGGAAAGTGTCAGGAAAATCAGGGAAAAGTAGAGCAATCTTTTCTAACCAGGACAACAAAGACAATACCATGGATCATTCCCAGCCCCCAGCTCATGTCTCAGTCTGCGAGGAGCAGCTCCAAGGTCTGCAATTCCTGTTTTGACCAGCTTCAGGAGGAACAAAATGTACACAAAGCACACAGCTGCTTTATGTAATCTGACTCCAGTTGTACACCAGAATCCATGAGGTCTTTGGCAGGAAAAAAACATTTTTAATCAATGATTTTATCATCAAGCACAATCTCAATTTTATATTTTTAACTGAAACTTGGTTAGACCAAGATAACTGGGCAACTGTTCTTATTGAGTCAGCCCCTGCAAACTTAAGTTTTGTGAGCCAAACCAGAAAGCAAAAGAAAGGAGCTGGAGTTGCCATTTTGTTTGATGATTCACTCCAAGGCAAGAAGCTGTTTTATGGACATTTTTTGCTTCTTTTGAATATGTGGCTGTTCAGTTGAGTTCCTCCTCTTGTGCTATATTTCTAAATATCTATAGCCACCTAAATACAATGCAAACATTTTTGATGACTTAAGTGAACTGCTGTCTACAATCTGTATTGACTTTGACTGTATAGTTATTACTGGCCCATCCATGTTGACAACCCCCAGGACAGAGGAACTAAAGAACTGTGTTATGTTCTTGATAACTATGGACTGACTCAGCATGTGATGGAGCCCACTCACAACAAGGGGCACACTCTGGACTTAATTATCTCCAAGGTCCTGAATATTTTTAAGGTTGTGGTGGCTGATGTTGCTCTTTCCGATCATTCCTGTGTTTTCTTTGGAAACTATCTCCGGACACACAAATGTTCAAACAGAGTTAATCACAAAATGGCATAGCACTGTGAAATATTTATTCAGGCTTTCTCATCCACACCCACCCTCTCTTGGTTCTCAATCAATGAGCTTTTAGATAATTTCAATTCCAAAATTACAGATGTTATCGATGGCATTGTACCCACTAAGTTGAAGGTAGTCTCCATGCAAATGTGCCTCACTGGTCAGAATAGAGAAGCAGAATTTGCTGTCAAATGGCCCAAATTTGATACACCAAATTTGAACTGACACATTTGTCGATCAACGACTCATTAAAAAAATCCATTAATTTGTATGTTTGTGTTATGCTAATATGTAAAACGATTAATTTTCCAAGGTTTTCCTCCCCACGTTTGTGCGTACAGAAAGCAAAAATTCCAAGTTGAATTAATGTAATGATCACCTAACACCTAATTTGACTAAATAGCCTGCTTTTATTATCAGAATTATTTAAAATATTGCAAAACAGTCAACGGTGTTTAATCACAGAGAACTCAAGATTCAATATCCTTTATTGTTACATCTCATTATACAAGTACAAGAGAGTAAAAGTCTTGTGTTTCTAAATGAGAACCAGTAGAATCGATCCACAGGAACACCCTATATTCACACTACATAGTCACACAAAGCACTTGAATGAAGTCGTCCAACCTGATCATATGAGTGATGCATTGTGCTCTAATTTACTTCACAATCACACAATAACATTCAATAGTGCACCTCTAATTGGCTCTGTGCTGGTTCCTGCTCCCTTCCCCTCCCTCCTCCCCCTTTCTTGTTGCAAAAAAGAATTGATGAGTAGTTTAGAAAATTATCAAATTTACCCATTTATAGTCGAAGTTGACAATTTGTTAAACACTTTAGAGAAATTCAGCGTAAACTTCTCTAAACGTTTGTGCGCTGAGGCTGACTAGTTAAACCTTGGAAATGGTCAACCCTGCAATGGGGTCTAGCATTGAAACTGCAACGTTAACAAAAACACGTTGCTCTTTAGCTAGCTCATTTAGCTAGATCACAACGCATAGTTTGTAAGCATGACGAAGCAGCTGCTCCCTGCTCACTCCTCCTCGATGTTTCTGCCTCTTCGCCAAGTCCTCATCATCACCTGCAAACTGCTCAACTAAATCCCTTCTCTTAGCACACTTTGCAGTGTCAGCCAGCAAAGCATTTTCCTTTTTTGGCGCACCTTCTCTGCACCGCCGGCTGTGGGTTTTCTCTTTCTATCCATTGTTTGGCAACGAGTGCTAGATACTTTTATCAAATGCTAGCTACTAACTTCCCAAGTGCTCGATACTGTCAATTGTGATGGCAACTGCTACCTGCTATTACAGATTGCACCAACTGTGTCGCTGCAGCTAAGATGACCTATTGGCTATATAATGCCAGGGTCACATTGGAGGGAGAACTGCAAACTTATTTTAGTGAGGTTTATAATTCATGTTAAAAATCGATTCAACTGTCATTCTTCCACAGAAATTACAGTGAACTGATCTGCATCACTGTGTTGAGCTGCTCATCAGTGTAGACAACAGAAAGCCACCTCAGCACCCTTGAACTTAGACATCATTCACAAATTGCAACAAGTATAATCAACTGGAGCCAGACCTGGGGAGGGAGCCCGCCAGTGAGTGTCTGGTGGCTGGGCCTTGGCCCATTGGGCCCAGTTGGGCCCAGCCTGAAAAAACAACATGGAGCCACCAGCCTGTGGACCCACCACCCGCGGGTGGGTAGGGTGGGGTAGGGTGCAATGCAGGCCGGGTGGCAGGCAAAGGTGGGGACCGGGGCGTGCTGACTTCCACCAGCACAGACTGGTCCAGGAGGACCAACTGGGAGGAGACCGCGAGGTAGACCCAGAACTCGCTGGAGGGACTGCATGTCCATTCTGGCCTGGGAACGCCTTGGGGTCCCCCAGGAGGAGCTGGAGGGTATTGCTGGGGAGAGGGATGTCTGGAGTGCCCTACTTAGCTTGCTGCCACCATGACCCGACCCCAGAGAAGCGGCTGATGATGAGAGTGAGAGAGAGTGAGAGGGTTGGGAGAAAAAGACCGGCCCTCACAAGACACGTGTTGTGCCAAGGTAATATCCCCTGATGGGACGTGTGCCCCTGGCTGCTCCGAGGGTCATAGCATCAAAAGTAGAGATTAGATTGCTTCGACCTTTTTACTGTTCGATTCAGCAGAAGACTCTGAACATTTTATGTGTAATGTGTGTGTGTGTGTGTGTGTGTGTGTGTGTGTGTGTGTGTTTGTTTGTTTTAAAAATGTGGGAATGAGGACACCCATAAAGGGCTTGTAGAGCAAGATGTTTCAAAAGTGCTTTTTTTTTTCTTGAGTGACCTCCAAAACAGGCTTTAAGAATCCCAGGCCTACTACTACCATCACCACTACTACTACTGCTAATAATAATACTAGGTAACAGTGATAATAAAGACAATGATAAAAATAATAATAATCATCAAAAAGACATGCATGTTAGGGTTAATACTCCTGCCTGTGTCCCTGGCCGGAGCAATGGAAAGAACTGGAGTTGGTCCGCGGGTGCTGCACGGTGGCTGCCCACTGCTCCTAGCTACACAGCTAGGATGGGTTAAATGCAGAGAACGAACTGCCCCACGGGGATTAATAAAAATAGTTTAAAAAAAATTGTAATAGCAGCAGCAAACAACAATTGCACATAAAACAACTTTTGTTGGCGCAATGGGAAGAAAACCCCCCCGGACGTTTTGGCCCTTGGCTTGGCAGGCATGACATAATTTGGCCCTTGGGAAAACTAATTCGGGAACCCTGCCCTATGCGCTTCATTGCATACCCCCTATTTGTGCCTATGACTGACTAGCTGTACTTACTATAGGCAGTTGTCTTGCCTACTGTATTTCCCTTTACATGAAGCTTTCAAGCCTGGCACATTCTGAACCCATACCATAGAGTCGAGGAAATTTTTATCTTTAAAAAAAAAAAGCAACGTTTTCCGTTAAGGTGGGGGACACGGGGCCTTGGTAGGTGGTTGTGGGAGCCAAGATGAGAGAGGGCTAAGTGTTCCTTTTTTTTTTTTTTTTGGCAACCTTACTGATGGGCTGCTCAAATTTGTCTGTGGGAGAAAATGCGGGACAAATTAAGAGTGTTTATGTGGGAAAACGTGGGCCACGTGTAGACATAGCCTACACTTGGGTTTGGAGTCCATAGGCCTACTGGCTGAATTTCTTGATGATGTTCTTTTTTACAGTTCAGTAGGTGGAGACGTGATTTGTTGATTAAAAAAGCACCTCGGGTACTCTTAATTCATGTAGCAGGCCTAAAAAACAGGGTGGATGTGGATGCCTTTAATCCATGCGTTACACTAAAGCAGCATGCTCTGTTTGCCATTTTGCTACAGGTTTTGATGCTTTAAAGCTTGGTGTGCTCATTGTACTTTCTAAGGCTACATTATTTTGTTGTGTCTTGATGCATGCTCAATAAGCCAGGTGAGAAGATCAGAGAAGGTTGAATCGGTTCATCTGGATACGATGTTTATTGACAGATACGCTTCATCACTCCATTATTTTGTTGTCTTACAAAATGCACTTAAGTAAAAGTCATGTTATTGATATCTTTTGTCTTTTTTTCATATTTAGCATTGAGGTATTTCAAAAGTACCTGAAAGTGGGCGTCCAGGTGGCGTGGCGGTCTATTCCGTTGCCTACCAACACGGGGATCGCCGGTTCGAATCCCTGTGTTACCTCCGGCTTGGTCGGGCGTCCCTACAGACACAATTGGCCGTGTCTGCAGGTAGAAAACCGGATGCGGGTATGTGCCCTGGTTGCTGCACTAGCGCCTCCTCTGGTCGGTCGGGGCACCTGTCCGGGGGGAAGGGAGAACTGGGGGGAATAGCGTGATCCTCCCACACGCTACGTCCCCCTGGTGAAACACCTCACTGTCAGGTGAAAAGAAGCGGCTGGCGACTCCACATGTATCGGAGGAGGCATGTTGTAGTCTGCAGCCCTCCCTGGATCTGCAGAGGGGGTGGAGCAGCAATCAGGACGGCTCGGAAGAGTGGGGTGATTGGGCGGGTACAGTTGGGGAGAAAAAGGGAGAAATATAAAAAAAGTAACTGAAAGTAATCACATTACATTAA
The DNA here is from genome assembly GCF_029633865.1 of Lampris incognitus. Taxonomy (NCBI): domain Eukaryota; kingdom Metazoa; phylum Chordata; class Actinopteri; order Lampriformes; family Lampridae; genus Lampris; species Lampris incognitus. The sequence goes on along the minus strand of NC_079212.1, from coordinate 138,601,013 downwards.
TTTATTATTGTGATACTTAGAGTAAGTTGCTGAATACATTTTTCAACAGGTAATTTGTAATTGTAACGGAATACATTTATAAAGTAACCCTCCCAACCCCGATCACAGGTTTGGACCAACACTTGTCCAACACTCTTGACAGTTGTTTTATTGGGATATGACAGTTTTAACAATGAGTTATAAACCTCACCCACAAATATTTGCACAACTCCCACAATCTTGTTCTTGTATTTAGAATATGTTTCCACCATGAATACAGTGTCAGACGGTCTGCACTTGTTTCACAAGAGTCAGTCAGCATTAATAAAGTTACCTGTTCTTCATGTTCCAGTCATCTTTACACACATCAGTTTCATGCAATGTGTGCTTTGAGAATGTTGATTGAGAAGTATAGAGAAGGCCAGAAAGAGTTGCATTGTGTCTTTGTAGATTTAGAGAAAGCATATGACAGGGTACCGAGAGAGGAGGTGTGGTATTGTATGAGGAAGTCGGGAGTTGCAGAGAAGTATGTAGGAGTGATGCAGGATATGTATGAGGAAGTGTGACAATGGTGAGGTGTGCGGTTGGAATGACAGATGGGTTCAAGGTGGAGGTGGGATTACATCAAGGATCGGCTCTGAGCCCTTTCTTGTTTGCAATGGTGATGGGCAGGTTGACGGACAAGATCAGGCAGGAGTCTCCATGGACAATGATGTTCGCGGATGACATTGTGATCTGTAGCGAGAGTAGGGTGCAGGTTGAGGAGAGCCTGGAGAGGTGGCGGTATGCACTGGAGAGAAGAGGTATGAAAGTCAGTAGGAGCAAAACGGAATACCTATGCGTGAGTGAGAGGGAGGACAGCGGAATGGTGAGGATGCAAGGAATGGAGGATACGAAGGCATATGAGTTTAAATACTTGGGGCAACTGTCATAAGTAACGGGGAGTGAAGTAGAGAGGTGAAGAAGAGAGTGCAGGCAGGGTGGAGTGGGTGGAGAAGAGTGTCAGGAGTGATTTGCGACAGAAGAGTACCAGAAAGAGTTAAAGGGAAGGTTTACAGGATGGTTGTGAGACCAGCTATGTTATATGGTTTGGAGACAGTGGCCCAGACGTAAAGACAGGAGGTGGAGCTGGAGGTGGCAGAGTTGAAGATGCTAAGATTTTCACTGGGAGTGATGAAGAAGGACAGGATTAGGAACGATTATGTTAGAGGGACCGCTCAGGTTGGACGGTTTGGAGACAAAACAAGAGAGGCAAGATTGAGATGGTTTGGACATGTGTGGAGGAGAGATGCTGGGTATATTGGGAGAAGGATACTGAATATGGAGCTGCCAGGGAAGAGGAGAAGAGGAAGGCCAAAGAGGAGGTTTATGGATGTGGTGAGGGAGGCCATACAGGTGGCTGGTGTGACAGAGGCAGTCGCAGAAGACAGGAAGAAATGGAAACGGATGATCGGCTGTGGCGCCCCCTAACGGGAGCAGCAGAAAGTAGTAGTAGTAGTAGTAGTTTCATGCAATGTGTAACACGCCTCATCCCTGTGTGACATGACTTCTCTTTCTGCAGGTACCGGTGTTGGCATGGTGATGATGAACTCACTGATTGCCATTTACTATGGCGTCATCATTGCCTACAGTTTATACTACATGTTTGCATCCTTCCAGTTTCCTCTACCATGGAGCAGTTGTCTCAGTTGGGCCGACAGTAACTGCAGCTCCACACCAATAGGTTCAGTATAACTTTATTACCTATGCTAACCTAACATTCCTTTCTCCATCCCTAAACCACTTTTTAAAAATCTTCTGTGTGATATACGATGTGAGTCAAATGTTCAGGAGTGGATTCTGTATTTAGGATGTGTTTGACCTCCCGTGAAGCCCTGCTACTGAGCAATTATTAGACAGAGCGAGCTAATGACTACAGAAGAGTTAATTTGTCATTGTTTTGAATGATTACAGCAGCGGTACTCGAACCCAACCACTGAGGATGCACAAGCCAGTGCATCCTTAGTGCCGGTCCCAAGCCCGGACAAATGGGGAGGGTTGTGTCAGGAAGGGCATCCGGTGTAAAATCTTTGCCAAATCAAATATGCGGATCATAAATAAGACTTACATACCGGATCGGTTGAGGCCCGGGTTACCAACGACCGCCACCGGTACTGTTAACCAGCAGGGTGTCGATGGAAACTATGCTACTGCTGGGTGAAGGAGAAGGAGAGGGGGAAAGCATGTCCAGAGGCAGCTAGAGAGGAGGAAGGGTAGGCATGTGGAGGTGAGAGTTGGAACTTTGAATGTTGGCACTATGACTGGTAAAGGGAGAGAGCTGGCTGACATGATGGAAAGAAGAAAGGTAGGCATACTGTGTGTGCAAGAGACCAGGTGGAAGGGGAGTAAGGCCAGGAGTATCAGAGGTGGGTTCAAACTCTTCTACCATGGTGTGAATGGGAGGAGTAATGGGGTAGGGGTAATTCTGAAGGAAGAGTATGTCAAGAGCGTGCTGGAGGTGAAGAGTGTGTCAGACAGAGTGATGAGTATGAAGCTGGAAATTGAAGGTTTATTGCTGAATGTTATCAGCGCATATGCCCCGCAAGTTGGGTGTGAGATGGATGAAAAAGAAGAATTCTGGAGTGAGTTGGACGACATGGTGGAGAGGGTACCCAAGGAGGAGAGAGTGGTGATTGGAGCGGACTTCAATGGACATGTTGGTGAAGGGAACAGAAGTGATGAGGAGGTGATGGGAAGGTATGGAGTCAAGAAGAGAAATGTGGAAGGACAGATGGTGGTCGATTTTGCGAAAAGGATGGAAATGGCTGTGGTGAATACATATTTCAAGAAGAGGGAGAACACAGGGTGACATACAAGAGTGGAGGAAAGTGCACACAGGTGGACTATATCTTATGTAGAAGGCGCCTTCTAAAAGGGATTGGAGACTGCAAGGTGGTGACAGGGGAGAACGTAGCTAGGCAGCATCAGATGGTGGTCTGTAGGATGACTTTGGAGACCAAGAAGAGGAAGCGAGTGAAGACACAGCCGAAGATCAAATGGTGGAAGTTGAAGAAGGAAGACTGTTGTGTGGAGTTCAGGCAGGAGTTAAGACAGGCACTGGGTGGTAGAAGAGTTGCCAGATGGCTGGACAACCACTGCAGAAATAGTGAGGGAGACAGCTCGGAAGGTACTTGGTGTGTCATCAGGACAGAGGAAGGAAGACAAGGAGACTTAGTGGTGGAATGAGGAAGTACAGCAAATTATACAGAGGAAAAGGTTGGCAAAGAAGAAGTGGGATAGTAAGAGAGATGAAGAAAGTAGACAGGAGTACAAGGAGATGCAGCGTAAAGCAAAGAGAGAGGTGGCAAAGGCAAAGGAAAAGGCGTATGGTGAGTTGTATGACAGATTAGACACTAAGGAAGGAGAAAAGGACTTGTACCGATTGGCTAGACAGAGGGACCAAGCTGCAAAGGATGTGCAGCACGTTAGGGCGATCAAGGGTAGAGATGGAAATGTGCTGACAAGCGAGGAGAGTGTGCTAAGAAGGTGGAAGGAATACTTTGAGGGGCTGATGAATGAAGAAAATGAGAGAGAGAGAAGGTTGGATGATGTAGGGATAGTGAATCAGGAAGTTCAGCGGATTAGCAAGGAAGAGTGAGGGCAGCTATAAAGAGGATGAAGAGTAGAAAGGCAGTTGGTCCTGATGACATACCTATGGAGGCATGGAGATGTTTAGGAGAGATGGTAGTGGAGTTTTTAACTAGATTGTTTAACACAATCCTGGAAAGTGAGAGGATGCCTGAGGAGTGGAGAAGAAGCATACTGGTACCGATTTTCAAGAACAAAGGCGATGTGCAGAACTGTAACAACTACAGAGGTATAAAGTTGATCAGCCACAGCATGAAGATTTGGGAAAGAGTAATAGAAGCTAGGTTAAGAGGAGAGGTGATGATCAGCGAGCAGCAGTATGGGTTCATGCCACAAAAGAGCACCACAGATGCGATATTTGATTTGAGAATGTTGATTGAGAAGTATAGAGAAGGCCAGAAAGAGTTGCATTGTGTCTTTGTAGATTTAGAGAAAGCTTATGACAGAGTGCCGAGAGAGGAGGTGTGGTATTGTATGAGGAAGTCAGGAGTTGCAGAGAAGTATGTAGGAGTGGTGCAGGATATGTATGAGGGAAGTGTGACCATGGTGAGGTGTGCGGTTGGAATGACAGATGGGTTCAAGGTGGAGGTGGGATTACATCAAGGATCGGCTCTGAGCCCTTTCTTGTTTGCAATGGTGATGGACAGGTTGACGGACAAGATCAGGCAGGAGTCTCCATGGACGATGATGTTTGCGGGTGAAATTGTGATCTGTAGCAACAGTAGGGTGCAGGTTGAGGAGGAGAGCCTGGAGAGGTGGAGGTATGCACTGGAGAGAAGAGGAATGAAAGTCAGTAGGAGCAAGACGGAATACCTATGCGTGAATGAGAGAGAGGACAGTGGAATGGTCAGGATGCAAGGAGTGGAGCTGACGAAGGCATTTGAGTTTAAATACTTGGGGTCAACTGTCCAAAGTAACGGGGAGTGCAGTAGAGAGGTGAAAAAGAGAGTGCAGGCAGGTTGGAGTGGGTGGAGAAGAGTGTCAGGAGTGATTTGCGACAGAAGGGTACCAGAAAGAGTTAAAGGGAAAGTTTACAAGATGGTTGTGAGACCAGCTATGTTGTGTGGTTTGGAGACAGTGGCACTGACGAAAAGACAGGAGGCGGAGCTGGAGGTGGCAGAGTTGAAGATGCTAAGATTTTCACTGGGAGTAACGAAGAAGGACAGGATTAGCAATGATTATATTAGAGGGACCGCTCAGGTTGGACGGTTTGGAGACAAAGCAAGAGAGGCAAGATTGAGATGGCTTGGACATGTGTGGAGGAGAGATGCTGAGTATATTGGGAGAAGGATGCTGAATATGGAGCTGCCAGGGAAGAGGAGAAGAGGAAGGCCAAAGAGGAGGTTTATGGATGTGGTGAGGGAAGACATGCAGGTGGCTGGTGTAACGGAGGAAGACGCAGAAGACAGGAAGAAATGGAAACGGATGATCCGCTGTGGCGACCCCTAACAGGAGCAGCCAAAGGTAGTAGTAGTAGACAGCAGCGGTACTCAGACTTTGCCAACTCAGAAGCCACATTGACTTTATATGTAATATATATTTTTTTGTTGTTGATAGAAACACATTACAAAAATATGCCTCCCCACCCAACCTTAGTAGGGTCATAGGTTGCTCTTATTGGGAACTTGGATTATTAATGTTACTGCTGGAAACTGAATCATGCTTTGATGGAATCCACCGACTATCACAGAGTGAAATCTTTTGAAAACGCAACTCCAGCGTCGCCGTGTAGTCTGGCAAAACCGGTTCCTGTGAAAAACGGTGACGTCACGGCTCCACTTCGCACATGCGTATTACGTTTTCAGTCAAATAGCCGTGCGCGAGTAAGAAGACAACGTTCAGGAAGGAACAGGAGAGATGAGAATAATTTCAAGACTCAGATTTGGACACACTGGACTAAACAGTACACTTTTCAAAACGGGCAAACACAATACAGGCAGATGTGACTACTGTGGGCAAGAAGAAACATTAGAGCATGTTATGATGTATTGCCAGAAATATGAGGCAGAAAGAAGGCGTCTGACGGAAAGTCTCAGAAAAATAGAAATACAATTTCGATTTAGTAGATATTCTACAGAAGAACTCTACTGAATGTTATAAATCTTGTTTCAGTTTCTTAGAGTAATTGATTTAATAATAATTAAGAAGATTTGAATTTTTTTGGGGGGGGGTAGCAAAAATAATAAGACATTCTGATCCACACTCCATACCAGCTGGTGGCGGTAATGCAGCATTTCGTTGTTTGCCAACCGCCAATAAACAAGAAGAAGAGGACGAAGAAGGCGACGTGGAAGAAGACAACATTAACAATGGCGGATTACTGAGCTGTGTTTGCGCTATTATCTCCGCTAAGTTTGTTAACGCTCCTCCAGCAACGTGTAGATTTGCTGCACCATTACTGTGATCAGCGGAGACGCATTATTTACGTGCGCCAAATTCTCAATCCACCTATACGTCGACGGAGGGCAACCAACGGACGCTTTTGGTTAAGACTTGGGGGAATGAATGGATGGGCAACTTTCGTATGTCCAAAGCCTCCCTCGTTGCCCAGGGCGAAGAACTTCGTCCTCCATCGTCCGTCCAGACAAAACTATCTGTTTTCGAGCGTACACTCGCCATCGTGTTTGTTTACCCACCGCTCTGAGATGAAAGCGTTCGTGCGCAGGCGCGTGGCGGTTTGGGGGTCCACCGGAAGAGCTCTCTACTACCAAGTTTCACCGCCAACTACTGGCCTGGCATGCGTACTGCAGCGTTTCCAGTGGTTTTTTGCGGAACCGTGTGCATGCGGCTCGTATTCAAAACGATGTCGTGTGAACGCGGAGCTTTTTTAAAACGCAAAGGAAAAACTTTTCCGTTTGTAGCAAGAATGCGGTCCAAATACCATTGAAGAAGGACGTTACAGTCCGCGGTGGCGTAGCGGTCTAAGCATCGGCTCTGTGTCGATGCAGTTGCCCACTGGGGAGCGGGGTTCGCGCCCCGGTCTCGTCAGATCCGACTATGGCCGGACTCGATGAAGCAGCAATCTTGGCAGCGCCGTCTTCGGGAGGGGGGCGGAGTCGGCTTGTGTTCGTCACTTGAATGCGTCTCTGGGTGTGTCGGAAAAAAACAGTGGTTCGGCCTGGAGTCGCCTTGTCCCGGAAGTGGGGAGGCGTCTCCTTCGAGACTGCCGGCCGGAGAGATGCAGTTGGCGAAGGCACGCAGTACGAGGGCGGGTGTTTGAATTAAAATAGGGATCGATTGGCCACTAAATTGGGAGAAAAAGGGAAAAAATCAGAAACAAATTTAAACAAGAAGGACGTTACTGCGGAAGTGTCTCAGACAACATCTGCTGAAATATTTGATTAAAAAGCGTTAGAAAACACAAAATTGGCGACTTGAAAGAGCCGCAGTGTAGTGTAAACTACTAATAAGACCCGTTAGCCCCTAGCTAACGGGTCTGACCCTTTAGCTGAGCGGTTAGTGATGTCGCCTTGTGGTGCAGTACAGTTCGTATCGAATCCCGCCCCGGGCAAGTAAATAACCAGTTACAGTAGTAATGTAGTCTGAACACCACTGGGTTAAAGCAACATTGTATCATTGTATACATAGGCACCTCAGCATTACTTTGGGCCCCGAGGCTACGGACATTTTAGAGCCCCCCCCCTCACCCCTATAAAGAATCCTGGTTCTGTGCGTAAAAGCATGTCACCAAGTATGTGAACGTGCTCCAACATCCCGCTTGTAAACAAGACCAGTTCAATTCATTTTTAGGCGTGAGGCTGTATCACCAAGCTGGTTAAAATGCTCCGACATCCCGACCTCTTGTAAACCACCCCGGTTCGATTCATTTTGTACTTGGAAAACTGCATCACCGAGCGTATTAACATGTTCCGACAGCCCACCTTGTTAACGAACAGAGTTCTATTCATTTTGTAAGTGTGAAAACAGCATCACAGAGCGAGATAACATGTTCACACATCCCACCTTGTAAGCAAGCCCAGTTTGATTCTTTTTTTCTTTTTTTACACATAAAAACGCATCACCAAGCGGGTTAAAATACTCCGACATCCTGCCTGGAGAAACATATTTTGTGAGGCCCCTGGTCCTCAGTTGGAGCCTGGGGCCCGGTAAGCCCGTGCTTGAAGGCTCCCATGATTGTATAATTTATCAATTTAGTGAGCGAGATGTGATTGTTTCCTCATGCACAGGAAACGGCACTCTTTACGAGGCATGATGAAAATGGACGCAGGATTTTAGATGTTTTTTTTTCTTCTTTTCTTCAGCAATGGACCACACATATTTTGCAACCTCGTTTTTTTTCTCCTTTGGCAATGGCTTGTCGGTGGCAGAGGTTGCAGCATTGTGTATGCAGTGTGGGCCATTTCTGAAGAAAAACCATCTAAAATCCCTCATTTATTTTTATTGCGCGTCATGGCGAGCACCGTTTCCTGTGTGCAAAGACAGGATCGCGTCTGATTTGCTGGTATTGCGACAATACTGCCCGAGCATGTCGCACCAAACCATTTGAGGCGATAGCAGTGGAATTAAGTACTAGTGTGTTGATGTGCCAGAGGTCAGTTTGTTGTGTACACACACACACACCAGATCTTAGTAAATTGATATTTGAAGATCTTAAGAATTTATTAAATTACACAATGACACAGCGTTGCTTCAACTGCACTCTGTAATATGCGCCAACACCAAGCAGCGCAGTTCACTTTAAATATCCCTGTCAACATTTCCGTGCTGTATCACAGACATACCCTATGAACGCTTATCCCTGAAAGTCGGCTCGAAGTGTATTCATCTTTTAAGTTAAGATAATAATGTGGTTCTTTGAGATATTTATGCCTGTCCGTGCCTACCCTGTAAACTGAAGTCTCTGCTAACTGACTTACTCGCCTTCTCTCTCTTCTTAGTGAAGTGCAATGTAACTATTCCGCCAGCGTCCAACTGGACTCAAGAAAATGGCACCTGTCCTCCATCCCATATCATCACCATTCCAGGACAGAGCCCCACTGAGCAGTACTGGGAGTAAGAATCGCTCATATATGCAAACAACCAAATACTCAAACAATCGCCACCTCTTTGAATACATACATCTCTGTCTCTCTTTTTCCCTGGCTCCACCCCACCCCTTCCATAGTCGTGTGGTGCTGCAGCGATCCAGTGGGTTTGATGAAACAGGGCCGGTTGTCTGGCATCTTGCCCTCTGTCTGCTGCTGAGTTTATCCATCATGGCCGCAGTCCTCTGTAAAGGCATCAAGTCATCAGGCAAGGTAAGTCTTTCCTGTCCATGTTAGCTCTTAGGCCTCTCAATGGCCCCGTTCACGCTATAGCTGCGTCACTCCCCATTTTAGCACTCAGTCCAGTCAAATTCACACTCAGTTAACAGCTGGTAGTTAGAGAGTCCTGCTGGAAACAGGTAGTGACAACCTAAGTTGACTCAATTTTTTTATGCAATGGTAATTTTATAATTTATTTGAGGTTCCTTTCAAAACATAATCATGTTGTGAAGAGAGTGTCAATGTTGGACTTTTCAAAAAATTTCCTATTTTACCTACATTTGAATGGAATGATGTATTTTTTCCGACCATGCTCATTTGTTGTGTGTGCGTGTGTGTGTGTGTGTGTGTGTGTGTGCGTGCGTGTGTGTGCGTGCGTGCGTGTGTGTGTTGCATGCACACATTGGCGGTAAGGAGGGGTGGAAGCTGTTGTGCATATGATGATATAATATAAAATGATATGATATAATTATGCAGGTGCCAACCATGCCACTATAAGGTACAATCTCCAAGATTGAGGTTTTGTTGAAATTACTGAAACCTATATGGAGATACCTGCAACTGCATTTGTGTTTGAACTCTCCAAATCCCATAGATCCACTCAAAACGGAAGAGACATATAAGCGCTACACCAATAGTTTCAGCTATTGATATCATTATCGATGTTGGTCAAGGTCTTGTACATTCTTGGTCTGTAATATCTCCTTCCTGCCCACAACAACTGGTGTTGATGGGCCAGTAGGGGGCAGTCTTGCCTCTGGTCCTAATAAAAAACAATAAAATATCAAATCCCAATGCCCCAGTGCAGTGATGGGGACACTGTGCTGTAGGAGATGCCGTCCTTCGGATGAGACGTTAAACCGAGGTCCTGACTCACTGTGCTCATTAAAGATCCCATGGCACTTATCGCAAAGAGTAGGGGGTCCCCTGGTGTCCTCGCAAAATTCTCAACCTGGCTCTCTCCATCTGGCCACCTAATCATCCCCCTGTGTAACTGGCTCAATGATTCCTCCCTCTCCACCTCAAGCTGATGTGTGGTGAGCGTTCTGGTGCAAAATGGCTGCCGTGCATCACCCAGGTGGGTGCTACACATTGGTGATGGTTGAAGTGAGTAACCCCCTTCAATGTGAAGCACTTTGGGTGTCTAGAAAAGTGCTATATAAATGTAATTATTATTATTATTATTAACAACTTTGCCTTTTTCTTCTGCATTTGGCTGCTTTGGTGAAAGTACAGAAATCTATGCTGCATATGTCCTCCCCGGGAAAGTCATAACTGACTTTTAACGATTAAAATGGGCATTTACAAAAGGATATTCAGCCAATGTCAGAAATATGCCACAATAGAGAGCCTCAACAAGCAAATCTGTTCACGAGTAAATCTTAAAAATGATACCTTTAACATTAAAACTAAGCAGTGCTGACTCGAGGTAGTTGTTCTGCCCATTTCACAGCAAATCTTCCTTTTTGGGAAGCGTGAAAGTTTTGTTCTTTGCTCTCCCCAGGTGGTTTATTTCACAGCTACATTCCCATATGTGGTGCTCCTGATCTTGGTGATCCGGGGTGCGACGCTTGAAGGCGCTCAGAATGGGATAGAGTTCTACATCGGCTCAAAATCCAATCTGACGAAGCTGGCTGAATCACAGGTAAAGCCCTTTCATACCCGCAACACAAAAATAAGTCAAGTCAATTTTATTTGTATAGCCCAATATCACAAATTACAAATTTGCCTCAGTGGGCTTTACAGCAACACAACATCCTGTCCTTAGACCCTCACATCGGATAAGGAACAACTCCCTAAAAAAAAAAAACCTTTAAGAGGGAGAAAAAGTAGGAAGAAGTACACCAAAAACACAAACAAACTGTGGTTAAAAACAGTTGCCGGGGGCGTCCGGGTGGCGTGGAGGTCTATCCCGTTGCGTACCGACACAGGGGTCGCTAGTTCGAATCCCTGTGTTACCACCGGCTTGGTCGGGCGCCCCTATAGATGCAATCGGCTGTGTCTGCGGGTGGGAAGCTGGATGTGGGTATGTTTCCTGGTTGCTGCATTAGCGCCTCCTCTGGTCAGTTGGAGCGCATGTTTGGGGGGGGGGCACTGGGGGGGTGGGAACAGCGTGATCCTCCCACGCGCTACATCCCCCTGGCGAAACTCCTCACTGTCAGGTGAAAAGAAGCGGCTGGCGACTCCACATGTATCGGAGGAGGCATGTGGTAGTCTGCAGCCATCCCTGGATCAGCAGAGGGGGTGGAGCAGCGACTGGGACGGGCTCTCGGAGAGCAGGGTGATTGGCCGGATACAACTGGGGAGAAAAAGGAGGGAAAAAATCCCCCCCAAAAAAAAACAGTTGGCGGGTTTCACATCTGATGCATGTGGGTTTGATTTCCAGATCTGGGGAGACGCTGCCAATCAGATCTTTTTTAGTCTGTCCCTCGCGATGGGTGGAGTCACTACCCTGGCCTCCTATAACAGGTTTCATAACAATGTTTTCCAGGACACTCTCATTGTAACCATCGTAAACTGTGGTAAGTAGGAATCACACGGCCAGCAATATGACATTGAAATATATCCGCTGATAAACAGGTGGAATCATATTGGTCATTACAAGCGATGTTACAGTCATTAAGATTGATCCTTTATTTTAAATTTCAGTAATATTACACGATTAACAATGAAAAGATTCATTATAAACACTATTGAAATGCAGCAAAGAACTTAATAATACCAAAATCAGGTTTTCATAAAGAATGAATGGACTTCCATCAGTCCAGTGTTTGGGAGATTTGATAAAAGGTGCAGTCACCATCCATTTCTATTTTTTATTTTTCATTTTTTTGGTTTGGATGATTGAATACAGCAGCACGGTGGCGCAGCGGTTAGCGCAGTCGCCTCACAGCTAGAAGGTCCTGGGTTTGAGCCCCCGGGGTAGTCCAACCTTGGGGGTCATCCCAGATCATCCTCTGTGTGGAGTTTGCATGTTCTGCCCGTGTCTGCATGGGTTTCCTCCGGGTGCTCCGGTTTCCTCCCATAGTCCAAAGACTTGTAGGTCAGGTGACTCAGCCATACTAAATTGTCCCTAGGTGTGAATGTGTGTGCATGTTGGCCCTGTGATGGCCTAGCGGCCTGTCCATGGTGTCTCCCCGCCTGCCACCCAATGACTGCTGGGATAGGCTCCAGCATCCCCACGACCCTGAGAGCAGGATAAGCGGTTCGGATAATGGATGGATGGTTGACTAGTCCACAGCGCTGTGCCTCAAAACCAAATTCCTACAATACATTCTCATAAGATAACACTTCATCCATGTGGTTTAAGTAATTGGTGAGATTACAGCCGATGTAAATCCGCTGGGAGCCTTTTGACTGAAGCTAAAATGGCCTCGTGTCAGAAATATGTCCGAGTCACCGGAAGCAGGACTGATGGAAAAATTCAAACGAGAATAAAAGACGAGCGCGGGACTCAGAGTGAATGATTTTACACCACTGGTTGATCAGCAGTCATTCATTACACTGCAAAAAAACATGAGCTTAAATACAAGAAATAAACACTGAATTTGAGGAGAAAAGTACTTGATACTAGTGAAATTATCTGTCCATGTAGCAAGATAATTTTACTTGACAAGAAATCTTAAAATAAGTTGGTTCCAGTCTAGAAATAAGTAGGCTGTGGTGAGTGTTCAAAGGCTTGAAATAAGAAGAAAATGCTGGTTTTTAGATCAAATTACTTAAGATCAGACTTGCTACAGCACAGTAGTAAGTGAAATACACTGAATATTAGCAAATAAATCTTAGCTCAATTTTTTGCATTCTCAATTTTAGCACGCTGAAAAAGGAACAAGAAATCAAATCACTAATTTAAGTGGAAACTACTTAATACTAGTGGAGTATGATTATTCCGTTACTTGAAACAAGTTGGCTCATCTTGAAATATGTATGCCCAAACTTAAAACTAGTCCTTAATTCCAGAGCACACATCTTAAAACAGGAAACTTGATTTTACTGAAATCACAAACAGGACAAGGGGAATTTCTGTCAACATTTATTGACAACTCTTTCCAAGTTTGAGCAGTGGAAATCAAAGTGTAGTTTCATTTCGTGATAGGTGAAGCATGTTGGGCCATTGAATAAAATTGTATTTATATATATATATATAAAAAAACACCTTGTGTCATTCTTAAATCAAGCAATTGAACTTGAGTTTGTGTCACTGAATCTTGAAACAAGTTATTTTTGGTGAAAGTGAATGGTACAAATTGCTACTCTAGTTAATGTAGCTTGTTTTAACAATAAATTACCCAATTGTAAGATTTCCTGACTAATTGAGGCATAAAAGACATATTCATGATCAATTTAAGAATATGCCATGAATTCAAAGATGAAACTAGTAAATAACTTTTAAAACAAGATAATTAAGCTCATATTTCCTGATCTAAGATTTTAAATCTTGGCAAGCACAGAAGAATTTGCATTGGACATAACTGGCGATGGCGAGGCTTCATCAATATTGTTTTATTATTGGTGTTTATTCATTGAAAAGGGGGACATTGCAAATAAGACATTACACCAAACAGTTCTTTCCAGATTAATGCACGTCGAGCTAATCCGTAAGCAGTTATGAGTCGTCTTATCTGAATATACCTCATCTCCCTCGCCAGGCACCAGCGTGTTCGCCGGCTTTGCCATCTTCTCCGTTCTGGGTCACATGGCTCACGTCTACAGGAAACCAGTGGAAGAGGTCGCACAGGAAGGTCAGCAGGTCACTTCCCATCCCGAGTAAAAACCAAAATCCTCCCAGAAGTCGCCACGTGTGCTTTGACATGCCGTTGTTTTGTGTTGTGCAGGGTTCAGCCTGGCATTCATTGCGTACCCGGAAGCTCTGTCTAAGCTTCCTCTCGCTCCTCTCTGGTCCGTTCTGTTTTTTTTCATGCTCTTCGTCCTCGGTATGGACACGGAGTTTGCTTTAATCGGTGAGTGTGACTCCTTTCAGTCAGTATTGTGTGATACTTAGGAGTTAGATGGGAGACTCGGGTCTCAAACCGACGTGTTCCGTAGCTCCTTAACATGAACGTTACACTTGTTGTGGGTCATTGTGCACTGGTTGGCCCGTGATGGGTGTAGTTTGTGCTTTGGCTCAGTGTAACATCCCCGTTCTTGTCATTAGAGGTGATCACAACCTGTCTGACAGACGTGTTCCCCGAAATCCCCACATCAAAACGGCCCTTCATCCCGGCAGCCGCCTGTGTTCTTCTCTTCTTCCTCGGCCTGCCGTGTGTCACACAAGTAAGTTTGTTTCAACGTGGCATTTCCTGTTTCTGACATGAGAAGCCTATTTCACCCCATATGCATATGTTGTGTGTGTATGTGTGTGCGTTTGCGCGCATGTGTGTGGAAGGCAGGAATATACTGGGTGACGCTGATGGACCAGTTTGTGGCCAGCTGGGTGATGCTGTTGGTTGCCATGCTGGAGCTCGTGGGGCTGTGCTACATGTACGGTAAGTAGGCAGGTCGGCGTGTCATGCTGCAGAAGCAGGTAGAAGGCTCAGCTCAGTGTGTTACATGAATGTGTGTGTGTACATGTGCACATCTTTTTTATTTTATCTTTTTGACCTCGCTATTCAGGTTGTAGCCGTTTCATTGAAGACATTGAGATGATGATTGGAAAAAGGAGCGCTTGGTTCTGGCTGTGGTGGCGCGCGTGCTGGCTGTTCATATGCCCCTGCGTGCTCACGGTGAGTACAGTCTCAACACTGCCGCTGGTTTAATTCATTATTACAAGCAAAACTGTGGTTGTACCTTCAGCGTGGTCACAAATCTAAAATCGCAGATATGAAGAGGAGTGCAAGCCAAACGTTCTCCTCTGCCATCCTCTTACTATACATTAAACACCCAAGAGCTCTGGCTTTCTTCCTCTCTTGCTTGACTTCTTCCAGCCAAGGGGACGCTAATCTAAATCCCATCTGCACACTCTGCATTTGCCATTGATGGTATGATGGTTGCCGTAGTAACAAGTTTCATGCTGGCACAGCACTATATACAATTATGCTTTTTCCATTCCTTGAAGGGAAGCGAACATGATTTTTAAAATTATCTCTATACATTATATATATATAACACTCCATTAGCAGTGTTGATACTACCTTGATATTAAGGACTCTGCTGTGTGTCTCTAAAACGCTACTGAAATTACTGGCGGAGAAGGTGTGAATGTGAAAACCAACCTCTTATACGATGCAAGGCTGTACTGTACAATGCAAGCCTGTACTGCAAGGCTGTACTGAATAAAATAACGCTTCTCAGCCACATAGAAGAAAATGCGAATATTAACGCCACATAAGAAAACAACATATACGGTACATATATATATAAAACTTTGTTGAAAGAAACACTCAATGGCAGGGAAAGTGCTCAACAAATAAGGAGCAAAATAATCCAGTTAGTAGAGTAAATTCTTTACGAGACAGTATAAGCATGAAACAGGCTTGTACCGTCTCATTAAGAATTTACTTCACTCACTGTATTTTATATATACATATATATATATATATATATGTGTGTGTGTGTATATAGACGTGTATATACATATATATATATGTTGATATTCCGCTCATTAGTAGAGCACTCAACAGCATTCACGGTTTCGGGGGAAAAACGCTATTGTTACGGCTACGGGTGTGTCCGTATAGTGGTTTTTGTTCCCTCCTGTATCTAACCCTCACTCAGACTCCACATTCAGGTATCCGCCAGGTGCTCCTCAACACCTAATCAACAGGTCAACAAATCGTCAAATTTCCATCAGCTGTGCAGTCTCCCATTTAAACCCCCACATGTGTTCAGTTCACCGGCCAGCTAGTTTAGTTTGTGTGATTTTTAGTTTGTGTGATGTAGCTACTTTGTGATGTCTTTGTTTCTGTAGCTACTTTGTGTTTGTAATGTCTGGCCCGTTTTCATTTAAGTTTTGCATTGTTTAAATCTTGAGTTATGTTTAGCCTTTAGTTTGTTTAGTTCTTTTAGGCAAGGGGATCAAGGTAAGATGCCCATGGGCAAACACCCCATCACGTAGCTTACCTCTGTTAGACACACTAGGTTAGGAGCGGTTGCCACCTTCTGTCTTTAGGTTTGGTGCTTTTCAGCACTGTCAGGGGTGGGTTACTTTTGTTAGTAGTTTGTTTTGGCAACCATTCGGTTCCCTTGTCCTGTCATGGTGTCAATATTTATATTTTATTATATTTAAACATTTATGTCTCACTGTGTTGCACCCTCACCTCACTGTTACCCAGTACACTAATTGTTGCACCCTCTCCAGACCGAGGCACGTAACACTATATATATATATATATATATATATATATATATATATATATATATATAATGTGTGTGTTGATATTCTGCTCCTCATTAGTCAAGCACTCAACACCATTGACGGTTTCGGAAATAAACACTATATATATATATATATATATTAGGCAGGGACAGGAACAGAAAAGGCAGAACTTGTGAGCTTTCAAAATAAAACAGGAAAAAGCACAACCCTGACAGACATTATGCATGTTTGGTTGAGGTATAGGGTGTTTTCAAAATATGACTCTTTCAAAAATGATTTTTCTGTCCACTTGGCTCCTACAGTGGCCATGAAGGAAAACACTATACACACTTTCATTCTAACCAAATGTTACACAAGCTGATTTTACCAGCTAGTTCTTTTTGTTGACTTGATCATTCCAGTTGGTCTGCATTGTGTTTCATATCTTCTGGTGTTGAATTTGTGTAATGAGATGTGTGGAAATTTGCAGACCGACTGACTTCCCACTTTCTGCCTAGGTGATCCTGGTGTGGTCTCTGGCAGTGTTCGAATCTCCTTCCTATGCAGGTTTACAGTTCCCTGCCTGGAGTTTGGCTTTGGGCTGGTGCATGGCTATCTCCTGCCTCCTCCCCGTCCCTGTCCTGGCTGTATATAAGGTGGTTCGAGCGGAGGGAAGCCTGTGGGAGGTGTGTGCTTGTGACTGCTTCTGAGTAGGCCCACAATGTGATGTTTTTAAATGAAATTCTTGACGTGACTTTGTACATTGTCATCCTGACATCTTTTCTCTCCCCCTCCACAGCGACTTAAGTCTGTGAGCTCTCCCTCTGAGGACTGGCACCCCTTTCTTGAAATCCACCGAGGCGGACGCTACGCTGAGGCACAGAAAGACCACGGCTTGCCTGCAAGATTAAATCCACTTTAAATATCCTCAGGCTCAAGACCCTGATGTGTATCTGCAATGTGTACTTTTTTTATTTTTCATTCTTTTTTGTTGATGTCTTATGTCGTGGTCACATTGTGCAACAAATTATATTTAATGATCATCACATGCACATTGCATACTATGCGATGTGACAAGATTAAAATCTTGATATTAACCTGGTCTGATAATTACCATTGATAGAAATTCTGATGACAAACTGCGTTTGGTTGGAGGCTACAGCAGACGGAGTGACAGCATGAAGGAGGCGTGTCACTCGTTCTCTAATATGGTTCTCAAACAACATAAATTTACTTTGAAACTGCTGGGGATTTGCACAGTGACGCTGTGAAAACTCTGTTGCAGCCTAAGACAGCACCCAAGGCTCAGTGTTCTCGGTTTTTACCGATTTTCACCGAAAAATACCCAGATTTTTAAACTGATTTTCACCCGGATTTTATGTTTCCACGGATCCAAAAGTCGTTCCTGTTTGTGTGAGGTTATGTAACAGTGTCCTCTTGTGGCAAAATTCAGCATGCTGTATGGCTTTGAAAAATAAAAACCGAAAACGCTGAGCCTAAACCACGTCCCACAGCCATAAGGCTGAAATTGCATGGTCCATACTGGGTTTGAGAGGCCTCTCTCATTTTGCATTTAGTGAGAAAATAAAATGTTACACCAATTCGTTTTTAATAAGCAATGTGACCTTTAACCCTTACAGGCTTTTTTGTATCATAAAAATATAAATTATCTTGCATACAGAAGCGCCAGTGGATTTAGTTTCCAGTTTCAGGGGAGGAGATATTCCTCCTTGCTAAAGGTTTAATTGTCATCTTTGGGATGACTATTCTGATTTATGTTGAGGTTTATGAAGTTTATCCAGGTCTTTCTCCTCATGCTGTCATCCTGACAAGTGTTTTTTAATGTTTTTACTGCCATGTTTTAAAAAAAGTGTTTTTGAGTAGGCGGCATGGGGGCGCAGTGGTTAGCACGGTTGCCTCACAGCAAGAAAGTCCTGGGTTCCAGCCCCGGGGTCGTCCTCTGTGTGGAGTTTGCATGTTCTCCCCATGTCTGCGTGAGTTTCCTCCCACAGTCCAAAGACATGTAGGTCAGGTGAATCGGCCACACTAAATTGTGAATGTGTGTCAGCCCTGTGATGGACTAGCGGCCTGTACAAGGTGTCTCCCCGCCTGCCACCCAGTGATTGCAGGGATTGGCTCCAACTCCCCGTGACCCTGGTTAGGATAAGCAGCTTGGGTAATGGATGGATGGTTTTGAGTGGTCTTGCAATGACTATTAATTATCTGTGATGCTTTGCCAAAGTACAACTGCATTAAACACATATTGTTTCTCTTTCTGCTTCTCTTATGTGCTCAGTCAATTTGAACTGAAAACAACTATTAGATGTGCCAGAAAAAACAATTCAGCACTCAAACTTCTTTTGATACCATATTTATTTGAGTTCGCAATTGCTTTGCAGAACTGTTAGAGCTGATGTAATGTGGGCCCTTGCAGCGTGGTCTCGTAGTATAGAGCATCAGACCCAGCTCTAAAGAGCAACCATTACGACACAGGGCCAGTGGTGCCGTTATGCCCAGTTGCAGCACTTGCAGCTGTCATCGAAGATCAGGCCGGCAGCACAGTGCTGGATGTAGGTTTTGCCCTGGTTGCAATCATAGAAGTGGTTCTTGTTGGTGGAGTCTGGGTATATACCATTGGCCTTGCCAGCACAGAAACCAGAGCCTCCACTGCTGCTGCCGCCACCACCAGGCTGGGGCTGGGGCACGGGCACGGCATGCGAGGTGGGGCTGACAGGGGGCAGGGGGTTTACACGAGCACTACAGGCTGGTGAGAGAAACAAAAAAAAAAAGGGGGGGGACGATCAAGCAATGGAACTTTCCCATTAACAAGAGTTCTTATTTGTGTGTGTGTGTGAGTGTCTTACAAGCTCCGGTTCCCAGTCCACTCTTGAGTGTGCTGATCAGGGGGTATTTTCCCTGGCCACAGAAGGTGCCAGTGAAGTCATCCAGGTCCAGACTCCAGACCATAGCTCCTCCAAAACCATTCTGCTTCAGCCACTGGATCTGTAGAGAGACAGAGAGGCAAAATTAAAATTAACTGTAGTCCAAAACAACACTGAAGACAGGTGCAAACCCCGAACAGTCAAAAAAACCTATTGAAACCTTGATTTTGAAGCTCTTGATGTCATCATATCCAACCCACAAGTTCTGGCTGTTGAAGGCATAAGGCACATCCTGGGCAGCATCCCAGGCCTGGGTGGCTCCTTGCTTAAGGAAGGTGCAAATCTGAGGACAAGAGGGGATGGAATTATGGAGCCAACAAAATAGAGGTGAAAAAGTGTTGTCCTTTGTCATTCTTCCTCTTCTTGCACAGACATGTTCAAAAAGGGGTTAGATACCTCATAGTAGGCCCAGAAGCCAGCCTGACGTGTGAAAGGTCCGGCAGGTCCAGGTCCACTGGCGGGAGCGCCGACAGCCGTGTTCGAGGAAGCCAGGCGGAAGACATGGCCATAGGTGGGGAAACCAACCAGCAGCTTCTCAGCTGGAGCACCATTGCTCTTCCAGTAATTCATAGCGTAGTCCTATAGACAAGGGATCACATATTTGCATCACCATCCATGCTTTAATGTTATAGTCTGTAATCCACTGCAGAAAGACAGATAAAGTCCCTCCACTCACCACATTGAAGTAGACGAGGGAACCCTGGTCGGCAGGTCCTTTGTACAGAGGGCTGTTCTCTCCAGCATTGTGTTCCCAAGAACCATGGAAGTCATAGGTCATCACATGGAAGTAGTCCAGCACACTGGTAAGGAGACATCGTGGCAATTATTTAGCCAGAGTTTTAGTCGACTTTCAGTGTTTTGTCACATTTGTGTTGGTCGTTCCATGTGGGCTTGCATAATGTTGGTGTGTATGTGTGCTTGTAAGCTACTAACGCTCCAATCTGGGCGATCTGGTATCCAGAATCAATGGTTCCCTTTCCAGCAGCGACAGCAGCAGTCAGCATCAGACGAGGACGATTGGTCCTCTTGCCCTCGTCCACAAAGGCACTCATCAGCTCCTACAGATGGAAGAAGGAAGGAAAGGATAAAGTACTGAACGGTTGTATAGTTCAAAGCGAGACATGCTGGTACAATTCATCCCAAGGAGAATAATTAAATTTATAAGAGTAAAAAACATTGTGACAGTTAATGAGTATCTAATAGCATATAGGAACAGGATAAGAGATGTGTAAATTAAGGATAAATATATTAATGGGGAGGCAAAGTCATGTGAAAAAAAAAAGGTTAACATTTCACAACAAATACCCATCCAAACTACATATTTTAGATTACCGATGAACCAATAGCTACAGACTGAAATAAGCACTGATAATCTTCCAAAACTAACAATAATTTTAAGAGTCTAAGAGATGCATTACTGGTAGCAGCATCCCTATCAAGGTAGTTGTACCTTGCAAGTATCTGCATGTGTGTTCTGTGTCTATAGCGGGGATTCTCCGCCATTGATTTGTACCATCTAATTTATAGGCTTAATGAATTGTATATCTATCTACACTGAACATTAAACAGATATTAAAGTGAAACCTATAATTGGAATAGTTATTCTCATATCTTCTCTGTGATGAATTCTAGTGAATCAATTCATTGTTAGAAGAAGCTATTAGCTCCTAATTAGCTATTCCTCATTTTACAGGGGGCCCTCTCAAACTCAGTCAAGGCCACCTTGAGAACCAGACCCCTCTCTGAGACGAGACTAATACGATTGACCTGATCAGGGAATAGCAGAATGTCCGACCTGAACCAGGACAGTGAAGCGCTCCTTGTCCTGAGGCGGGGAGCCACGTGAGCCGGGGTACTCCCAGTCGATGTCCAGACCGTCAAACTGGTGCTGACGCAGGAATGTGATCACGCTGCTGATGAAGGTCTGGCGGTTGGCAGCAGAGGACACCATCGTGCTGAACCTGGATAGAAGCAATAGTCAAGAGACTGTCACAGTACGTTTGCCTGTTGTCTTGCTGCGAATATTCAGGCTAACGTCCAGTACTTACTTCTGAGTGCCGAAGTTCCATCCTCCGATGGCCAGCAGGGTCTTCAGGTTGCTGTTCCTGTGAGCAAAAGATGTAATCCATTTTTAAAACCCACAACCTTTCTCAGCATGTATTTTTCACGACCTTTCTCTGTACGTATTTTGTCCTGCAATTTTGAGATTTTGTTGTACGTGAGAAGCTGGACTCACTAAATACAAATTCCCTCTGCAGTAGCTTCCTCAACTGTGAGATGCAATGCTGGTTTTTTATTCTTGCCAAGTTGTGAATGACGTTCATCGGTTGTGCCATGTATTCCAGCGTCCAGACAGGGATTTTTAGATGCCGAGCACCTCTTGAACCTGGTTTCTAACTTGTGTTTCGCTGTACCGTCTGTGTTAATTTGGGGGTGGCCCCTTCAAAAATGTTTCTGAGTGAGTGCATCTAAAAATATGTGGTGTTGTAAGCAATTAAGGATTTGCGTTATTTTGATTAACATTATAAACCTCACTGTCAAAAAAAAAGTGGTCAAATATATGTTTATTCACAACCCCTCTAATATTCTGTTCTTAGCCTCTCGCTTGTATTCTGTCACTTTGTGTTGCGTATGCAGTTTCATGTGAGGTAGGAGTTCACAGAAACACCAACACAGGTGTAAGACGTGCTGTATCACCTTTAACGTGTTCAAACAAGTCCATCTTTTGCGAAAAGTTTTCGAGTATTTGTGTGTTGGCTTACTTTCTTAGTTGTTGGTCAGCTAAAAAAAAACGAGTCAGACAAGCTAACTTGAGCTCTGTTGAACTGATTTTACAGTGTCGGTGTTAAAAGCGTAGAGTCAGGATATCACATAATATATAACTTTAGCTACTCAGCTGAAAATATGCAGTCAGTACTCGACCCAGTTCCAGTTACAAACCCAAGACCATGATCCAGCATCATTTTGCTCACAACTAAGTCATAACAGTTGTGCTTCACATCTAAGGCACAAAGGGCTCTATTTTAATGATCTAAGCACATGGTCAAAAGCACATGGCGCAAGTGCATTTAGGGTGTGTCCAAATCCACTTTTTCTAGTTTAATGGTAGATAGCCTGAGCACAAAGTGCCATCTCCCATTCCTTTTAAAAGCCAGGTGGGCTTGCACCTTGGCAATTGCTATTATAATGGCGGATTTGCCAAATAGTAGGTGCGTTGTGCACCTGCCTATGAGGGTGCATATTACTATCTTAATAATCCATCCATCCATCCACCCATCCATTATTTGAACCACTTATCCTGCTCTCAGGGTCGTGGGGATGCTGGAGCCTACCCCAGCAGTCATTGGGCAGCAAGGCGAGGAGACACACTGGACAGGCCGCCACGCCATCATAGGGCCAACACACAATTGGATATATGGACGAGGAATTTTTGGAACAACTATATAAAAATGGTGCTGATTACAAAGAGCGAATATGCGAAAAGGTCTGAATATCCTGGCTATCTAGATCTAAGGATGCAAGGATCGTCAAACACTGAAATATAATTCTGAAAATGATCTCAGATTTGTCCCCTAATATGGTTTCTATCAGTCATCCTGATCAACATGGATTCAGGCCAAGTCATATTCATATTCAGTGGACATGTTTTTTAATGTATCTTATTATAACACCAAAAGGGACCATTCATTCCTAGGGACTAAATTGTCCCTAGGAATGAATAGGTGTGTGTGCGTGTGTGTGTCAGCCCTGTGATGGCTTGGCGGCCTGTCCAGGGTGTCTCCCTGCCTGCTGGGATAGGCTCCAACAACCCAGTGACACTGAGAGCAGGATAAGTGGTTAAGATAATGGATGGATGGATGGCTAACACCAAACAAAATAATACAATGCACCTGACCAGACCTCATATTAACACCAACATGTCCATGGGTGCTCAGATGGGTGCAAATACATCTGCTATTTAAACATCGTGGGCGCTGGACGGGAAAATTACAACTGCATTGGTCGGAAACTCGCAAAGACTCTTGCATTGTAAGATAGAGCCATGTGTGTTCTTTAGACCTGGCACAACAGATTAATGGAATTGACTACCAGGCAGACCAGAAAAAAACAGCTGTATGCATGCTTTTGCATATACGGGCCTACTCACTGGTTCTTCAGGGCCTGGAACTGTCCATAGAGTTTTTCATCATCCCACTCATAGGTCTTGATCATGTTGCTGTCCATTCCAGCAAAGGCATAGATAAGGTGGTCACAGAGACATGGCTCGATGTCGGTGGGCAAATACTTCCCTGCTCCAGGACGGTACTGTCCCCAGTTAGTGAAATAACAGGAGAGGATGTAGGATGATCCTGTGAGGTGAAGCACAATAAGGGTTTGTTTTATTTGACCATTGTAATGACACATTTATGACTATCATACCGAAATTAAGTAGGCAGAGGAGGATGTAATAACTTACCTAACTGCACATGCAGCAGGAAAGCAAGTCCTGGAGACAGAGAGAGCGAGAGAGAGAAAGGGCATGGATTAGAGTAAGCAGCAACGACTCAAGAATTTAACACGTATTATTCAGATCTAACCATTATGTAAAATAACCCAATATAGAATTACTGACAACTTTAGCATTGGCTAGCAAGCAAGAAAACAAGCCCTTCACAGCTTACCGACGCAGTTGAGAAGCTTGCCCATGTTGCCTCTGTACAATGATCTGAGGACCAACGGACCCTTTTATACTGCTGGGTTCCTCTCCATATTTGTGACCCATGTTTGATCTGGCTGGGGCTACTTTGCCAAGCTCAGCAACCACTCTCATTCACTTGTTTGGCTAAGACCAGATTGTCCCACTTGTTTCCAGAAAGTTCTGATAACTTTCAAGTGTTCTTTGATAGCGATATAATCTGGTGACAGTCCAAAGTCAGATCAAAGTTACTTTGGCTGGTAATAGATTTCACTACGTGAAATCACTACTGTTGCTTTGGTTTGCAAAGCAAATGTAGTTGCTTTCTTTCTGTTCACATTTTTATCTATTTCCATTATTGATGTTTTTGCACTTTGGCCATTGTCGGTTGTTTATGAATAGATCTGTATTGACTTCACTCTTTTTTTTAAATGTGGCAGTAAAAACATAAAAAAAACACTTGTCAGGATGACAGCGTGAGGAGAAACACCTGGATAAACTTTATAAACCTCAACATAAATCAGAGTAGTCATCCCAAAGAGGAAAATTAACCTTTACCCTGTAGCAAGGTGGAATATCTCCTCCTCTGAAACTGGAAAATAAATCCACTGGAGCTACTGTATGCAAGATATTTTATAATTTATATTTTTATGATACAAAAAAGCCTATAAGTGTTATAGGTCACATTGCTTTTTAAAACTGAATTGGTCTAAAATTTTATTTTTTCACTAAATGCAAAATGTGAGAGGCCTCTAAAACCCAGTATGGACCATGCAATCTCAGCCTTATGGATGTGGGGTGTGGTCTTAGGCCACAATAAAGTTTTCACTATGTCATTTTTTTTTTAAATCATTTGAGTGGTTCACAAGCCAGTGCCAGCGACTAATTGTAAAATGATCATAAAAGAGGTCATGCCTCAATATAATATGAACAAACTGAGACAGACCACATTTGTGCGGGGACAGGAAAAATTGGGATGCACGGCCAGCCAGTACTGGACTTAGATGGCTGATACTGATGTTGGCTCTGTTGTGGTTAATTGCTCTCCTACCGGTCCTGTCAACCTCAAATACCATTTAATGTCACAATGCTGGACTGTTGTCTTAGTCTGTAACCAAATGAGAAGTGACCGCCACGCCAATCAGTATTTTTTCAATGGAGAGGGGTCTTCTGTGGTCCTCTGTTCTTGGATGTCCATGAGCAGCCATATTATTGTGTAAACCTCAGATGAGCCAGAAACACTGGCTTGTCCAGACCTCAATGACCTGATTGCACAATTCTCACAAACACAGACTGATTAAGTACCATCTAAAACAGCTTGAGAAGAGCATTTAAGTGTTTTGTTTTTGTTTTGTTTTTTGTCTTCGTTTGAGGGTTAAGCCTCCTTGCCTTCATCAAACCATACGGCGTTTCTAAAAAGGTGTAGTGGATAATCACGGAAGAAAGACTGAATTTTTTTTTTGGCCATTGTCATTGAGGAAGAGCACACACAAAATCCATCTCAAAGAAAACTACATTTCATACTTTACATAAGTGTTCACATTTGTACAGTACAGTCAAATTTCAAGATCAAACAAGAAACAAGTCTTCCAAGAGGCCACTGTAGCACTGTTGTACTATGGACAAATAGGTCTGCTGATGTGATCATCAGCAGACCCTGTCTTAAGCCACTTCACCGACAATTGATGAAACACAAACTTTGCAGACACTCGAACAGTGCCTTGGGGATCTTCGTGAAGTCCAATTCATAACTATTAATTTTTAGTTTTAAAAAATATTATAAAATTGTTTCAACTGAGTCCATCTCCTCGGTTTGTTTTTTTCAGTGGACCAGCCATTGGATGCTTTGAAGAAGAGATGCGATCTGTTTCTGTCATGGTTCCCATGGGAGGGAAACCTAATGTATGCATTGATTCTCCGATTATAGCCTGCTCTTGAATATTTCAACATTACAGTTCTTTGGCAATGTTTCGATGTATGACCTAATGCAAATAGTAAAGCTCATGCAACATCATATCTATCAATCTGTCAGAAAACAATGGAAGTGCAAGAATTGTAGAGAAGTCCGAAAGGGAAAATGCAAAAACAAATTCTATCATTGCACTGACTGACTGGGTCAGAATTGTCTTTCCATAACGGAAAGCACTTTTTTAGACACCTCTAATAACAGTTACTTATCTAGTCCAAATAAAAGCTGTATTAGTGGATGTAATTTGGTGAGTGCCATTGACTCAAAGAATTACATTGCTGCTTGTGGGGCCGGCCCTGGTTTTACTAGATCCTTACATTCAGACTGACCTGTGTAAAACCCAGTATTCAGCAAGGATAAGTAACTGAAGATTAAATTATTCATTCATTATTCATTATCCAAACCACTTATCCTTACTCGGGGTTGCGGGGATGCTGGAGCCTATCCCAGCAGTCATTGGGCAGCGGGTTGGGAGACACCCTGGACAGGCCGCCAGGCCAACACACACACACACATTGGGACAATTTAATATGCCGATTCACCTGACCTAACATGTCTTTGGAAGGAAACCAGAGCACCCAGAGGAAACCCACGCAGACACTCCACACTGAGGATGACCCCAAAGGTTGGACTACCCCGGGACTCAAACCCAGGACCTTCTTGCTGTGAGGGGACTGCACTAACCACTACGCCACTGTGCCACCATATCATATATATATATATATATATATATATATATATATATATATATATATATATATATATATATATATATATATATATATATATATATATATATATATACACTACCGTTCAAAAGTTTGGGATCACCCAAACAATTTTGTGTTTTCCATGAAAAGTCACACTTATTCACCACCATATGTTGTAAAATGAATAGAAAATAGAGTCAAGACATTGACAAGGTTAGAAATAATGATTTGTATTTGAAATAAGATTTTTTTTACATCAAACTTTGCTTTCATCAAAGAATCCTCCATTTGCAGCAATTACAGCATTGCAGACCTTTGGCATTCTAGCTGTTAATTTGTTGAGGTAATCTGGAGAAATTGCACCCCACGCTTCCAGAAGCAGCTCCCACAAGTTGGATTGGTTGGATGGGCACTTCTTTGAGCAGATTGAGTTTCTGGAGCATCACATTTGTGGGGTCAATTAAACGCTCAAAATGGCCAGAAAAAGAGAACTTTCATCTGAAACTCGACAGTCTATTCTTGTTCTTAGAAATGAAGGCTATTCCATGCGAGAAATTGCTAAGAAATTGAAGAATACTCTGACCTGTACTACTCCCTTCAGAGGACAGCACAAACAGGCTCTAACCAGAGTAGAAAAAGAAGTGGGAGGCCGCGTTGCACAACTGAGCAAGAAGATAAGTACATTAGAGTCTCTAGTTTGAGAAACAGACGCCTCACAGGTCCCCAACTGGCATCTTCATTAAATAGTACCTGTTAGAGCCTGTTTGTGCTGTCCTCTGAAGGGAGTAGTACACACCGGTGTAGGAAATCTTCAATTTCTTAGCAATTTCTCGCATGGAATAGCCTTCATTTCTAAGAACAAGAATAGACTGTCGAGTTTCAGATGAAAGTTCTCTTTTTCTGGCCATTTTGAGCGTTTAATTGACCCCACAAATGTGATGCTCCAGAAACTCAATCTGCTCAAAGAAGTGCCCATCCAACCAATCCAACTTGTGGGAGCTGCTTCTGGAAGCGTGGGGTGCAATTTCTCCAGATTACCTCAACAAATTAACAGCTAGAATGCCAAAGGTCTGCAATGCTGTAATTGCTGCAAATGGAGGATTCTTTGACGAAAGCAAAGTTTGATGTAAAAAAAATCTTATTTCAAATACAAATCATTATTTCTAACCTTGTCAATGTCTTGACTCTATTTTCTATTCATTTCACAACATATGGTGGTGAATAAGTGTGACTTTTCATGGAAAACACGAAATTGTTTGGGTGATCCCAAACTTTTGAACGGTAGTGTATATATATATATATATATATATATATATATATATATATATATATATATATATATATATATATATATATATATGCTGGCTTTAACCTCACCTGAGCTGGGCAGGTACAATCTGCAGGATGCCCAACACGGAATTTAGCTCCGATTGATGGCAGATTAAATTATCCATCCATCCAGCCATTATGCAAACCACTTATCCTGCTCTCAGAAGAAAATTAAATTCTAATTCATTCGATTACGTTTGACTTGTTTTCTTTTCTTTTCCAAATATAGCCAATACCCTTACACAACTCTAGCTAACGTCACAACCACAGCGGTAGAAACTTGTCACTATTCACCTTGACCACTTCACCTGTTGATCAAGTCGATTGACTGACTGGCTGAGTGACTGATGAACTAACTCGGCTGTTGATGTGTCTCGTGGGAATTTTGGACGTGAATAAAAAGGCAGAATGGCGAGCTTGAGGGGGAAATTTTGACGCGTCGGTTGAGAGGTGATTAAAGTCCAAAAAAACAAATACTGCCGACTCCATTTTATCCGTTGGCAGCCAGTTCTTATCTACCACACTCATGTTTTCCTCAGACTCATTTGATGACTTGGGTCTGCACACAAGGGATGTTTAGAAACGCGCTGAGGACTTCAAATTCTTCAACCTTTCAAATGTTTGCTTAGCATTAAGGAACATTAGGTACCTAAAGAATACTTGGTATTTATCCAATTTAGTTGCGGCTGATACAAAAAAGCCATTGTTATAAGGAATTCCTAACATATGGAATAATTATACCAATTATTATAAACCTTATCTATACAATAAAAAGTCAGATAACGAGTGCTTTAGAATCAGCAACGGAGAGCGAAACTAAAAACCATTCAAGTTTATAAGTGGATAATAAAAGCAACATATTTCAACAGTTATGTAGAAATGAAAGAAGAAAAGAAAAAATAGAAAAGGTTTGCAAGCTAATAAGCTTTTTTAAAAAAAATCAAAATTATCCAGTTGTCTGCCATTATAAGACTTACTTACCCAGAGGGTGTTTCACCTCTTCATAATTGAGATTATAATTGGGAGCGAGATGAACAACTATCAAAAAGTGTAAGTAATAATAATCATAAGTAGAAAAAAGGATGGGTGAATTTTTTTCATCTTTTTCTTTAATATTTTTTTATCCATACTCTGCTCTCTATATCGCAAGGGCGATATATATATATATATATATATATATATATATATATATATATATATATATATATATATATATATATATAACGTTTTTTCCCCCAGGAAACAATCAATGGTGTAGATAAAACAAACTAAAAAAAAACAAAACACACACACACACACATATATATATATATATATATATATATATATATGGGATTTTAAATTCAATTTAAATTCTAACCACTGCGCCACTGTGCGCAGTCGCCTCACAGCAAGAAGGTCCTGGGTTCAAGCCCCGGGGTAGGCTTGCATGTTCTCCCCGTGTCTTCGTGGGTTTCCCCCGAGTGCTTCAGTTTCCTCCCACAGTCCAAAGATATGCAGGTCAGGTGAATCGGCCATACTAAATTGTCCCTAGGGTGTGTGTGTGTGTGTGTGTGTGTGTGTGTGTGTGTGTGTACATGTTTAACTATCCTAATGTGGACGAAATGTCCTCATTAGGATAGAAAAACCAGAAACCACCTACCTTGTGTGGCCATTTTAGAGGTCCTCACAAGGAAAAGGGTCTATTTTAGGGTTAGGACTTGGTATTAGGGTTAAAGTTAGCATTAGGGCTAGGTTAAGGTTAGGGTAAGGGTTAGGGTTAGGCATGTAGTTTGCGTGGTTAAGGTTAGGGATAAGGGCTAGGAAATGAATGTAGTCAATGAGGAGTCCACACAAGGATAGTGAAACGAGTGTGTGTGTGTGTGGGCCCTGTGATGGCCTGGCGGCCTGCCCAGGGTATCTCCCCGCCTGCCGCCCAATGAGTGCTGGGATAGGCTCCAACATCCCCGCGACCCCAATTGGGATAAGTGGCTTAGATAATGGACGGATGAAACGGATGGATTTTAAATTCAGTGACATGCTTGTCTGCACAAGTGGTTGTGCCTCACGTACTGTATTTATATTTACATATCAATCCCTGACTGGTTGCTTCTTCCTTATTGTATCAGCTTTATGTGTAACTGTCTAGACATACCAGCTTCCAGCCTACTCAACATAAGCCTGTATACAGTGCCTTGCAAAATTGTTCAACCCCCTTGACAGTCATCACTAATTTCTGGATTATAAAAGATACTCACACATCTGTTCCCGAACAATATTATTTTTGTGAACCCATAGGCTCTAAAAGCATGTTTCCAAAGCCAAAATAAATTACGTTTCACCGACTTTTTATCGATAAATTAAAAACTAAAATTGGTGATGGCATAAGTATTCGACCCCTTGTTCTCGGAAAGCTCAAAGTTTACACAAATGACAAATTATTCCTAAAACTAACTCAGGTTAAACACAATCGGACATAATGGGTGTGCACCTGTAAGATATTGAAGTAATGGTCTCGTTCATGGGTATCCAAAACACTCTGTGTAAAGTTCATTAGCTGAGCGTGAACTCCATCAGAAAATGAAGACAAAGGAGCATAATACTGAAGTAAGAGACAAAGTGATGAAAACGCAGAAGGCAGGAAAGGGACACGAAACAACATCCGAGTGTTTGGATGTCCCACGGAACACTGTTGGAGCCATTGTCAGAAAGTGGAAGCTGTATCACGCCACCCAGACGCTTTGTGGGACAGGCGGTCCCTCAATGCTAAGTGTCCGAGCAAGACGTGGGCGGATGAGGAAGGCCACAGATGATCCTGCAGTCACTTTGAGGGAGCTCCAGAGGCCTCAGCGGCTGAAACTGGAGTAAATGTGCATGAGTCAACCAAATCGCGGGCTCTCCATAAATCTGGCCTGTATGGGAGGGTGGCAAGAAAGAAGCTGTTGCTCAAAACTGCTACCAAGCATGAGAGAGGCCCAGTTAGGATGTGGGTAAAGAGTTTGTGGTCAGATGACACGAACGTTTAGCTTTTTGGCCAAAACTCAAAGCATGTGTGGCAGCAAACCTAACACTGCTCATGCCCTAAAAATCAACCTCCCTACAGTGAAGCATGGTGGCGGCAGCATAATGCTATGGGGTTGCTTTTCATCTGCAGGCACTGGGAACCTTCTTCAAATTGAGGGAAGAATGGGTGGAGCTAAATACAAGGAAAGATTGGAAAAAAAACCTGTGACAGTCTGCCATAAAACTGAAGCTTGGGAGAAGGGTCACCTTCCAGCAGAACCATGATCCTAAGCACAAGCCTAAAGCAACAATGGCATGGCTCAGCAACAAAAAGGTGAACGTTTTGCAGTGGCCAAGTCAAAGTCCGGACCTCAACCCCATTGAAAATTTGTGGCACAGACTGAAAATTGCAGTCCAGCAGTGCCATCCCACCAACCTGCAAGACTGCACAAATTCTGCCAAGAAGAACGGGGCAAAAATTACTCCAGAAGAATGTGCAAAGCTTGTACATACTTACCCCAAGAGAATCATGGCTGTTATTGTAGCAAAAAGGTAGTCTACAAAGTATTTATGTTGGAGTTGAATACTTATGCAAGCACTATATTTTAGTTTTTAATGTATTTACAAAGTCAGTGAAGCATACCTTATTTTGGCTTTGGGAACATGCTGTTAGAGCTTATGGGTTCACAAAATAAAATTGCTCAGGAACAGATGTGTGAGTGTTTATAATCCAGAAATTAGTGATGACTGTCAAGGGGGTTGAATACTTCTGCAAGGCACCATATTGACAATGAGTTTAGCTAGGCCAGGAGTCCCCAGTCTTCATCTCGTGAACCATCTGGGGAGATACTTTTTGGCTGGGGACATAACAAAGAATTTGTGCAGCAAAATAAGACAAATTCCTTGTATGTTGTACTCGGCAATCAATCTGATCCGATTCCCGTGACATATTTAACGATTCTTTCTATAATGTGCATCAATGCAGTATCCCCCCCCCCTTCAATCTTCATTCATGGCCTGCTAATGTCAAACAAAACAGACCAGGCTGGTTACTGAACATTATTTTTAGAGACATTTTAGAATCACGATTGTTTGCTTTAAATCAAAAGTATCAAAATGATTTTTTTCTTTCCTTTTCATTTAGATGAAAAAAAAATCTTTTCTTGGTCACAAAAAAAATGTGCCCTTTATCTCAGTCGCCAAACACAGTGTTTATATTGTGGGCATCCCACGACCCACCTGGCCCTCCGCTGGGACCCCCTTGTGGGGTCCTGAACCACAGGTGGAAAACCTCTCGAGTTAGGCCACATTAACACATTTGTCCACACGGGGGAGTGAAACGTCTATTTAGAGTCCACAGCCATTTTGTGTAAAATATCTGAGGGTTAAAGTGTGTGCAGCTCAACGCCAGATGCCCCTCTTTAAAATGTCACCCATCTGACTTCCCCCTGCAGCGTTACCAAACACTTAGAATGGTGACAATGTAGCGCGACAACCGAACAAAAGCCCGATAACCCGCAGGTCCAAACCAAACGTGGTTCTGTTGAAACAAAAATGGCTCTGATGGTTGTTTCCGTATTGACTTGTTTTTTTTAATTCATTCATTTTATTTATTGCTTTACAAAATGTAAAGTTACAATCAAGGTCTTCCTGAGCCAAACATCAACATTCTCTCTCTCTCTCCCTCCCTCCGTCTCGCTCCGTTGCTCTCCTTCACCATGGCAACCATGAAAAAGAAACCAACAAATAAAGATAGACCTGTTACCAGCTTTCACTCAACACACACACACACACACACACACACAGGCGCTTAACAGAGGTGGAAAACTCCGCTTCAGAAAGCAGAAGTACTAACCATGTATTTGCTCCACCCATGCACTAAACCAGCTAATTCTAATTAGCACAACACTTCAGCCAGGTAGGAGAACTAATTAGTGAAATTAGCTGGTTTAGTCCAAGAGGCAAAGATTCCATTAGAATGGCAGCTCCTGTGTCCCATTCACCGCACGCCCCCAAGGGTGCTCCTTCAGTCTGCCCCTCCCCAACGGTTGCCAAACAATGGCCTCCCGTAACAAGGTCCTTACTGAACAGGTCTTAGTCACGGCCCTACAGTCAGTCAGTAAAATGGTCGTCTACGCAGTCTGTGTCGAACATCCAAACAAAAACACAGGACAACAGTGTTTTGCTCCCTGAAAAAAAACATTAGATGATGAAAGACAATGTCAAGCTGAACACAGAAATAATGTCAGATTTGCTGTATCACACAGGAAGTTGGAGAAACATTAACATAATTTTTTATTGAATTTAACATGTTTAATCGCATAATGACGCTGGCACATTGTGTTAATTCAACTGAGCAGCTGGCGTCCAGGTGGCGTAGCGGTGTATTCCGTTGCCTACCAACACGGGGATCGCCGGTTCGAAT
Organism: Lampris incognitus; assembly: GCF_029633865.1. Taxonomy (NCBI): domain Eukaryota; kingdom Metazoa; phylum Chordata; class Actinopteri; order Lampriformes; family Lampridae; genus Lampris; species Lampris incognitus. Next base: position 138,567,817 of record NC_079212.1, on the reverse strand, counting down.
CCCCGTGTTACCTCCGGCTTGGTCAGGCGTCCCTACAGACGCAAATGGCCGTGTCTGCGGGTGGGAAGCCGGATGTATGTGTCCTGGTCGCTGCACTAGCGCCTCCTTTGGTCAGCCGGGGCACCTGTTCAGGGGGGAACTGGGGGAATAGCTTGATCCTCCCACGTGCTACGTCCCCCTGGCGAAACTCCTCACTGTCAGGTAAAAAGAAGCGGCTGGCGACTCCACATGTATCGGAGGAGGCAAGTGGTAGTCTGCAGCCTCCCGTGGCTCGGCAGAGGTGGTGGGGGGGCAACCAAGACGTCTCAGAAAATAGGGTAATTGGCCCAGTACCAGGGGCGAGCTGGGAATGAAATATGGCCCTGGACCACCCCCCCCCCCCAGCAATACACCACCACCCACAAACTATACCACACTTTATGTAAACAAGATTATTGAACATTATTTGTAACAATAACTTTAGTAAAATAGATGTAAATAGAACAAGGAGAATGTGTTGCTCTTAGGAGGAGGCTGGCTAGAAGGAGCACATTTTGGCACAATGGCACTGGCAGCAAGCTGACAAGAATCTCTGGAACCATCTGACCAGTAAAAGAAATAACTACATATTTTCTTTTTTTGTTTGTCCATCTTGCTCCACTCCACTATCTACCCAAATGTCGCCACTTAACAGAAACAGGAAAGGGACGGGACCCAGGAAACATTAGAATGGACCGGACCAAAAGTAACTGGCTGGGAGAGAGACAGGCTGACAGATTTAATACCCAACCGCAGTGGACCAGCAGCCCCCTCGCCTGGGCCAGCCAGACACACAACACTTGGTTATTTTTATTTAAGTGGGGGCTGGGGTTATTTATATTTTGTGTTGCATCGACCCCAATTGTCAAGCAGCCTACTGGGAAAACCCCCGGTGCTCCAGATGGCCAGTCCACCATTGCTCAGTACAATTAGGGAGGAAAAAAGCCCCCCCCCCCCAAAAAAATAAAATTTGCAGCTTATTTTCGTTTGTACTCAGCATCTGGTGCATCTCATACCAGTGTCCAACCACCCGATTTGACTGTTACAGTCTGTCGAATAGGAGTTATCATCACACATCTGTCCCAAATATATGGGCTAGTAGGGGCCTACTAAACCTACTAGTAGGTTCAGGAGACGGTTATCACCCAGTTATTTAAGTGAGCCGGTGTTGGTGGAGCCCCGTAGGCACAGAAGGCCTGTTATCAGGCATGGGCTTTGAGGTTCGCTATCAACGTTTTTTCCCCCAAAACTTTACTGACCAAAAATGTATCTCCCACGCTGCATTCTTAAAAGTTTGATTACTTGATCATCTCATAGGTTCTGCATGTAACTCGCAGCTAAACAAAGAGACCCATCCATCCATCCATTATCCAAAACACTTATCCTGCTCTCAGGGTCGCAGGGATGCGAGAGCCTATAAAAACATATAATAAACATTGTTTGAGTTAAAACAAAAAAAAAGTGAATCACATATCTTGTCATTAAAAAAAAAGAAAAAGAAAAAAAAAGGAGCACCAGTGCTCCTAGTGGAAAGGGTTAGTCTGGAGCCCTGCACTAGTAGGTTTAGTAGGCCCCTACTAGCCCATATATTTGGGACAGACGTGCGATGATAACTTATATTCAACAAAGGGATTACAGTCAAATCGGGTGTCCAACAATAGTCGGCCAGCATTGATGGATTCCAGTTGCCCTGATACCTCGTTTCCATGGTCGCAGTGTCCTTGTGAAACCTTTCACCATGTTCGTCTCTGACTGCACCAAGATCAGCAGGGAAGAAGTTCAAGTGTGAATGCAGAAAATGAATTTTGATTGACATGTTGCCCTTCATGGTTTTTATGCTTTAAGCATGTTGTCAAGCAACTCAATGTAGTTTGGTTCTCTGCAGTTGCCAAGAAAATTCTCAACAGCCTCCTTACACGCCTTCCATGGCATTTTCTCTGGCCCCACTAGCAGATCTTCTAACTCCCTGTCACTGATGACCTGTCTGATTTGTGGACCAACAAAAATGCCTTCCTTAATCTTGGCATCAGTTATTCTTGGAAACATCTGTCTCAAATAGCGAAATCCACCACCTTCTTTGTTCACTGCTTTCACAAAATGTTTCATCAATCCGAGTTTTATATGAAGAGGAGGCAGAAATATCTTTGTTGGGTCGACAAGTGGTTTATACGCCACACTTTTTTTTTGCCCTGGAACTAAATGTTTATGAAGCGGCCAGTTCTTTTCGATGTAATGTGACTCTTTAGCACGGCCATCCCATTCACAAAGGAAACAACAGTACTTTGTATATCCGAGCTGCATTCCTAGTAGCACTGCCAGTACTTTTAGATCACCACAGATGCTCCAGTTGTAATTGTTGTACTGTATGTGTTTCAACAACAGTTCCATAGGTTTCTTTCATGTGTACTGCATAGCCAATGGGTACTGAAGGGTGGACATTGCCACTGTGTAACAGGACAGCTTTCAGGCTTAACTTTGACAAATCTATAAAAAGACGCTATTGTTGTGGGTCATGCACACAACCCAAAGGCATGAACCATCCATCAATGTCAGTGCAGAAACAGAGGTTGTCAACCCGCGTAAAGAAGTTTGTCAAATGTTCTTGACGGTTCCGAAAGATAGAAATGTTTGGTACCTGGTGACAGCAAATCCCATCCTTGCAATCTTGAACCAAGTAGTTCTGCTCTAGCTTTTGACAAATCTAAGTCCCTGACAAGGTCATTTAATTCTGGTTGTGTTATCAGATGAGGATAACCAGGCATAAAGGGGTCAACATCTGGATCAGTGTTGTTTTCCAAATCTGGTTCATGCATTGTGGCCTCTTCATCTGCCTCATGTAGGCTGTATGTCTCTGGTGGCTTCGGTACTGTTAAACTGTCATCGTGCGGCACTGGTCTCATGGCTGAAGGCAGATTGGGGTATTCAATAGATTTCTTGTTTTTAGTAGAGAAGCCAATTTTAAATACTTGGGGTCAACTGTAAAAAGTAACCGGGAGTGCAGGAGAGGTGAAGAAGAGAGTACAGGCAGGGTGGAGTGGGTGAGGAAGAGTATCACGAGTGATTTGCGACAGAAGGGTACCAGCAAGAGTTAAAGGGAAGGTTTACAAAATGGTTGTCAGACCAGCTATGCTGTATAGTCTGGAGACAGTGGCACAGACGAAAAGACAGGAGGCGGAGCTGGAGGTGGCAGAGTTGAAGATGTTAAGATTTGCATGGGGAGTGACAAAGGACAGGATTAGGAACGAGTATATTAGAGGGACAGCTCAGGTTGGACGGTTTGGAGACAAAACAAGAGAAAGATTGAGATGGTTTGGACATGTCTGGAGGAGAGACGATGGGTATATTGTGAGAAGGATGCTGAATATGGAGCTGCCAGGGAAGAGGAGAGCCAAAGAGGAGGTTTATGGATGTGGTGAGGGAGGACATGCAAGTGGCTGGTGTGACAGAGGAAGATGCAGAGGACAGGAAGAGACGGAAACGGATGATCCGCTGTGGCGCCCCCTAACGGGAACGGTCGAAAGTAGTAGTAGTAGTAGAGAAGCCAGATACATTGGTCAAACAGAAGTAACAGTCTGTCACGTGGTCTTTCTGTTCTCACTATATCATTGGGACTGCGAATGGCATTGACTTCCGCGTACCTCTGAGCCAGGCTCTCAGGTTGACTTCACATGTTGCACAACAAAAGTGAGGAGCCCAGTGTTTCTCTCCATCACCAATTTTACATCCGGAGTAGAGCTCATAAGCTTTCCTAATAAGCGCAGTCCTGGTGCGTCTTTGAGCCTGTTACATCTCTGGTGTATACTCGCCACAGATCTAACGGGATGTATCGCAGCTGCTGCAACATTGACGAGACATTCCTGCTGCATTAAATCTTCCTGAAGACAATAAATCCTATTGTTAAGTTACTTACTCACTATGCTACTGCCTGAAGAACATGTGGATCAACATGTGTCCACACAGCATCTGTAAATGTGAGCAGCTTTTATAGCCAGTCTGCCAGCATCTAACCGGCCCAGGCATGCTTGGACTGACCAAAACATCTTGCTTTGTGGGCACTAAACGAGTAGACTTAAAATATGACGGGAAATGACAAAATATCTACAAAACGGTATGTTGATAGGAACATTTTAGGGTGATTTTACTGATCAGCGGCTCAAAATCAGCGAAATACACCCAAAAGTGTTCAGTAAGCAAAATATATGTTGTCCAGTGTAATCAGAACATGAACACAATATTAATAAAACAGCGATCTGAACATGAGCCTAACAGTCCCAGAATCCCTTGTGCTTCCCCAGCGCATAGCCGTCAGCCCGGTGACCGCCTCCTCCGGTCGCTACAGTATATAACAGCCATTTCTAGACATTTTAATATGGAAATCTGACATAATGTAGCTTTAAGTCACATGAGAGCTAATATGTAGTCACTTCATTACACCTACCAGTTCCTAATCAAACACACACACCAAAAAAAACAACAACAATTAATCTCTTTATCTCAAATTTTATCAGGTCGGCGGGCAGTTTGATAATAAGGCTCATCGTTCCTACTAATTTTCTCAGTGGCTCGATTATTCATGGCGTACTGGACTGAAGGTTTCATTTGCATTGCCCTCTGAGAGTTGTGCTCAATCGATATTCCGGGCAGGGTAAACAAAATGCGACAACAACCTCTGATAACCGTGTGCCCCCCCCCCCCTCCTCAGACCCAGTTAGCTGCCATCTTCCTCCAGAGGCTTGCGTCACACAGCCGACATCGACACAAAGTAACACTCCCGGGATCAAAGCGCACGTGTTGCACATCACACCAGCACATAAACACTACAGTGGGAAATGATTTACCGCCCATCTCTTATACGGCGCCTGTGACGCATACTTATTAGTGTTTGTCAGCCTGTGTTTGTAGATCTCTCTCTCTCTCTCTCTCTCTCTCTCTCTCTCTCTCTCTCTCTCTCTCTCTCTCTCTCTCTCTTTCTGTCTTCCTCTATTTTTTATTTTTTTTCTCTGCAGGCTTTTCAGCAATGCGTTGCTATTAGATACTGCCGGGCTTGTCGCCATGGCAGCAAATTCTCAATCATTTCCTCCCGGTTTCTCTCAGCCGTGTTTAAGCGCGCACACGCGCGCACACACGCACACGCACACAAAACCACATTTAACTATGATGTAGGAGGGGAGCTATAAGTCCTTGATCCTCCCCGGTCCAGCTGGGGATCGTGCGCCTGCGAGCAGCATGAAATAGTTTTCAGCTCTTCACACGCGGAGCCGGCAGAGCAACGCTACACTGTAGCATGTCACCTTGTATCAGTCACGAGTATCCTGTTATAAATGCAACACACCATGAACCATGCATCAAGTGACTCGTGTCTCTTATGGATCATGCACCGTGTGTGTGTGTGTATAACAGAGATATAGGGAGAGAGTGCATGCGTGACTTTATAATCTTTATCTGATTAAATAAATCACATTCCTCGACTGACCAAGCGACGAGCTCGTGTTTAGCTGTGACGACGGTTTATAGGAGACTCATAATAACAATTAACCTTGTTTCAGTACTTCGACCCATTGAAAGCTGAGAACACACACACACACACACACACACACACACACACACACACACACACACACACACACACACACACACACACACACACACAGACTCACTCAAACTGCACAGCCGTCCTTCATCGTCCAAGCAGTGACAGTTTATCACCCCCCCCACACACACACACACACACACAATGCTGATCAACTAACCGCTGTGATTTACATCCTCTTTTGGGGTGGCAGATGTTAATAGGTATAACGAGTGTACCTACTTGCCTTTCACTTGGTGTTTTTCTCTTGTGACAAGTGGGTGGGATCGGGTGGGAGGAATAACCGGGCTAATGGGCGTATGAAGACTGGGTAAGAATTAATTGGAACAGGGATTGATTACTGTTTGTATACCCCACTATAACAGGTTCTGTTTATATATGTATGAAACCAGTTCAACTGGACATTTTGTGTATATAACGATGTTTTGTATGCAACACAATATGTCAGTTTGGTGAGAGGTCCTCACCTGTGCGAGATGAGACACACATCTACACATCTATACTCCACCCCCTTTCCCCACAGACACAGATGACCGGATCTATCAAGCATGGACCTGAATGTACCGACCCATGTCTTAAACTACGGGGCACTGATGTCACCGACTGCAGCGAAACAGCAAAGTGCCCATCCGGACAAGAAAACAACACCGTCACCAAACCTCGCACCGAACTTTAGAAATATATCCCGAGATGTAACATCGCCTCTGTGCTCACAGGGGATGACATGGATACACGTGGAAGAGGTGAGACGGAAGGGGAAACAGAGAGAGAGACACACGGGGGAGAGGGAGGAGGCAGAGTGGCGTTTCTCCTTCTCCAATAAAAGCGACAACCTCCCAGTGTTGCTATGGCGACCTCCCCTCTCCCTCGCTTTCAACACTCTTCCACTTATCCTCGCTGCCTTCTTTCAGTCGACAGTGCGCATGGATGCACCTGTGTGTGTGCGTGTGTGTGTGTCTGTGTGTGTGTGTGTGTGTGTGTGTGATCTTGAATGAATCAACCAAATGAAGACAAAAGTCATTAGATAGAATAGCAGTCAGGTGTACTTCACACACACGCGCGCACAAACACACACACACACGTACAGATAGAATAGCAGTCAGGGGTACTTCACACATACACACATACACACACACGTGCACACACATTCATAAATACACACATGTATATTTTTGCTATATTTGTGAGGACCTTAACACTGATCTTAACCATCAGAACAACATACCTTACCTTAACCCTTACCTTAACCCTTACCTTAGCCCTTACCTTAGCCCTTACCTTAACATGAACCTAATCCCAATTCTAACCTTAACCCTAAACCCAAGTCCTAACCCAAAAACCGACCACTGAAGAAGTGAAGACTGGCCAAAATATCCTCCCTGTTCAGATTAAAAACTCAAATAGGTTCTCACAAATATAGAAGAACAGAACACACACACACACACACACACACACACACACACACACACACACACACACACACACACACACACACACACACACACACACACACACACACACACACACACACACACACACTCACACTCACACTCATAATAAGTTCCCCAAAGCCAAAAGAAGACCTTCATGCTTTCAGTTCGACTAGCTGCTCTTGGCCATCACACTGTCTGTTTCTCATGTGCCCTTATTGATTACCCCCCCCCCATCATCCTCCTGTATAGTTAGTTAGTTTCCCCCAAAATACACTCTTTCAACTACACACGTACACGCACACACATACAGACATCATCTCTACCACTACTACAATACACGGGCGTTACCCAGAGTGCTGAATGCAAATTCAGCCCTCATGCAGACAGACAGGCAGTGGGTCCCTAATCAACACGTTAACTGTTACACGAGACACAAGCAACTGTTGGACTAATACAAATAAACACAACTTGAGTGTTTATAATATCCTTGTTAAGACAAACAACTTCGATGACTGGAGTGATGAACACACACGCCCCCGCCGAGGTTCCTCCCCACCCCCCACCACGGTGCTTACCTTCGTTACAGCTAATTGAAATAGAGCTAATGATTTAAAGTACAACTGAACAATTTACAACAGCGTCATTTATGCTAACACCTTAAATGAGCCTAAGGAGAATAAAATGATAGCAAAGTCTACAGGGAGGTTTTTTGGGGGGGGGGGGGGTTGCCTCTCCTTACAGTACAGAAAAAACATGCATGCAGATACAGCTATATACATACAGCTGTATCTGCATGCAGTTTTTTCTGTATTTATATACAGCTGTTTATATAATTATACAGCTGTATCTGCATGCAGTTTATATATAGATATATATAGATATGTATAGATACGTATATATATACGTCCAATGGGGAAGGGAGAGGTGCGACATTCAAAAACTCAAAAACACGTGATCGCTAGCCGTCCAATGGGGGGGGGGGTATTTGTCTATTGTCATGATTTATTTATATTTACAAATAGATGCTTTTATCTATGTCTGCAACTGCTGGCCAATTCATTCCTGTTATTCAATGTTGACATTTCTGGTTTTCAAATGATAAAATATTTGTCAGTTAGACATAGATTTCACATTTTGCTACTAGCTGAATATGCTTTGTTCTTTGAGAGGATTTTCTAGGTGGTTGAATAATTGTTTCTGTCCGCCAATATAACCAAATATAACGGCTTAAAGATGTTACATTCTTTAAACGGTCGTTTCTAAAGCTACACGTGTGCATTAAACCGCTTTTTGAATATTCCCTCTGTTAGACCGACGTATGTCTCTATTTTGCCGTTGTCATTTCTTGTCACCGTAGCTTGGTAGATAACTCCTTTCATCTGGCATTTTCTTTCGAGGGGGCATGAGTCGTTCACATGGCAGTTGCAGTTGAGGGTGTCCGTTTGTGATGAAGGTGTCATTGATTTGTTGATGATTCTTGTGTTGTGGGACGATATTATTTGTTGAATGTTGGGCATGCAGCTGTAACTAATTTTGATGGTGTTCCTACTGAATATCTTCCTCAGTCGATGGTCCTGGGTAAAGCACTTATCCAAAAGTAAAAAAAAAAACTGCTTACTGATGTTTGTGGCCACGGTACCACTGTAGGGAGGGTTGTAGCAGGTGATGTTTTGTCTTCTGCTGTGTTTGTTGATTTGCTGGCAGTCAGTGTTTACTGGTGGGTTGTATTTGAGCTTAAAATTGTAGCCGCTCTTTCGTAACGCATCTTGGTATGGGGGTGCAGCTTCATTGAAGATGGACTCATTAGATGATAATTTTGAGAGTCTTTTATTAATGCTTTCTGGGATGTTCTTCAAGATGAAGGGTAGGTGGTTGCTTTCTCTATGGAAATATGTACGGCTTGTATGTGCCGTTCCTATGGTCCATTGAGATGTCCAGAAAGTCAAATTTGTTTTTTCGTTTGCGTCAATTGTGATTTTTAGCCCATCGTCAAATGTGATTTTTAGCCCATTGAGAATATTTTGCATATTTTTTTCTTAATTTGCTCGACCTCTCTTGGTGTTTTGCTACAACTTGCTAGCCCATCATCCCTATACTAGAGTCCGACATTGTTGTCTAAGTCTTGTAGTTGAGATAACAAACATATTGCAATTAGTTCAGAAGTTTCCGCCCCGTCGAAGCTGCCCATGGTTACATCAAATTTGCTATTACCTTTTTTCTGCCATGGGTTTCCATTGTGGTACAAAAGTGATTCCTTCGCCTGGTATGTAACGCCTATGTCTTGCTCCGATATCACTGTGTTTTGCGGCAAAATCAATGGCTTTGGCTAGTAAGTCTTTGCTTATGGAGGGGTAGAACTCGCAGATATCAAAACATATAAATTTGCAGTTCTTCTGGACATCTTAAACCATTCTAATACTTGGTCCTTGTTTTTCCATTGGTTTACGGGGACTTTTTTTCAAGATTTGATCGTTCATGTTTTCGATGACCAGTTGCAGACATAGACATAAGCACCTGTTTTGTAATTATAAATAAATCATGCCAATAGACAAATACCAACCCCCCTCCCCCATTGCACCGTTAGCGATCACGTTTTTGAATTTTTGAATGTCGCACCTCTCCCTTCCCCATTGGACGTTGTGCACGTGATGTGCATGACGAGGCAGTAAATGGTATGTCCTTTCCCGAGTCGCTTTATGACAGCTGATGATTGCTTATGGCACGAAACAGGCTTGTGCTGTCTCATAAGGAACTTACTTGAGTCAACTGTCTTTTATATATATACACTAGAAGAACCCCACTACAATGTAGCGGTTTGGTTATCTACCCGTCTAAATCTCCCTCCTCTTCATCATCATCTGAAATGCCGAGAAAAGTGGTTTACCCCCCCCCCCCACTGCAACTCCCTCCCCCCAAATGCTCAGAATACTCTGAAATGCCGAGAAAAGTGGTTTTTAGCCATTTTTAGAAAATGCATATTTTGCATAATTATGCATAATTATTATAATTATATTTTACTTTTCTGCTATTTTTCTGGTCCTCTCTGGAACAATACCTACCACCTCCAAAAAAAATTAGGAGCATAAGTGCATTTTTGCAAAAATGCATTTATTTTGCATAATGCCAAAACATTTGTCCCAAAAAAATTTTTTTTATATAGGTGAAAAAATCAAAGACGCTCAGAATCATCTGACATGCCGAGAAAAGTGGTTTTTAGCCATTTTTAGAAAAACTCATATTTTGCATGTTTATGCATAATTTTAATTTTCTGGGATTTTTCCCTTACTCTCTGAGACAATACCTACCACCTCCAAAAAGAATTAGGATCATAAGTGCTTTAGTTTTCGGTCCCGCTATCTACACTAACACACACACACACTCACACACACATTACGAAAATATATGAGTAGATATATTGTAACGATCACGGATGAATAGGCTCGGTAGCCCTTGGCGGACCCTTTAGCCAAGGGCTACCGAGCCTATTGGTCCGTGATCGTTACATTTCGTTACAATATGTAACCCTATTCTTCTGTCAGTCGGCCCGGACAACCCTTGACCAGTCTGCGTGGTGTTATATTATAACGTATACTGATTCCGGGGCGGAGGGGGCGGGGAGAAGACGGTTGTACATGCGGGAGACAGGAGGCCTGACGGCGGTTGAGGCAGAGCGGGCTTGCTGCACGTTTAGCTTTCTCGCACACCACTCGCAGCTTACAGGCAGCTCGTAACACAAAACGGACCTCGTAAGTTTCTGAGACCACAAAAATAAACAAAACATTCAAAGAAATGCTCAATCCATGTGGAAAATGTCATTAATCAACAAAGCAATCGCCTATGTAACCAGGTTAAAATTAATGTTTTTATTTTATTTTGTTTGAGTATGAAATATCACCAAATCCTGTCTGTGTGCTGTTATTTGTGTTTACTACATTTTATTTTATGTCATTATTTACTTTTATGTGTTTTACAACGACCGTCATATACGTGTACTGTCGTTTTAAGAGAGAGGTCTTATGGGTACACGGAAGGCGGAACGCGGGAGAGGCCATTTTTGTTTTGTGGGAGGAGTCTCAAGCAGCAATCGAGCCGAGCCACGCGTGTTTCTTACCGTGGGACAGTTTTGCGGGTTGAGGAGAACGTAACCTTGAGTATCCCTGTAAGAAGATACTGCAAGCTGTGGGATAAAATACTTGTTTATCCTTTCTTACATTGGAGTCCCGTGGACGGTTTCTACTTCTAACGCACACGAGTGGAGTCCGGGCAGTGGTTGAACTTCGACCCCCACGTCCGTAAGAAACACCGCTCCCGCTGGAGGACTGGACGGTTGTCGAAGGGTTTGAAACCAAAATAAATGGCAAGGTGAGCCAAATAGAGTCCTGTGTGTCCCCCCTCCTTCCTTGATTATGATGATGATGATGATGATGAGAGACTGAGGGCCCCCCATAACACCTGGGACCCCACCGAAAATAGAACACAACGCAGAGCTGATGATGGAAGTGACGGGCGTGCAGCAGGCTGACCAGCAGAGAACAGCATAGGACTGCCCCCGTTACATTGGTGCCGTGACCCTCCTGGATTCTGAGAGTGACAGCAGTTGCTCGCCGCGGGAGGCTGCTGTCGTCATCAAGCCCCAGACGTCCTCAGGTATTTCTATAGACTGTACACTCATGTTACAGTGGACTGGAGTTGAGCTGTGTGGACACTGAACAGTCATAGCTGTGGTTACCATGGACTGGGCTTGTGAACAGGACATTTGTATATACTGAAGGAAGAAAAACACACGAAAAAAAAAAGGTTAATGTTGATGTGATTGAAGGACTCGTGTGAATAATCTATTGATCTAAACTACTGGATATGTGCATATGTGATTAATCTATTGGTGAATTTGTTGATTGTGTGTGATTGTTTCAATCTCTTAGTGATTTCTAGATTCAATTATTTAAATGAATTGAGCTTTTCACTTTTTTATTTTATTTTTTATTTTATCTGAGTGTTAGAGGTAGGAACATGGCAGAGGGTGGTTCGTACGTAGGTGGGGGTAACATTGCTGATCAGGATCTTTTGGATCGCCAGTGTGCTATGGAGAGGGGGTACCAGTTAGATGTGGGTGGGGGTTTACGGCTAGGTGTAGGTAGGAGTTTCGGGCAGCTCTTAGAGGGCGGGGAACCAGACACCAGAGCACCAGGACCTAGAGACCCGACCACATTTGGCACTCCTCAGTTCACCTCCACACGCTACGTAGAATGGGCCAGGCCAGTTATCAGCGAAGGGGCTGTGCTGGGTAACAGCGAGCAGCCAGTGGGTGAGTTAGCCATGCTCATTACTCGGTTAGCAGAGAAGATAGGAGAGTCAATCACTGCTAAGCTGCAGGAAACACAAATGCTTAGAAACACACACACAGACAGTGCTAGGTCTGCTGAACCGTGTTCGGAGACAGCTCCTAGTGTTAGAGTAGTAATGCAGACAGACGCTAGGGAGCCTCCTATTTTCAGGGGCGATAGCTCTGATAAGTTTACAGTTCATGAGTGGGAGAGCCTTATGACTTTGTATTTGAGGAAGCGAGCCATTCCAGTTAGTGAGCAGTCACATGAGATTCTAGCTAAGCTTATGGGGAAAGCAGGGGACGTGGTGAGGATAAAGCTGCGCAACACATCTGTCGACCACATAGCGAACCCCCACATTATTTTTGATGTACTGAAGCAACACTTTAGTGACTTCACATACTCGAGCATGCCCCTGGCGGACTTTTACAGTACGCTGCCCAAGCCAGGTGAGGACGCTATGGAGTATTGGATTAGGCTTAATAAGACAGTGGAGGTGGCTGACGAATGCTTGAAGTGGCAGGGCCGTAGTATTGAAGAGCCAAGCCACGAGGTAAGCATGATGTTTATCAAACACTGTCCAGATCAGTCTCTTGCCAATGTTTTTAAGTTCAAGTCCGCAGGGAAATGGTCTGCTAGCGAGATCCAGGAGAGGCTTGATGAGCACATGCTGGAGAGGAAGTCCCGTGTTGCTGCAGGTGGACAACGTGAAGCAGGCGCGGTAGAGCGTAGGTTCCATTCACAGGTTCATGTCCCTGTAGTCGACATGGCTCCCGACTTGAACACGACCGTGCCGGTGGTGCTATCTCCCGTCCCGGCTCATGCGTCATCTCCTATACCATTTTGTGCAAGGTCTCCTACACCGTCTCCTGCACCTGTCTCTGGCGGTGATGATTATATGAGGAGTTTGGTGAGCTTGCTAGACCGTTTGGTCAAAATGCAGACTCAGGTTCCAGTTAGCGCTGCAGTCCGGACACCGACGCAGACTCAACCGCCAGCTAGCGCCGCAGGGCAGGTGTCAGACGCACCGCAGAGGTTGTGCAGGGTTTGTAAGTCTCCGGATCACTCCACATTTTCCCACTGCAGCCGGGAGAACCGATGTATAAACTGTTTGTCTCCTGGTCATTGGAAGAGGGACTGTCCTCACCCTCAGCCGCCCAACCAGCTCCGTTCTCAGCCTGGTGGAAGAGCTGGTCGTCAGTCTCGTCCGTTAAACTACTAAACCCACACCTAGAGAGGGATGGTGTGGGTAATGTAGATGTATCCCTCACTGATGTCTCCGACCTGGCTCACTTGTATGAAGACAAGTGTGCCAAAGCACCTCAGGGTTCGCGTATGGTCATTCAGGCGACACAGAGGATTCAGGCTTTCAGTGACTTGTTCTATGCTCCTGTTCTTATCAACCAGAGTGTGCAGCTTAATGGCATGTTGGATACTGGCTCTATGTCATGCAGTATCAGTGAAAATGCAGTAGAGAAGCTCCGCTCTGGGGGTGTTTTACCTGAGAAGCAGCAGCCTGAAGAGAACATTGTCTTGATTGGCTGCGGTGGTCTGGAGACTAGGCCTGATGGTTTTTATGACCTCAACATGCAGCTTTATGGTGTTTCCTTTGTCATACCCACTCTGGTCGTGCCCGGTCAGCATGATGATCTGATAGTCGGCACAAACGTCATTAAACATGTGGCCCATGTACTCAAGAGTGGTACTGAGTACTGGGACATCGCGTCCAGACAGGAACATCCGTCTAGTCCTGACGTTGAACAGTTCTTGTCCATGTTCACGAATGTAGAGCGCTGGAGGGGTGGTGCAGTTCCTGAGAAGATAGGTACTGTTAAGCTCACCCAGGCCGTGACACTCTTACCGAGGCACGAGCACTTAGTCTGGGGCAGACTTCCTGCTAAGGTGCCTATGTCAGCTGGAAGCACTGTTGTTGTGGAGCCGACAGACTCCAAGGCCATGCCACGCAGTGTCCTCGTAGGTCGACTTGTCACACCGCTCTGGGGTGATAGGTGGGTACCCATGACTGTTGTCAATCCATCTGACAAAGCCATCACACTGAAAAGGAACTGCAAGTTGGCTGATGTGTTTCCATGCTTGGCGATTGAGGACTTTAATGTTTTCCAGGGACTGCAATCAGTTGCAGGGAGGCATGAGTCCAACGCCACAGATAGTGCCTGTCCCCCTGTCCAGCCGGCTAGGAGTTTGTCAGAGCTCGGACTCAGTGACATTGACCTCAGCTCCTGTCAGGTTAGTGAGGCATGCAAGTCCCAGCTCACTCAGCTGCTCACCGAGTACCATGACATCTTCTCCAGGGACTCTCTGGACTGTGGCGAGGTCACAGGATACACACATCGCATCCATCTGGTGGATGAGCGCCCCTTTCGCTTGCCCTACAGGAGGGTTCCCCCAGCCCACTATCAGAAGTTGAGACAGGTTCTCACTGATATGGAGGAGAAAGGGATTATCCGGAAGTCCTCGAGCGCATACGCTTCACCGCTGGTTATGGTATGGAAGAAGGATGGCGGGCTTCGGATCTGCACTGATTTCAGATGGCTGAATGCTCGGACCTTGAAAGACGCTCATCCCTTGCCACACCAGTCGGACTGTCTTGCCGCGCTGGGTGGTAACTGCCTCTTTAGTACGATGGACCTCACCTCTGGCTTCTTCAACATCCCAATGCATGAAGATGACAAGAAGTACACTGCTTTCACGACTCCCCTTGGGTTGCATGAATACAATCGCATGCCACAGGGCCTTTGTAATAGCCCTGCAGCCTTCATGAGAATGATGATTGGGATCTTTGGGGATCTGAACTTCACGAAGCTTTTGTGCTATCTTGATGATCTTCTTGTCTTCGCGCCGTCAGAGGTTGAGGCTCTGTCGAGGCTCCGCACTGTGTTTCAGAGGTTGAGGGAGAACAACTTGAAACTGGCTCCGAAGAAGTGTCATCTGCTGCAGAAGCGGGTGCGGTTTTTGGGCCACGTGGTTGATGGCGGAGGTGTGTCTGTCGATCCCTCCAAAGTAGAGGTCATTTCCAACATGACAGTGCAGGATCTCATGGAAGGTGATGGGTGCACGCCTTCTGTTCGTAGGATCAAATCTTTCCTTGGTATGGTATTTTACTACCAGCATTTCCTCCCGAACTGCTCCTCCGTGGCTAAGCCCCTGTTCGCCCTTACAGCTGGACAAAAGAGGAGGGGGAGGTCGGCTAAGGATAAGAAGCCCCATGGCAGCTTCCGTAAGCTTACCTCCGCAGACTGGTCGGTGGAATGTGGGGAAGCATTTGATCTGTTGAAGACGATGTTACTGGAGTGTGTGGTGCTTGCCCATCCAGACTTTGAGGTGCCTTTCATTTTGTCGGTCGATGCGTCTTTGGACGGACTCGGCGCGGTGCTGTCTCAAGTGCCCCGAGGAGAGTCCAAGGCCAGACCTGTTGGTTTTGCAAGCAAGTCCCTCAGTGCCTCACAGCGGAAGTATCCAGCTCATAGACTGGAGTTCATGGCGCTGAAGTGGAGTGTTTGTGAAAAGTTCAGCCACTGGCTGAAGGGTCAAAGCTTCACCGTTTGGACAGATAATAATCCGCTGACTTATCTCCTAACGAAGCCGAAGCTTGACGCGTGTGAGATCCGCTGGGTGTCTAAGTTGGCGTCTTACACCTTCGATCTCAAACACCTGCCAGGGAAGAAAAACGTGGTGGCGGATGCATTGAGTCGCGACCCTTTTTCCAAGCCCGTCAGTCAGAGGCTACTTAGGGAGCCCTACCCGGCCCTTGTTCAGGAAGCCGACGGGGTTGAGGGGGACTCTGTGCAGGATGTTTTCAGACTCAGTTGCCAGTCCCAAACACTGAGTAGTGCGCGATCTGGGTTTGCTTGTGATGCAGCTGAGGTCAGGGCTTTTTGTCAAGCCAAATGTGACTGGCCTGATGCATCAGTATTCACAGCACTCAGTTTGGTCCAGCACGTTCAGCATCTGTCGGGTGGTCAGGATACACTGCCAATGTTATCCACCGAGGAGCTCAGGTTGAGTCAGGAGCAGGACCCCTGCATCTCCAAGGTGTTGCCCTTTATCGCTGTTCGGAAGCGGCCATCGAGGCGTGAGAGGCATGGTGCTGACCAGAAGGTCCTCAGGCTGCTGAAACAGTGGGAGAAGTTGGAAGTCAATGATGGTGTCTTGTACAGGGTGACAAAGGACCCAGTGTCCAAGCAGAGGAGGTCTCAGTATGTTTTACCTCTGAGTCTGAAAGACAAGGCACTGTCTGGCATCCACGATCACGCTGGTCATCAGGGCCAGGACCGTACTCTCTCTCTTGCAAGGCAGCGTTTTTATTGGCCTGACATGGAGAGGGATATCAGAGCATATGTCAGATGCTGTCGGAGATGTGTGTTTGGGAAGACCCCAGAGCCAGCTGCTTGCGCGCCCCTGGAGAGCATTAAAACCTCCGCACCGATGCAGCTTGTGTGTATGGATTTCTGGTCCGCTGAGGACAGTAAGCAGCGGTCGGTCGATGTCCTAGTGGTTACTGACCACTTCACTAAGCTTGCTCACGCATTCCCCTGCGCCAATCAGACAGCGAAGCAGGTCGCCAAGAAACTCTGGGATCATGTATTCTGTGTTTACGGGTTTCCGGAGAGAATACATTCTGACCAGGGCACAAACTTTGAGAGCAACCTGATTGCAGAGCTTCTCAGGTTGGCGGGTGTAGCGAAGTCCCACACGACGGCCTACCATCCTATGGGTAATGGCGGGACAGAGCGGTTTAATCGCACGATGGGGAATATGCTCCGTTCCCTTCCGCTTCAGCAGAAGCAACAGTGGCCTCAGCAGATCCATTCTCTCACGCTCGCGTACAATGCCACTGTTCACGAGACCACGGGTTACGCGCCTTTCTTCCTGATGTATGGGCGTGTCCCAAGACTGCCGGTGGATGTTATGTTCAGGCAGGTTTTGCATGACCCTCACGTTGTTGATTATGACTCTTATGCTCAGTCTCTGCTTTCCTGTCTAAGGAGTGCAATGGAGATCGCTCAGAAGCACTCCACGGCTGAGCAGCAGCATCAGGCGCGACAGTACAACAGACATGCCAAGGGCACTGTCCTGTCTGTCGGGGATCGTGTTTTGGTTGCGAACCAGAGTGAGCGAGGGAAGAGAAAGTTGGCTGACAAATGGGAGAACGGAGTGTACACGGTTGTCGGTGTCAACCCCAATATCCACGTCTACAAGATTCAGGATGCAGAGGGGCACACCAGGGTGGTGCACAGGAACCGTTTGTTGGAGGTCAACTTCTTGCCCCTCCCTGAGTTAGATCAGGGTGAGGAGTCCAGTACAACCAGTCAGTTGCTTGACTGCGCAGGGTCCAATGAGGAGGACAGTGCAGATGGCCTGACGGTCTCAGGGGATGCAGTGGGGCTAGCAGTCTCATCACTTGGAGACTCACCTAGATCTGAGTGGGCAGAAGCGGAAGAGTTCATTCCGTCTAGTCTGGTAGTCAGTCCTGTGGGGGCCACTGCTCAGTCTCCACCCAACACACACGCACCACACAACACACATGCACCACACATAGAGGCATCACACTCACTCGATGTAGGTGTTATATCTCACACTGATTCGCACACAGGGGCACCACCCTCACTCGATACAGATGTTGCAGCTCGCACTGTCTCACGCACACAAGTAGAGAGCGATGGTCGGGTTAGGACACGCACAGGGAGGGTGGTGAGGTCAGTGAACAGGTTAATAGAATCTATGGCTCAGATGCCATTTCTACGGAGTGTGAGGGTTTGAACTTTGATGGAGGTTGGAGTCATTCAAACTAGTTTAATGTGAGTTATTAGGTGTCTATCAGACAGGGTTGTTTTGGGCCAAGTGCATGGTGTGGCGTATCAGGCGTCACATTGATCTAAGGGAATTCTGAGACTTGATCAACCTCATTATTTTCTGGACCTCGTAACCGAGGTAGCTCCTAAGTTGACTGGAGGACTAGGTCCTTCTTTTCACTTGTGCCAGTAGTCAGTGATGGGCTTTTCCTTTCCTCTTTCTCTTTTTATCCTGCTGTCAGGATGTTGGTGAATTTCAGGAGGGGTGAATGTAACCAGGTTAAAATTAATGTTTTTATTTTATTTTGTTTGAGTATGAAATATCACCAAATCCTGTCTGTGTGCTGTTATTTGTGTTTACTACATTTTATTTTATGTCATTATTTACTTTTATGTGTTTTACAACGACCGTCATATACGTGTACTGTCGTTTTAAGAGAGAGGTCTTATGGGTACACGGAAGGCGGAACGCGGGAGAGGCCATTTTTGTTTTGTGGGAGGAGTCTCAAGCAGCAATCGAGCCGAGCCACGCGTGTTTCTTACCGTGGGACAGTTTTGCGGGTTGAGGAGAACGTAACCTTGAGTATCCCTGTAAGAAGATACTGCAAGCTGTGGGATAAAATACTTGTTTATCCTTTCTTACATTGGAGTCCCGTGGACGGTTTCTACTTCTAACGCACACGAGTGGAGTCCGGGCAGTGGTTGAACTTCGACCCCCACGTCCGTAAGAAACACCGCTCCCGCTGGAGGACTGGACGGTTGTCGAAGGGTTTGAAACCAAAATAAATGGCAAGGTGAGCCAAATAGAGTCCTGTGTGTCCCCCCTCCTTCCTTGATTATGATGATGATGATGATGATGAGAGACTGAGGGCCCCCCATAACACCTGGGACCCCACCGAAAATAGAACACAACGCAGAGCTGATGATGGAAGTGACGGGCGTGCAGCAGGCTGACCAGCAGAGAACAGCATAGGACTGCCCCCGTTACACCTACTTAGCCTGCTAACATTTTATCATGTTAACCAATGCATTGTTTTAGCTCAACCGTACGACGCAATAAAATATCAAATGGCACTTTTCCAACTTCCATTTTTAAACAAAAATCCGCTCTGTTGCATAAAACACATGTAAAACAGCCATCGCGTATATAATCTAACAGTGATGGGCTCTTGACAGATTTTTAAAAACCAATTTATGCGGGCGAGCAACGGATACCAACGCTTACCTTGTCACACAAAGCGGAAATGGCTCTACAGTAGCCACGGAGGGACAAAAGACTCCGATTTCCGAACCACTCCAGAAAGGAAAATACCTGCCGACAATGCAACATCACCCTCTGCCGGCGATTAAGTGTAACTCACACACACGCACACACACACACACACACGCACACAGTTATATATCAATACAGATGTAGGAAAAAGAACTTTCAATGCATGAGTGCGCGACGCACGAAACAAGCTTGTACATCTATATTAATATTCCGCTCCTCGTTTGTTGAGCACTTTTATCAACACCATTGACGGTTTCCGAAAAAAGCCCCGATATATATATATATATTTATATATATATATATATATATATTTATATATATATATATATATATATATTTATATATATATATATATATATATATATATGTAAACTACTAATAAGACACGTTAGCCCCTAACTAACGGGTCTGATCCTTTAGCCGAGCGGTTAGTGACGTCGCCTTGTGGTGCAGTACACGCTGTATCGAATCCCGCACCGGGCAAGAAATTAACCGGTTACATAGATATATATATATATCGGATGATCCGCTGTGGTGACCCCTAACGGGAGCAGCCGAAAGTAGTGTATGTGTACACACACACACACACACATATATATATATATATATATATATATATATATATATATATAGTGTAACGTGCATGGATAAGTAGATACGTTGTTCCTTGACTAACGGGTCCGGCCTTTTAGTCGACTGGTTAACGTTGTCGCTTGCGGAGTGGGAAATATGGGTTCGCGTCCCGGGTGTGGCGTCGGTCTCACAGATTACCCCCGAGTTTGCTGCTATATATATAGCAGTCATCAGCATTGCTTATTGTATGAAACAGACTTGTACTGTCTCATAGAGAGTTTACTTGACTAACTGGATTCTATGTATATATATATACACTACCGTTCAAAAGTTTGGGATCACCCAAACAATTTCGTGTTTTCCATGAAAAGTCACACTTATTCACCACCATATGTTGTGAAATGAATAGAAAATAGAGTCAAGACATTGACAAGGTTAGAAATAATGATTTGTATTTGAAATAAGATTTTTTTTACATCAAACTTTGCTTTCGTCAAAGAATCCTCCATTTGCAGCAATTACAGCATTGCAGACCTTTGGCATTCTAGCTGTTAATTTGTTGAGGTAATCTGGAGAAATTGCACCCCACGCTTCCAGAAGCAGCTCCCACAAGTTGGATTGGTTGGATGGGCACTTCTTTGAGCAGATTGAGTTTCTGGAGCATCACATTTGTGGGGTCAATTAAACGCTCAAAATGGCCAGAAAAAGAGAACTTTCATCTGAAACTCGACAGTCTATTCTTGTTCTTAGAAATGAAGGCTATTCCATGCGAGAAATTGCTAAGAAATTGAAGATTTCCTACACCGGTGTGTACTACTCCCTTCAGAGGACAGCACAAACAGGCTCTAACAGGTACTATTTAATGAAGATGCCAGTTGGGGGCCTGTGAGGCGTCTGTTTCTCAAACTAGAGACTCTAATGTACTTATCTTCTTGCTCAGTTGTGCAACGCGGCCTCCCACTTCTTTTTCTACTCTGGTTAGAGCCTGTTTGTGCTGTCCTCTGAAGGGAGTAGTACACACCGGTGTAGGAAATCTTCAATTTCTTAGCAATTTCTCGCATGGAATAGCCTTCATTTCTAAGAACAAGAATAGACTGTCGAGTTTCAGATGAAAGTTCTCTTTTTCTGGCCATTTTGAGCGTTTAATTGACCCCACAAATGTGATGCTCCAGAAACTCAATCTGCTCAAAGAAGTGCCCATCCAACCAATCCAACTTGTGGGAGCTGCTTCTGGAAACGTGGGGTGCAATTTCTCCAGATTACCTCAACAAATTAACAGCTAGAATGCCAAAGGTCTGCAATGCTGTAATTGCTGCAAATGGAGGATTCTTTGACGAAAGCAAAGTTTGATGTAAAAAAAATCTTATTTCAAATACAAATCATTATTTCTAACCTTGTCAATGTCTTGACTCTATTTTCTATTCATTTCACAACATATGGTGGTGAATAAGTGTGACTTTTCATGGAAAACACAAAATTGTTTGGGTGATCCCAAACTTTTGAACGGTAGTGTGTGTATATATATATATATATATATATATATATATATATATATATATATATATATATATATATATATATATATATATATATGTGTGTGTGTGTGTAGCTGTTTCTGCATGCAGATTTTTTTTTCTAGTGTTACTGAAGAGATGTTGAAGCCTGCTTAGACATTTGGACATTTTTCACCACTGATCAAAGGATGTTTCTATAAATCCGTTCATCACTTTAACCAGAGTCTCCTATATTGCGACACTGTGTGACATCATTTCTGATAAGCCATTTTACATAGTTAGGATTGTGGACTTAGAGCGTCCCGAGGAGCACACAGCCTGAAGCAGCAGGATGGAAGTCGTGTGAGAGGTAGACCGTCATCCAAGGTAGTGGAAATGAAAATGGCACAAAGTGGAGCATCACGCTACACCCATAAACAATTAGGCGGCGATGCAAATCCGCCCTCTGTTTTATGCCATCTCAGAGGTTAAAAGCTCAGATTTAGCCGATTTCAACTACCCTTTACCTTGCAGCACTTGGACACTTAATTTTAATGAAATATTCATTTTCAGTATAATACATTCGTTACCGTGTTCCTTAGCAGATTGATCTCAAGGGATTTGCAAATTTGCCACCCAGGGGGTTTACTTTTATAATTTGTATATTATAATATACAAAGCACAACTTCATTTACCAAGTAGATACACAGCTAATTTTAATGAGGGATGAATTAAGTTCATGGTGGTCTCAGAATCCATTAGTTGTTACACCTCACTTTCGCTTGGCAGACGCTTTTATCCAAATCAAAGTTGTGATGTAGATAACATGCTAGCTAGCTAGCTAGCTAGAAAGAAAGCCACTTTATTTTGCCATTGTACAATTGCAAGGTTACAATGAAATGTGTTCTCTACATTTAACCCATCCTATTGTATAGGAGCAGAGGGCAGCTGCAGCACCCGGGGATCAACTCCAGTTCTTCTTTCTGTTGCCTTGGTCAGGGGCACAGACAGGACTATTAATCCTAACATGCATGTCTTTTTGACGCTGGAAGACAATGGCGGACTGGCCATCTGGAGCACCGGGAGTTTTCCCGGTGGGCCGCTTGACAAATTTAACTGCTAATTTAAGGAGGTAGGAAATATTTTTATTTTTATTTTATTTTATGACTTGCCTACTCACCAGTCTTCACCAAGACATTTCTTCCTGTATTATTTCTTTTACTGGTCAGATGGTTCTAGAGAGTGTTGCCACCTTGCTGCCAGTGTCATTGTGCCAAAATGTGCTCCTTCTAGCCAGCCTCTACCTAAGAACAACACGTTCTCCTTGTTCTATTTTACCAACGTTATTGTTATAAATATTGCTCAGTAACCTTGTTTACATAAAGTGTGGTGTGATTTGTGTAGGAGGTGGTGTATCACTGGAGGGTTGGTGGGCCAGTCTGAGTCAAAAAGCCCAGGGCTACTTTTCATTTCCAGACCCGGAGTAAACGCACGCAGACACGGGTAGAACATGCGAACTCCATACGGGCGATACAGGTTCGCGTCCCGGCCGCGGCAGTTCCTGTGGTTAAGTTGTCCCCCGAATTCGCTACAGTGTGTGTGTGTGTGTGTGTGTGTGTGTGTGTGTGTGTGTGTGTGTGTGTGTGTGTGTGTGTGTGTGTGTGTGTGTGTGTGTGTGTGTGTGTCTAGAAAGAAAGCCGACAGGAGTTCAAGGAGAGACAGCGTAAACTGAATAGAGCGGTGGCAAAGGAAAAGGCATATAGTGAGTTGTATGAGAGGTTAGACACTAAGGAAGGAGAAAAGGACTTGTAGCGATTGGCTAAATAGAGGGACCAGCTGGGAAGGATGTGCAGCAGGTTAAGGCGATTAAGGATAGAGATGGAAATGTGCTGGTAAGCGAGGAGAATGTGGAAGGAGTACTTTGAGGGGCTGATGAATGGAGAGAGAGAGAGAGAGAGAGAGAGAGAGAGAGAGAGAGAGAGAGAGAGAGAGAGAGAGAGAGAGAGAGAAGGTTGGATGATGTGGGGATAGTGAATCAGGAAGTGCGGTGGATTAGCAAGGAGGAAGTGAGGGCAGCTATGAAGAGGATGAAGATTGGAAAGGCAGTTGGTCCTGATAACATACCTGTGGAGGCATGGAGATGTTTAGGAGAGATGGCAGTGGAGTTTTTAACTAGATTGTTTAACACAAGCTTGGAAAGTGAGAGGATGCCTGAGGAGTGGAGAAGAAGCATACTGGTACCGATTTTCAAGAACAAAGGCGATGTGCAAAACTGCAGCAACTACAGAGGTATAAAGTTGATCAAACACAGCATGAGGATTTGGGAAAGAGTAATAGAAGCTAGGTTAAGAGGACAGGTGACGAATAGCGAGCAGCAGTATGGTTTCATGCCAAGAAATAGCACCACAGATGCGATGTTTGCTTTGAGAATGTTGATTGAGAAGTATAGAGAAGACCAGAAAGAGTTACATTGTGTCTTTGTGAATTTAGAGAAAGTATATGACAGGGTGCCGAGAGAGGAGGTGTGGTATTGTATGAGGAAGTTGGGAGTTGCAGAGAAGCATGTAGGAGTGGTGCAGGATATGTATGAGGGAAGTGTGACAATGGTGAGGTGTGCGGTTGGAATGACAGATGGGTTCAAGGTGGAGGTGGGATTACATCAAGGATCGGCTCTGAGCCGTTTCTTGTTTACAATGGTGATGGACAGGTTGACGGACGAGATCAGGCAGGAGTCTTCATGGACGGTGATGTTTGCGGATGAAATTGTGATCTGTAGCAACAGTAGGGTGCAGGTTGAGGAGGACCTGGAGAGGCGGCGGTATGCAATGGAGAGAAGAGGAATGAAAGTCAGTAGGAGCAAGACTGAATAGCTATGCGTTAATAAGAGGGAGGACATTGGAATGGTGAGGATGCAAGGATAGAGGTGAAGAAGGCGTATGAGTTGGGGTCAACTTTCCAAAGTAATTGGGAGTGCAGAAGCGAGGTGAAGAAGAGAGTGCAGGCAGGGTGGAATGGGTGGAGAAGAGTGTCAGGAGTGATTTGCGACAGAAGGGTACCAGCAAGAGTTAAAGCGAAGGTTTACAAGAGGGTTGTGAGACCAGCTATGTTATATGGTTTGGAGACCGTGACACTGCCGAAAAGACAGGAGGTGGAGCTGGAGGTGGCAGAGTTGAAGATGCTAAGATTTGTATTGGGAGTAAAGAAGAAGGACAGCATTAGGAACAATTATATTAGCGGGACTGCTCAGGTTGGACGGTTTGGAGACAAAGCAAGAGAGGGAAGGTTGAAGTGGCTTGGACATGTGTGGAGGAGAGATGCTGGGTATATTGGGAGAAGGATGCTGAACATGAAGCTGCTAGGGAAGAGGAAAAGAGGAAGGTCAAAGAGGAGGTTTATGGATGTTGTGGAGGAGGACATGCAAGTGGCTGGTGTGACAGAGGAAGATGCAGAGGACAGGAAGAGATGGAACCGAAAGTAGTAGTAGCAGAGAGTTGAACAATTACAATGAAATGTATCTTGTGCATGTAACATAGTATCTTATTTGTATACGAACAGTGGGCCGTTGCAGCACCCGGGGATCAACTCCAGTTCTTATTTCCGTTGTCTTGGTCAGGGGCACAGACAGGAGTCTTAACCCTAACATGCATGTCGGTGGGAGGAAAACGGAGCACCTGGAGGAAACTGACGTAGGCACAGGGCGAACATGCAAACTCCACACAGAGAGGAACTCGGATGGTCTGGCGTTCGAACCCAGGAACTTGTTGCTGTGAGGCAACAGTGCTAACCACTGCGCCGTGCAAAAAGCATGCCGCGCCCAACGTGGGGCTCGAACCCACGACCCTGAGATTAAGAGTCTCATGCTCTACCGACTGAGCTAGCCGGGCTACAGCTATCAAACTATCTATCTATGAATCGGTCTAGCCATCAGTCTGTCTATCTAGCTAGCTAGCTAGATAACTAGAAACAAAGGCACTCTATTTTGTCTTGTACAATTGTACGGTTACAATGAGATTTGTCTTCTGCATGGGACAACATGCTATTTCATAGGAGCAGTGGGCAGCTGCAGCACCCGGGGACCATCTCATGTTCTTAGTTCCGTTGCCTTGGTCAGGGGCACAGACAGCAGGTCTTTTTTATGGTGGGGGGCAATGGTAGACTGGCCATATGGAGCACAGGGAGTTGTCCCGGTGGGCCGCTGGACAATTGGGGTCGATGCAACACAAAATATAAATAACCCCAGCCCCCGCTTAAATAAAAATAACCAAGTTGCTGTGCCTGACTGGCGCAGGCGAGTGGGCTGCCGGCCCACTGAGGTTGGGTATTAAATCTGTCAGCCTCTCCTAGCCAGTTACTTTTGGTCCGGTCCATTCTAACGTTTCCTGGGTCCCACCCTTTCCCTTGTCTGTTAAGAGTTGACATTTGGATAAACAGTGGAGTGGAGGAAGATGGACAAACAAAAATAGAAAAAACATGTGGTGCTGAAAAGCGGACAAAGAGGTTGAAGTCCCTTGAGGTTGATGCAGCCAAATATTTTTGAATAACAAATCATTCATTTGGCGCCACTTCCCGTCATTCATCTCGGCCTAGGGAGCTTGAAGGCACTGGCAACAGAGAGCAGCCCATGAAGCCCAACGATGCCAGTTCAACTGTTAGTCAATGTTTTGCAGCTAAAGATGTAAGACAGAAGACAGTATGGATAAGATAAGCAAAGCTTTGGGTTTGGCTAGCTGGCTTTTTAGCTATTGGGTGACTTTTGTTGAAAGAAGCGCTTGCCATTGTCACTTTTCATGAACTGACCAATCACAGCCTGAATCGGAAGGGACATAAAAAAATAATAAATACAGATAAAGCTAATGATAGCATCCATCGGCAATTTCTGAGTAATGGCACTTTGCATGACGACCTGGCTCTTCTGGACCCTAAAAAGTTTAGTGAGCTAACATCCAGTGCCCGTGGCCTTCCACAGACAGCCCTTCGAGAGGTAAGCAAATGCTTGATCAAATTTGATTGCACAGCAACGGCGGCCAATTTACAGTGTGAGCTCATGAATCTGGCAGATCAGTGGACTAGGTTAAAACAATAGGGATTTGAAGAATACACAACCAGGACTCTGGAGGCGCGTGGACCTGAAGGAAATGAAGACGAGGTGGAGATGGTGAGCAAGAGCTGCTAATGTTGCAAGGACTGTCCAGTGTGTTGCTACTCTATTCTTAGTCAGTACAACCTATTGACCAATGCATACCACATCTGGGTATGCTTACAATTTCCTACTTACCCTGTAAGTAACCCAGGTAGCTTGCGAGTGGAGCTTCTCTACTCTGAAATTAATCAAGAGTAGGCTCAGGAGCGCTCTATCTCAAAAACACCTGGAGGCTTTTATGCTCATGGCTACTGAGCGAGACGTGTTAATGGCCCTGGACAGTGACCTGGTTGGCGTTGCTGAGAGAAGTGACCTGCTGCATAGATTTCTAATTTAAGGAGGTAGGAAGTGTGTTTATTTTTATTTTATTCTATGACTTACGTACTCACCAGTCTTTTCACCACCACATTTCTTCCTGTATTATTGCTCTTACTGGTCAGATGGTTCCAGAGATCCTTGCCACCTTGCTACCAGTGCCATTGTGCCAAAATGTGCTCCTTTTAACCAGCCTCCTCCTAAGAGCAACACGTTCCCCTTGTTCTGTTTTAAATCTATTTTACTAAAGTTATTGTTATAAGTATTGTTTAGTAATCTCGTTTACATATAGTGTGGAGTGGTTTGTGTAGGTCTTGGTGTATCACTGGGGGAGCTGGTTGGCCAGTCTGAGTCAAAAAGCCCAGGGATATTTTGTCATTCCCAGTCCACCTCTGGTGGGAGGAAACCGGAACACCCGGAGTAAACCCACGCAGACATGAGGACAACATGCAAACTCCACACATAAAGCGCCTGGGACGGTCTGGGGTTCGAACCCAAGACCTTCTTGCTGAGTGGCAACAGTGCTAACCACCAGGCCATGCAAAAAGCGTTCTGCGCCCAACGTGGGGCTCGAACCCACGACCCTGAGATTAAGAGTCTCATGCTCTACCGACTGAGCTAGCCGGGCTATATCTGGTTACCTAACTAGCTAGGTACCAAGAAAGAAAGAAAGAAAGAAAGAACGAAAGAAAGAAAGAAAGAAAGAAAGAAAGAAAGAAAGAAAGAAAGAAAGAAAGAAAGAAAGAAAGAAAGAAAGAAAGAAAGAAAGAAAGGAGTTCAAGGAGATGCAGCATAAAGCAAAGAGGGAAGTGACAAAGGAAATGGCGTATGGTGAGTTGTATGAGAGGTTAGACACTAAGGAAAGCGAAAAGGACTTGTACCGACTGGGTAGACATAGGGACCGAGATGGGAACGATGTGCAGCAAGTTAGGGAGATCAAGGATAGAGATAGAAATGTGCTAGTAAGCGAAACGTGTGTGCTGAGAAGGTGGCAATAGTATTTTGAGGGACTGATGAATGAAGAAAATAAGAGAAAGAGAGAAGGTTGGATGATGTGGGGATAGTGGATCAGGAAGTGCAGTGGATTAGCAAGGAGGAAGTGAGGGCAGCTATGAAGAGGATGAAGAGTCAGATCCGACTATGGCCGGACTCCATTAAGCAGCAATAATTGGCAAAACTGTCTTCGGGAGGGGGCAGAATTGGCTTGTGTTCGTCATATGAATGTGTGTGTGTGGGGGAATCAGTGGTTCGGCCTGAATTCGCGGAGTGAGGAGGCGTCTCTTTCGAGACTGTCGGCCGGAGAGATGCAGTTGGCGAAAACAAGTAGTACGAGGGTGGGTGTTTAAACTAAAATAGGGCTCGATTGGCCACTAAATTGGGAGAAAAAGGGGAAAAAATCAGAAAAATGTTTTTTTCAAAAAGAAGGGTAACAGCAAGACTTAGAGGTAAGGTTTACAAGATGGTTGTGAGACCAGCTATGTTATATGGTTTGGAGACTGTGGCACTGACGAAAAGACAGGAGGCGGAGCTGGAGGTGGAAGAGTTGAAGATGTTAAGATTTGCATTGGGAGTGACGAAGAAGGACAGGATTAGGAACGAGTATATTAGAGGGACCGCTCAGGTTGGACGGTTTGGAGACAAAGCAGGAGAGGCAAGACTGAGGTGGCTTGGACATGTGTGGAGGAGAGATGCTGGGTATATTGGGAGAAGGATGCTGAATATGGAGCTGCCAGGGAAGAGGAAAAGAGGAAGGCCAAAGAGGAGGTTTATGGATGTGGTGAGGGAGGACATAAAGGTGCGTGTGACAGAGGCAGATGCAGAGGACAGGAAGAAATGGAAACGAGTGATCCTCTGTGGCGACCCCTAATGGGAGCAGCCGAAAGTAGTAGTAGTAGAGAGTTGTACGGTTACAATGAAATTTGTCTTGTGCATGTAACCCATCCTATGAGCAATGGGCAGTTGCAGCACCCGGGGCCTAACTCCAGTTCTTATTTACGTTGCCTTGGTCAGGGGCACAGACAGGAGTATTAACCCTAACATGCATGTCAGTGGGAGGACACCGGAGCACCAGGAGGAAACTGATGTAGACACAGGAAGAACGTGCAAACCCCACACAGAAAGGACCTGGGATGGCCTGGGGTTCGAACCCAGGACGTTTTTGCTGTGAGGCAGAGGTGCTAACCACTGGGCTGTGCAATATGAGTTCTGCGCCCAACGTGGGGCTCGAGCCCACGACCCTGGGATTAAGAGTCTTATGCTCTACCGACTGAGCTAGCCGGGGCTACATTTCTTCAGCTAGCTAGCTAGCTAGCTATCTACAAAAAAAGCCACTTTATTTTGATCTTGTAGAGCTGTACATTTACAATGGAATTTGTCTTTTCCATGTAACCCATTCTATTGCATAGGAGCAGTGGACAGTTGCAGAACCCGGGGACGAACTCCAGTTATTCTTTCCATTGCCTTGCTCAGGGGCACAGACAGGAGTGTTAACCCTAACATGCATGTCGGTGGGAGGAAAACGGAGCACCTGGAGGAAACTGACGTAGGCACAGGGCGAACATGCAAACTCCACACAGAAAGGAACTCGGATGGTCTGGCGTTCGAACACAGGAACTTGTAGCTGTGAAGCAACAGTGCTAACCACTGCGCCGTGCAGAAAGCATGCCGCGCCCAACGTGGGGCTCGAACCCACGACCCTGAGATTAAGAGTTTCATGCTCTACCGACTGAGCTAGCCGGGCCATAGCTAACAAGCTATCTATGTATCGGTTGCTCTAACCATCGGTCTAACCCTCTCTCTATAACGAAAGCCGATTTTTTTTGTCATTGTACAGTTGTACGGTTACAATGAAATCTTGTCTTCTGCATGGAACAGTAGCGGGGGGGGGGGGGGGGCAGCCCTAGGCCCCAGGCCCCATAATGCTCAAAGGCCCACTGATGCTGTCAATAATTTTAAAAAATTATATAATTTTAAAAAAATATATGTCTTTAATTATTTTTAAATTCACTTTAATTTATTTACAAAAACGTAATTAAAAAAACATGTATGTAGGCCTATATTTCATATTATTGTTATGTTTTGAATTCGCGTTGCTTTATACAACTGTTGCATAGGCCATATCCAGTTGTGCTGACATGAACCTGTGCTAGCTAACTGCATTAACCGTCTGACTCTGAACTATAAGTGAAAATGGACAAAAAACACAAATCTGGTGCACAGAAGCGCAAAGAAAGGGAAGCTAAACGAAATTTAACGGCATCCTGTGCTCCCATTTCACATTTTTTTCTCTCGGGCCTCTTCATCCAAACAAGATGAGCGTCTGACCGTTAATGCTACTGTAAACTACTAATAAGACACGTTAGCCCCTAGCTAACGGATCTGCCCCTTTAGCCGAGCGGTTAGTGATGTCGCCTTGTGGCGCAGTATACCCCGTATCGAATCCCGCACCGGGCAAGAAAATAACCGGTTACATTGGTGGCAGCGGTGGGACCCGGAAGCGTGCAGATCCTCAGAAGTCTCTTCGGAGCGCGGGAATAACAAAGCGCGAGGGCGCGCTTCCGGGGAGGGTGACGACTGTAAACTACTAATAGGACACGTTAGCCCCTAGCTAACGGGTCTGAACCTTTAGCCGAGCGGTTAGCGATGTCGCCTTGTGGCGCAGAACACCCCGTATCGAATCCCGCACCGGGCAAAAAAATAACCGGTTACACTACTGCTATAACGTTAGCGGTTTCCTGCTTGATGAAAATAATGGTGGACCCGAATCAGAAACAGATAGCATCCCTTATTATTTTCTGAGTAATGGCACTTTGTATGACCACATGACTCTTCTGGACCCTAAAAAGTTTAGTGAGCTAACATCCAGTGCAAGTGGCCTTTCACAGACAGCCCTTCAAGAACTAAGCAAATGTTTGATTAACTTTGATAGCAGAGCAATGGTGGCCAATTTAAAGAGTGAGGTAACGGGTCTGGCAGATCAGTGGCCTAGGTTAAAACAATAGGGAATATTTGAAGAATACACAAACAGGACTATGGAAGCTCGAGGACCTGAAGGAAATGGAGACGAGGTGGAGATGGTGAGCAAGAGCTGCTAATGTTGCAAGGACTGTCCAGTGTGTTGCTACTCTATTATTAGTCAGTACAACCTATTGACCAATGCATACCACATCTGGGTATGCTTACAATTTCCTGCTTACCCTGTAAGTAACCCAGGTAGCTTGCGAGCGGAGCTTCTCTACTCTGAAATTCATCAAGAGTAGGCTCAGGAACACTCTATCTCAAGGCTTTTAGGGTTATGGCTACTGAGCGAGATGTTTTAATGGCCCTGGACAGTGACCTGCTTATAGATTACGTTGCTGAGAGAAGGGAGCTACTGCAGGAATTGCTAATTTAAGGAGGTAGGAAATAAGTTTATTTTTATTTTATGCTATGACTTGATTGCTCACCAGTCTTTTCACCACCACATTTCTTCCTGTATTATTTCTTTTACTGGTCAGGGATCCTTGTCACCTGGCTGCCAGTGCCATTGTGCCAAAATGTGCTCCTTCTAGCCAGCCTCCTCCTAAGAGCAACACGTCCCCCTTACTCTATTTTACATGTATTTTACTAAAGTTATTGTTATAAATATTGTTTAGTAATCTTGTTTACATAAAGTGTGGAGTGGTTTGTGTAGATGGCGGTGTATCACTGAGGGAGTTGGTGGGCTACTTTTAATTCCTAGTCCACCCCTGGTGGGAGGAAACCGGAGCACCCCGAGTAAATCCACGCAGACATGGGGAGAACATGCAAACTCCACACAGAAAATATCTGGGACGGTCTGCGGTTCAAACCTAGGACCTTCTTGCTATGAGGCATCAGCGCTAACCACTGGGCAGTGCAAAAAGCATTCTGCGCCCAAAATGGGGCTCAAACCCATGGCGCTGCAGTCTCATGCTCTACCGACTGAGCAAGCCGAGCTACACCCATCAGAGTAACTGCCTATGAGTCAGTCTATCTACCTATATATATATGTGTGTGTGTGTGTGTGTGTGTGTGTGTGTATGCATGTATGTGTGTGTGTGTGTACATACACACAGGGTGTTGTGATGCGTCTAGTGCAGCAGTGTGTAGTTGGAGGGAAGGTGCATGTGTTCTTCCAACCTGCTTGTGTCCTTCCTGCCCTTAGCTTGCTGCCGCTGGCTAGCCTTTGTGGCGAATAGGGAAGCATGCTAGCGTGTAAGCCTTCCCTTGCCAGTACATAGCCTCTCCTTCACCAAGACTCCTACCAGGCCTCCCCGTGGCCACACATGGTAACTGGGGTCTTGCGGCCCCAGGCTAACTTGGCAGGGGATCTCGGAGCAGCAGTGGGCCCCAGAGATATGGTGTGCAGGCCCACCCTGGTGGACACGCCCTGGCACCTATCAACCACTGCCCCGCTGCCTTGTTGGTGAGTCTGGGAAGACATAAGGCTAAGGGAGCTTACCCCAACAGTAAAGCAAGCTGTGGCGGCACGCTTCGAGGCGGTTTCCGAAAAACTGGATTTCCAGCAGCCCCCTGCAGTTGTGTGGAGGTGCCGGTCGTCTAGGGATCCCCCTTGCCATCGGAACCATCTCCTCTACAATCAAGTCATGTGGCGTTGGGAGAAGCGCACCCCCCATGCCAGTTTAAAAACCATCTCTGCGCAGGTATCTTCTGCTATCTGAGTCCTCAAAGGACCCACAAATAGAAGAAGATGGTCATCATCGGGCAAGATGGACAACCAGCAAGTGCAAGTGCAAGCAAGTGTATGCATGTATGTATGTATGTGTATATATACACTGCTCAAAAAAAATAAAGGGAACACATAAGCAATGCAATGTAGCTCCAAGTCAATCACACTTTTGAGATATCAACCTGTCCAGATAGGAAGCAACACTGATTTGTGAATCAATTTCATCTGTTGGTAAATTGTCTAATTTCCACCAGGTGGAAATTAGACAATTTGCAAGACAACCCCTATAAAAGGAATGGATTTGCAGGTGGTGGCCACAGACCATTTGCCTGTCCTCATCTTTTCTGGCCGATCTTTGGTTAGTTTTTCATTTTGCTAGTGCCCTCACCACTAGAGGTGGCATGAGGCGGTATCTGCAACCTACAGAAGTTGCTCAGGTAGTGCAGCTCATCCAGGATGGCACATCAATGCGTACTGTGGCAAGAAGATTTGATGTGTCTCCCAGCACAGTGTCCAGAGCATGGAGGAGGTACCAGGAGACAGGCCAGTACACCAGGAGATGTGGAGGGGGCTGCAGAAGGACAACAACCCCGCAGCAGGACCGCTATCTGGTCCTTTGTGCAAGGAGGAACAGGAGGAGCACTGCCGGAGCCCTACAAAACGACCTTCAACAGGCCACTAATGTGCAGGTTTCTGCTCAAACAGTGAGAAACAGAATGCATGAGGATGGTATGAGGGCCCGACGTCCACAATTGGGGCCTGTGCTCACAGCCCAACACCGCAGCCCGATTGACCTTTGCCAGAGAACATCTTGGTTGGCAGATTCGCCATTGGCGCCCTGTGCTCTTCACAGATGAGAGCAGGTTCACACTGAACACATGTGACAGACGTGAGAGAGTCTGGAGACGCTGTGGAGAACGTTGTGCTGCCTGCAACATCCTCCAGCATGACCGGTTTGGCGGTGGGTCAGTGATGGTCTGGGGAGGCATATCCTTGGAGGGCCGCACAGACCTCTACGTGCAAGCCAGAGGTACCATGACTGCCATTAGGTACCGGGATGAGATCCTCAGACCCATTGTCAGACCATATGCTGGTGCAGTGGGCCCTGGGTTCCTGCTCATGCATGACAATGCTCGTCCTCATGTGGCCAGAGTGTGTCAGCAGTTCCTGTATGTCGAGGGCATTGATGCTATGGACTGGCCTGCACGTTCCCCAGACCTGAATCCAATCGAGCACCTCTGGGACATCATGTCTCGTACCATCCGCCAACGCGATGTCGCACCACAGACTGTCCAGGAGCTGACCGATGCCCTGATCCAGGTCTGGGAGGAGATCCCTCAGGAGACCATCCATCGTCTCATCAGGAGCATGCCCAGACGTTGTAGGGAGTGCATACAGGCACGTGGAGGACACACACACTACTGAGCCTCATTTTGAATCGTCTTGAGGAATTTCCACAGAAGTTGGATCAGCCTATGTTCTCATTTTTCCACTTTGATTTTGAGTATGATTCTGAATCCAGACCTTAATGGGCTAATGATTTTGATTTCCATTGATCATTCTTAGGTTATTTTGCTCTAAACACATTCCTCTGTCTAATAAATAAAGATTTTCAGCTGAAATATTTCATTCATCGAGGTCTATATTGTGT
This sequence comes from Lampris incognitus, assembly GCF_029633865.1. Lineage (NCBI taxonomy): Eukaryota > Metazoa > Chordata > Actinopteri > Lampriformes > Lampridae > Lampris > Lampris incognitus. The sequence goes on along the minus strand of NC_079212.1, from coordinate 138,533,505 downwards.
TTTTAGGTGTTCCCTTTATTTTTTTGAGCAGTGTATAATGTGTGTATGTATGTATGTATGTATGTATGTATCTATGTGTATATATATATGTGTGTGTGTGTGTATGTATGTATGTATGTATGTATGTATGTGTGTGTGTGTGTGTGTGTGTGTGTATATATACATATGTATCTAGAAAGAAACAAAGAAACAAAGAAAAAATAAAAGAAACAAAGAAACAAAGAAACAAAGAAAAAATAAAAGAAACAAAGAAACAAAGAAACAAAGAAACAAAGGAAGAAAGCCGACAGGAGTTCAAGGAGATGCAGCGTAAAGTGAATAGAGCGGTGGCAAAGGAAAAGGCATATAGTGAGTTGTATGAGAGGTTAGACACTAAGGAAGGAGAAAAGGACTTGTAGCGATTGGCTAAATAGAGGGACCAGCTGGGAAGGATGTGCAGCAGGTTAAGGCGATTAAGGATAGAGATGGAAATGTGCTGGTAAGCGAGGAGAATGCGTTGAGAATGTGGAAGGAGTACTTTGAGGGGCTGATGAATGAAGAAATTGAGAGAGAGAGAGAGAGAGAGAGAGAGAGAGAGAGAGAGAGAGAGAGAGAGAGAGAGAGAGAGAGAGAGAGAGAGAGAGAGAGAGAGAGAGAGAGAGAGAGAGAGAGAAGGTTGGATGATGTGGGGATAGTGAAGCAGGAAGTGCAGTGGATTAGCAAGGAGGAAGTGAGGGCAGCTATAAAGAGGATGAAGATTGGAAAGGCAGTTGGTCCTGATAACATACCTGTGGAGGCAGAGATGGCAGTGGAGTTTTTAACTAGATTGTTTAACACAAGCTTGGAAAGTGAGAGGATGCCTGAGGAGTGGAGAAGAAGCATACTGGTACCGATTTTCAAGAACAAAGGCGATGTGCAAAACTGTAGCAACTACAGAGGTATAAAGTTGATCAAACACAGCATGAAGTTTTGGGAAAGAGTAATAGAAGCTAGGTTAAGAGGAGAGGTGACGAATAGTGAGCAGCAGTATGGTTTCATGCCAAGAAAGAGCACCACAGATGCGATGTTTGCTTTGAGAATGTTGATTGAGAAGTATAGAGAAGACCAGAAAGAGTTGTATTGTGTCTTTGTGAATTTAGAGAAAGCTTATGACAGAGTGCCGAGAGAGGAGGTGTGGTATTGTATGAGGAAGTCAGGAGTTGCAGAGAAGTATGTAGGAGTGGTGCAGGATATGTATGAGGGAAGTGTGACAATGGTGAGGTGTGTGGTTGGAATGACAGATGGGTTCAAGGTGGAGGTGGGATTACATCAAGGATCGGCTCTGAGCCGTTTCTTGTTTGCAATGGTGATGGACAGGTTGACGGACGAGATCAGGCAGGAGTCTTCATGGACGGTGATGTTTGCGGGTGAAATTGTGATCTGTTGCAACTGTAGGGTGCAGGTTGAGGAGGACCTGGAAAGGTGGCGGTATGCAATGGAGAGAAGAGGAATGAAAGTCAGTAGGAGCAAGACTGAATAGCTATGCGTTAATAAGAGGGAGGACATTGGAATGGTGAGGGTGCAGTGATAGAGGTGAAGAAGGCGTATGAGTTGGGGTCAACTTTCCAAAGTAATTGGGAGTGCAGTAGCGAGGTGAAGAAGAGAGTGCAGGCAGGGTGGAATGGGTGGAGAAGAGTGTCAGGAGTGATTTGCGACAGAAGGGTACCAGCAAGAGTTAAAGCGAAGGTTTACAAGAGGGTTGTGAGACCAGCTATATTATATGGTTTGGAGACCGTGACACTGCCGAAAAGACAGGAGGCGGAGCTGGAGGTGACAGAGTTGAAGATGCTAAGATTTGTATTGGGAGTAAAGAAGAAGGACAGCATTAGGAACAATTATATTAGCGGGACCGCTCAGGTTGGACGGTTTGGAGACAAAGCAAGAGAGGCAAGGTTGAAGTGGCTTGGACATGTGTGGAGGAGAGATGCTGGGTATATTGGGAGAAGGATGCTGAACATGGAGCTGCTAGGGAAGAGGAAAAGAGGAAGGTCAAAGAGGAGGTTTATGGATGTGGTGAGGGAGGACATGCAAGTGGCTGGTGTGACAGAGGAAGATGCAGAGGACAGGAAGAGATGGAACCGAAAGTAGTAGTAGCAGAGAGTTGAACAATTACAATGAAATGTATCTTGTGCATGTAACATAGTATCTTATTTGTATACGAACAGTGGGCCGTTGCAGCACCCGGGGATCAACTCCAGTTCTTATTTCCGTTGTCTTGGTCAGGGGCACAGACAGGAGTCTTAACCCTAACATGCATGTCGGTGGGAGGAAAACGGAGCACCTGGAGGAAACTGACGTAGGCACAGGGCGAACATGCAAACTCCACACAGAAAGGAACTCGGATGGTCTGGCGTTCGAACCCAGGAACTTGTTGCTGTGAGGCAACAGTGCTAACCACTGCGCCGTGCAAAAAGCATGCCGCGCCCAACGTGGGGCTCGAACCCACGACCCTGAGATTAAGAGGCTCATGCTCTACCGACTGAGCTAGCCGGGCTACAGCTATCAAACTATCTATCTATGAATCGGTCTAACCATCAGTCGGTCTAGCTAGCTAGCTAGCTAGATAACTAGAAACAAAGGCACTCTATTTTGTCTTGTACAATTGTACGGTTACAATGAGATTTGTCTTCTGCATGGGACAACATGCTATTTCATAGGAGCAGTGGGCAGCTGCAGCACCCAGGGACCATCTCATGTTCTTAGTTCCGTTGCCTTGGTCAGGGGCACAGACAGCAGGTCTTTTTTATGGTGGGGGGCAATGGTAGATGGGCCATATGGAGCACAGGGAGTTGTCCCGGTGGGCCGCTGGACAATTGGGGTCGATGCAACACAAAATATAAATAACCCCAGCCCCCGCTTAAATAAGAATAACCAAGTTGCTGTGCCTGACTGGCGCAGGCGAGTGGGCTGCCGGCCCACTGAGGTTGGGTATTAAATCTGTCAGCCTCTCCTAGCCAGTTACTTTTGGTCCGGTCCATTCTAACGTTTCCTGGGTCCCACCCCTTTCCCTTGTCTGTTAAGAGTTGACATTTGGATAAATTGTGGAGTGGAGGAAGATGGACAAACAAAAATAGAAAAAACATGTGGTGCTGAAAAGCGGACAAAGAGGTTGAAGTCCCTTGAGGTTGATGCAGCCAAATATTTTTGAATAACAAATCATTCATTTGGCGCCACTTCCCGTCATTCATCTCGGCCTAGGGAGCTTGAAGGCACTGGCAACAGAGAGCAGCCCATGAAGCCCAACGATGCCAGTTCAACTGTTAGTCAATGTTTTGCAGCTAAAGATGTAAGACAGAAGACAGTATGGATAAGATAAGCAAAGCTTTGGGTTTGGCTAGCTGGCTTTTTAGCTGTTGGGTGCCTTTTGTTGAAAGAAGCGCTTGCCATTGTCACTTTTCATGAACTGACCAATCGCAGCCTGAATCGGACGGGACATAAAAAAAAGAATAAATACAGATAAAGCTAATGATAGCATCCATCGGTAATTTCTGAGTAATGGCACTTTGCATGACGACCTGGCTCTTCTGGACCCTAAAAAGTTTAGTGAGCTAACATCCAGTGCCCGTGGCCTTCCACAGACAGCCCTTCGAGAGGTAAGCAAATGCTTGATCAAATTTGATTGCACAGCAACGGCGGCCAATTTACAGTGTGAGCTCATGAATCTGGCAGATCAGTGGACTAGGTTAAAACAATAGGGATTTGAAGAATACACAACCAGGACTCTGGAGGCGCGTGGACCTGAAGGAAATGAAGACGAGGTGGAGATGGTGAGCAAGAGCTGCTAATGTTGCAAGGACTGTCCAGTGTGTTGCTACTCTATTCTTAGTCAGTACAACCTATTGACCAATGCATACCACATCTGGGTATGCTTACAATTTCCTACTTACCCTGTAAGTAACCCAGGTAGCTTGCGAGCGGAGCTTCTCTACTCTGAAATTAATCAAGAGTAGGCTCAGGAGCGCTCTATCTCAAAAACACCTGGAGGCTTTTATGCTCATGGCTACTGAGCGAGACGTGTTAATGGCCCTGGACAGTGACCTGGTTGGCGTTGCAGAGAGAAGTGACCTGCTGCATAGATTTCTAATTTAAGGAGGTAGGAAGTGTGTTTATTTTTATTTTATTCTATGACTTACGTACTCACCAGTCTTTTCACCACCACATTTCTTCCTGTATTAACGCTTTTACTGGTCAGATGGTTCCAGAGATCCTTGCCACCTTGCTACCAGTGCCATTGTGCCAAAATGTGCTCCTTTTAACCAGCCTCCTCCTAAGAGCAACACGTTCCCCTTGTTCTGTTTTACATCTATTTTACTAAAGTTATTGTTATAAATATTGTTTAGTAATCTCGTTTACATATAGTGTGGAGTGGTTTGTGTAGGTCTTGGTGTATCACTGGGGGAGCTGGTTGGCCAGTCTGAGTCAAAAAGCCCAGGGATATTTTGTCATTCCCAGTCCACCTCTGGTGGGAGGAAACCGGAACACCCGGAGTAAACCCACGCAGACATGAGGACAACATGCAAACTCCACACATAAAGCGCCTGGGACGGTCTGGGGTTCGAACCCACGACCTTCTTGCTGAGTGGCAAAAGTGCTAACCACCAGGCCATGCAAAAAGCGTTCTGCGCCCAACGTGGGGCTCGAACCCACGACCCTGAGATTAAGAGTCTCATGCTCTACCGACTGAGCTAGCCGGGCTATATCTGGTTACCTAACTAGCTAGCTATCAAGAAAGCAAGAAAGAAAGCAAGAAAGAAAGCAAGAAAGAAAGAAAGAAAGAAAGAAAGAAAGAAAGAAAGAAAGAAAGAAAGAAAGAAAGAAAGAAAGAAAGAAAGAAAGAAAGGAGTTCAAGGAGATGCAGCATAAAGCAAAGAGGGAAGTGACAAAGGAAATGGCGTATGGTGAGTTGTATGAGAGGTTAGACACTAAGGAAAGCGAAAAGGACTTGTACCGACTGGGTAGACGTAGGGACCGAGATGGGAACGATGTGCAGCAAGTTAGGGAGATCAAGGATAGAGATAGAAATGTGCTAGTAAGCGAAACGTGTGTGCTGAGAAGGTGGCAATAGTATTTTGAGGGACTGATGAATGAAGAAAATAAGAGAAAGAGAGAAGGTTGGATGATGTGGGGATAGTGGATCAGGAAGTGCAGTGGATTAGCAAGGAGGAAGTGAGGGCAGCTATGAAGAGGATGGAGAGTCAGATCCGACTATGGCCGGACTCCATTAAGCAGCAATAATTGGCAAAACTGTCTTCGGGAGGGGGCAGAATTGGCTTGTGTTCGTCATATGAATGTGTGTGTGTGGGGGAATCAGTGGTTCGGCCTGAATTCGCGGAGTGAGGAGGCGTCTCTTTCGAGACTGTCGGCCGGAGAGATGCAGTTGGCGAAAACAAGTAGTACGAGGGTGGGTGTTTAAACTAAAATAGGGCTCGATTGGCCACTAAATTGGGAGAAAAAGGGGAAAAAAATCAGAAAAATGTTTTTTTCAAAAAGAAGGGTAACAGCAAGACTTAGAGGTAAGGTTTACAAGATGGTTGTGAGACCAGCTATGTTATATGGTTTGGAGACTGTGGCACTGACGAAAAGACAGGAGGCGGAGCTGGAGGTGGAAGAGTTGAAGATGTTAAGATTTGCATTGGGAGTGACGAAGAAGGACAGGATTAGGAACGAGTATATTAGAGGGACCGCTCAGGTTGGACGGTTTGGAGACAAAGCAGGAGAGGCAAGACTGAGGTGGCTTGGACATGTGTGGAGGAGAGATGCTGGGTATATTGGGAGAAGGATGCTGAATATGGAGCTGCCAGGGAAGAGGAAAAGAGGAAGGCCAAAGAGGAGGTTTATGGATGTGGTGAGGGAGGACATAAAGGTGCGTGTGACAGAGGCAGATGCAGAGGACAGGAAGAAATGGAAACGAGTGATCCTCTGTGGCGACCCCTAATGGGAGCAGCCGAAAGTAGTAGTAGTAGAGAGTTGTACGGTTACAATGAAATTTGTCTTGTGCATGTAACCCATCCTATGAGCAATGGGCAGTTGCAGCACCCGGGGCCTAACTCCAGTTCTTATTTACGTTGCCTTGGTCAGGGGCACAGACAGGAGTATTAACCCTAACATGCATGTCAGTGGGAGGACACCGGAGCACCAGGAGGAAACTGATGTAGACACAGGAAGAACGTGCAAACCCCACACAGAAAGGACCTGGGATGGCCTGGGGTTCGAACCCAGGACGTTTTTGCTGTGAGGCAGAGGTGCTAACCACTGGGCTGTGCAATATGAGTTCTGCGCCCAACGTGGGGCTCGAGCCCACGACCCTGGGATTAAGAGTCTCATGCTCTACCGACTGAGCTAGCCGGGTTACATTTCTTCAGCTAGCTAGCTAGCTAGCTATATACAAAAAAGCCACTTTATTTTGATCTTGTAGAGCTGTACATTTACAATGGAATTTGTCTTTTCCATGTAACCCATTCTATTGCATAGGAGCAGTGGACAGTTGCAGAACCCGGGGACGAACTCCAGTTATTCTTTCCATTGCCTTGCTCAGGGGCACAGACAGGAGTGTTAACCCTAACATGCATGTCGGTGGAAGGAAAACGGAGCACCTGGAGGAAACTGACGTAGGCACAGGGCGAACATGCAAACTCCACACAGAAAAGAACTCGGATGGTCTGGCGTTCGAACACAGGAACTTGTTGCTGTGAGGCAACAGTGCTAACCACTGCGCCGTGCAGAAAGCATGCCGCGCCCAACGTGGGGCTCGAACCCACGACCCTGAGATTAAGAGTCTCATGCTCTACCGACTGAGCTAGCCGGGCCATAGCTAACAAGCTATCTATGTATCGGTTGCTCTAACCATCGGTCTAACCCTCTCTCTATAACGAAAGCCAATTTATTTTGTCATTGTACAGTTGTACGGTTACAATGAAATCTTGTCTTCTGCATGGAACAGTAGCGGGGGGGGGCAGCCCTAGGCCCCAGGCCCCATAATGCTCAAAGGCCCACTGATGCTGTCAATAATTTTAAAAAATTATATAATTTAAAAAAAATATATGTCTTTAATTATTTTTAAATTCACTTTAATTTATTTACAAAAACGTAATTAAAAAACATGTATGTAGGCCTATATTTCATGTTATTGTTATGTTTTGAATTCGCGTTGCTTTACACAACTGTTGCATAGGCCATATCCAGTTGTGCTGACATGAACCTGTGCTAGCTAACTGCATTAACCGTCTGACTCTGAACTATAAGTGAAAATGGACAAAAAACACAAATCTGGTGCACAGAAGCGCAAAGAAAGGGAAGCTAAAAGAAATTTAACGGCATCCTGTGCTCCCATTTCACATTTTTTTCTCTCGGGCCTCTTCATCCAAACAAGATGAGCGTCTGACCGTTAATGCTACTGTAAACTACTAATAAGACACGTTAGCCCCTAGCTAACGGATCTGCCCCTTTAGCCGAGCGGTTAGTGATGTCGCCTTGTGGCGCAGTATACCCCGTATCGAATCCCGCACCGGGCAAGAAAATAACCGGTTACATTGGTGGCAGTGGTGGGACCCGGAAGTGTGCAGATCCTCAGAAGTCTCTTCGGAGCGCGGGAATAACAAAGCGCGAGGGCGCGCATCCGGGGAGGGTGACGACTGTAAACTACTAATAAGACACGTTAGCCCCTAGCTAACGGGTCTGACCCTTTAGCCGAGCGGTTAGCGATGTCGCCTTGTGGCGCAGTACACGTCGTTTCGAATCCCGCACCGGGCGAAAAAATAACCGGTTACACTACTGCTATAACGTTAGCGGTTTCCTGCTTGATGAAAATAATGGTGGACCCGAATCAGAAACAGATAGCATCCCTTATTATTTTCTGAGTAATGGCACTTTGTATGACCACATGACTCTTCTGGACCCTAAAAAGTTTAGTGAGCTAACATCCAGTGCAAGTGGCCTTTCACAGACAGCCCTTCAAGAACTAAGCAAATGTTTGATCAACTTTGATAGCAGAGCAATGGTGGCCAATTTAAAGAGTGAGGTAACGGGTCTGGCAGATGAGTGGCCTAGGTTAAAACAATAGGGAATATTTGAAGAATACACAAACAGGACTATGGAAGCTCGAGGACCTGAAGGAAATGGAGACGAGGTGGAGATGGTGAGCAAGAGCTGCTAATGTTGCAAGGACTGTCCAGTGTGTTGCTACTCTATTATTAGTCAGTACAACCTATTGACCAGTGCATACCACATCTGGGTATGCTTACAATTTCCTGCTTACCCTGTAAGTAACCCAGGTAGCTTGCGAGCGGAGCTTCTCTACTCTGAAATTCATCAAGAGTAGGCTCAGGAACACTCTATCTCAAGGCTTTTAGGGTTATGGCTACTGAGCGAGATGTTTTAATGGCCCTGGACAGTGACCTGCTTATAGATTACGTTGCTGAGAGAAGGGAGCTACTGCAGGAATTGCTAATTTAAGGAGGTAGGAAATAAGTTTATTTTTATTTTATGCTATGACTTGATTGCTCACCAGTCTTTTCACCACCACATTTCTTCCTGTATTATTTCTTTTACTGGTCAGGGATCCTTGTCACCTGGCTGCCAGTGCCATTGTGCCAAAATGTGCTCCTTCTAGCCAGCCTCCTCCTAAGAGCAACACGTCCCCCTTACTCTATTTTACATGTATTTTACTAAAGTTATTGTTATAAATATTGTTTAGTAATCTTGTTTACATAAAGTGTGGAGTGGTTTGTGTAGATGGCGGTGTATCACTGAGGGAGTTGGTGGGCTACTTTTAATTCCTAGTCCACCCCTGGTGGGAGGAAACCGGAGCACCCCGAGTAAATCCACGCAGACATGGGGAGAACATGCAAACTCCACACAGAAAATATCTGGGACGGTCTGCGGTTCAAACCTAGGACCTTCTTGCTATGAGGCATCAGCGCTAACCACTGGGCAGTGCAAAAAGCATTCTGCGCCCAAAATGGGGCTCAAACCCATGGCGCTGCAGTCTCGTGCTCTACCGACTGAGCAAGCCGAGCTACACCCATCAGAGTAACTGCCTATGAGTCAGTCTATCTACCTATATATATATATATGTGTGTGTGTGTGTGTGTGTATGCATGTATGTGTGTGTGTGTGTACATACACACAGGGTGTTGTGATGCATCTAGTGCAGCAGTGTGTAGTTGGAGGGAAGGTGCATGTGTTCTTCCAACCTGCTTGTGTCCCTCCTGCCCTTAGCTTGCTGCCGCTGGCTAGCCTTTGTGGTGAATAGGGAAGCATGCTAGCGTGTAAGCCTTCCCTTGCCAGTACATAGCCTCTCCTTCACCAAGACTCCTACCAGGCCTCCCCGTGGCCACACATGGTAACTGGGGTCTTGCGGCCCCAGGCTAACTTGGCAGGGGATCTCGGAGCAGCAGTGGGCCCCAGAGATATGGTGTGCAGGCTCACCCTGGTGGACATGCCCTGGCCCCTATCAACCACTGCCCCGCTGCCTTGTGGGTGAGTCTGGGAAGACATAAGGCTAAGGGAGCTTACCCCAACAGTAAAGCAAGCTGTGGCGGCACGCTTCGAGGCGGTTTCCGAAAAACTGGATTTCCAGCAGCCCCCTGCAGTTGTGTGGAGGTGCCGGTCGTCTAGGGATCCCCCTTGCCATCGGAACCATCTCCTCTACAATCAAGTCATGTGGCGTTGGGAGAAGCGCACCCCCCATGCCAGTTTAAAAACCATCTCTGCGCAGGTATCTTCTGCTATCTGAGTCCTCAAAGGACCCACAAATAGAAGAAGATGGTCATCATTGGGCACGATGGACAACCAGCAAGTGCAAGTGCAAGCAAGTGTATGCATGTATGTATGTATGTGTATATATACACTGCTCAAAAAAATAAAGGGAACACATAAGCAATGCAATGTAGCTCCAAGTCAATCACACTTTTGAGATATCAACCTGTCCAGTTAGGAAGCAACACTGATTTGTGAATCAATTTCATCTGTTGGTAAATTGTCTAATTTCCACCAGGTGGAAATTAGACAATTTGCAAGACAACCCCTATAAAAGGAATGGATTTGCAGGTGGTGGCCACAGACCATTTGCCTGTCCTCATCTTTTCTGGCCGATCTTTGGTTAGTTTTTCATTTTGCTAGTGCCCTCACCACTAGAGGTGGCATGAGGCGGTATCTGCAACCTACAGAAGTTGCTCAGGTAGTGCAGCTCATCCAGGATGGCACATCAATGCGTACTGTGGCAAGAAGATTTGATGTGTCTCCCAGCACAGTGTCCAGAGCATGGAGGAGGTACCAGGAGACAGGCCAGTACACCAGGAGATGTGGAGGGGGCTGCAGGAGGACAACAACCCCGCAGCAGGACCGCTATCTGGTCCTTTGTGCAAGGAGGAACAGGAGGAGCACTGCCAGAGCCCTACAAAACGACCTTCAACAGGCCACTAATGTGCAGGTTTCTGCTCAAACAGTGAGAAACAGAATGCATGAGGATGGTATGAGGGCCCGACGTCCACAATTGGGGCCTGTGCTCACAGCCCAACACCGTGCAGCCCGATTGACCTTTGCCAGAGAACATCTTGGTTGGCAGATTCGCCATTGGCGCCCTGTGCTCTTCACAGATGAGAGCAGGTTCACACTGAACACATGTGACAGACGTGAGAGAGTCTGGAGACGCTGTGGAGAACGTTGTGCTGCCTGCAACATCCTCCAGCATGACCGGTTTGGCGGTGGGTCAGTGATGGTCTGGGGAGGCATATCCTTGGAGGGCCGCACAGACCTCTACGTGCTAGCCAGAGGTACCATGACTGCCATTAGGTACCGGGATGAGATCCTCAGACCCATTGTCAGACCATATGCTGGTGCAGTGGGCCCTGGGTTCCTGCTCATGCATGACAATGCTCGTCCTCATGTGGCCAGAGTGTGTCAGCAGTTCCTGTATGTCGAGGGCATAGATGCTATGGACTGGCCTGCATGTTCCCCAGACCTGAATCCAATCGAGCACCTCTGGGACATCATGTCTCGTACCATCCGCCAACGCGATGTCGCACCACAGACTGTCCAGGAGCTGACCGATGCCCTGATCCAGGTCTGGGAGGAGATCCCTCAGGAGACCATCCATCGTCTCATCAGGAGCATGCCCAGACGTTGTAGGGAGTGCATACAGGCACGTGGAGGCCACACACACTACTGAGCCTCATTTTGAATCGTCTTGAAGAATTTCCACAGAAGTTGGATCAGCTTATGTTCTCATTTTCCACTTTGATTTTGAGTATGATTCTGAATCCAGACCTTAATGGGCTAATGATTTTGATTTCCATTGATCATTCTTAGGTTATTTTGCTCTAAACACATTCCTCTGTCTAATAAATAAAGATTTTCAGCTGAAATATTTCATTCATCGAGGTCTATATTGTGTTTTTAGGTGTTCCCTTTATTTTTTTGAGCAGTGTATAATGTGTGTATGTATGTATGTATCTATGTATATATATAAACTACCGTTCAAAAGTTTGGGATCACCCAAACAATTTTGTGTTTTCCATGAAAAGTCACACTTATTCACCACCATATGTTGTGAAATGAATAGAAAATAGAGTCAAGACATTGACAAGGTTAGAAATAATGATTTGTATTTGAAATAAGATTTTTTTTACATCAAACTTTGCTTTCGTCAAAGAATCCTCCATTTGCAGCAATTACAGCATTGCAGACCTTTGGCATTCTAGCTGTTAATTTGTTGAGGTAATCTGGAGAAATTGCACCCCACGCTTCCAGAAGCAGCTCCCACAAGTTGGATTGGTTGGATGGGTACTTCTTGCGTACCATACGGTCAAGCTGCTCCCACAACAGCTCAATGGGGTTCAGATCTGGTGACTGCGCTGGCCACTCCATTACCGATAGAATACCAGCTGCCTGCTTCTGCTCTAAATAGTTCTTGCACAATTTGGAGGTGTGTTTAGGGTCATTGTCCTGTTGTAGGATGAAATTGGCTCCAATCAAGCGCTGTCCACTGGGTATGGCATGGCGTTGCAAAATGGAGTGATAGCCTTCCTTATTCAGAATCCCTTTTACCCTGTACAAATCTCCCCCCTTACCAGCACCAAAGCAACCCCAGACCATCACATTACCTCCACCATGCTTAACAGATGGCGTCAGGCATTCTTCCAGCATCTTTTCATTTGTTCTGCGTCTCACAAACGTTCTTCTTTGTGATCCAAACACCTCAAACTTGGATTCATCCGTCCACAACACTTTTTTCCAGTCTTCCTCTGTCCAATGTCTGTGTTCTTTTGCCCATCTTAATCTTTTTCTTTTATTGGTCAGTCTCAGATATGGCTTTTTCTTTGCCACTCTGCCCTGAAGCCCAGAATCCCGCAGCCGCCTCTTCACTGTAGATGTTGACACTGGTGTTTTGCGGGTACTATTTAATGAAGATGCCAGTTGGGGACCTGTGAGGCGTCTGTTTCTCAAACTAGAGACTCTAATGTGCTTATCTTCTTGCTCAGTTGTGCAACGCGGCCTCCCACTTCTTTTTCTACTCTGGTTAGAGCCTGTTTGTGCTGTCCTCTGAAGGGAGTAGTACACACCGGTGTAGGAAATCTTCAATTTCTTAGCAATTTCTCGCATGGAATAGCCTTCATTTCTAAGAACAAGAATAGACTGTCGAGTTTCAGATGAAAGTTCTCTTTTTCTGGCCATTTTGAGCGTTTAATTGACCCCACAAATGTGATGCTCCAGAAACTCAATCTGCTCAAAGGAAGGTCAGTTTTGTAGCTTCTGTAACGAGCTAATCTGTTTTCAGATGTGTGAACATGATTGCACAAGGGTTTTCTAATCATCAATTAGCCTTCTGAGCCAATGAGCAAACACATTGTACCATTAGAACACTGGAGTGATAGTTGCTTGAAATGGGCCTCTATACACCTATGTAGATATTGCACCAAAAACCAGACATTTGCAGCTAGAATAGTCATTTACCACATTAGCAATGTATAGAGTGTATTTCTTTAAAGTTAAGACTAGTTTAAAGTTATCTTCATTGAAAAGTACAGTGCTTTTCCTTCAAAAATATAGACATTTCAATGTGATCCCAAACTTTTGAACGGTAGTGTATATGTGTGTGTGTATGTATGTATGTGTGTGTGTGTGTGTGCGTGTGTGTGTGTGTGTGTGTGTATATATATATATATATATATATACGTATATGTATCTAGAAAGAAACAAAGAAACAAAGAAAAAATAAAAGAGAAAGAAAGAAACAAAGAAACAAAGGAAGAAAGCCGACAGGAGTTCAAGGAGATGCAGCGTAAAGTGGTTAGACACTAAGGAAGGAGAAAAGGACTTGTAGCGATTGGCTAAATAGAGGGACCAGCTGGGAAGGATGTGCAGCAGGTTAAGGCGATTAAGGATAGAGATGGAAATGTGCTGGTAAGCGAGGAGAATGCGTTGAGCATGTGGAAGGAGTACTTTGAGGGGACCTGAAGGAAATGGAGACGAGGTGGAGATGGTGAGCAAGAGCTGCTAATGTTGCAAGGACTGTCCAGTGTGTTGCTACTCTATTCTTAGTCAGTACAACCTATTGACCAATGCATACCACATCTGGGTATGCTTACAATTTCCTGCTTACCCTGTACCCTGAGCTACTGCAGGAATTGCTAATTTAAGGAGGTAGGAAATAAGTTTATTTTTATTTTATGCTATGACTTGATTGCTCACCAGTCTTTTCACCACCACATTTCTTCCTGTATTATTTCTTTTACTGGTCAGGGATCCTTGTCACCTGGCTGCCAGTGCCATTGTGCCAAAATGTGCTCCTTCTAGCCAGCCTCCTCCTAAGAGCAACACGTCCCCCTTACTCTATTTTACATGTATTTTACTAAAGTTATTGTTATAAATATTGTTTAGTAATCTTGTTTACATAAAGTGTGGAGTGGTTTGTGTAGATGGCGGTGTATCACTGAGGGAGTTGGTGGGCTACTTTTAATTCCTAGTCCACCCCTGGTGGGAGGAAACCGGAGCACCCCGAGTAAATCCACGCAGACATGGGGAGAACATGCAAACTCCACACAGAAAATATCTGGGACGGTCTGCAGTTCAAACCTAGGACCTTCTTGCTATGAGGCATCAGCGCTAACCACTGGGCAGTGCAAAAAGCATTCTGCGCCCAAAATGGGGCTCAAACCCATGGCGCTGCAGTCTCGTGCTCTACCGACTGAGTAAGCCGAGCTACACCCATCAGAGTAACTGCCTATGAGTCAGTCTATCTACCTATATATATATATATATATATATATATATATATATATATATGTGTGTGTGTGTGTGTGTGTGTGTGTGTGTGTGTATGCATGTATGTGTGTGTGTGTGTACATACACACAGGGTGTTGTGATGCGTCTAGTGCAGCAGTGTGTAGTTGGAGGGAAGGTGCATGTGTTCTTCCAACCTGCTTGTGTCCCTCCTGCCCTTAGCTTGCTGCCGCTGGCTAGCCTTTGTGGTGAATAGGGAAGCATGCTAGCGTGTAAGCCTTCCCTTGCCAGTACATAGCCTCTCCTTCACCAAGACTCCTACCAGGCCTCCCCGTGGCCACACATGGTAACTGGGGTCTTGCGGCCCCAGGCTAACTTGGCAGGGGATCTCGGAGCAGCAGTGGGCCCCAGAGATATGGTGTGCAGGCCCACCCTGGTGGACATGCCCTGGCACCTATCAACCACTGCCCCGCTGCCTTGTGGGTGAGTCTGGGAAGACATAAGGCTAAGGGAGCTTACCCCAACAGTAAAGCAAGCTGTGGCGGCACGCTTCGAGGCGGTTTCCGAAAAACTGGATTTCCAGCAGCCCCCTGCAGTTGTGTGGAGGTGCCGGTCGTCTAGGGATCCCCCTTGCCATCGGAACCATCTCCTCTACAATCAAGTCATGTGGCGTTGGGAGAAGCGCACCCCCCATGCCAGTTTAAAAACCATCTCTGCGCAGGTATCTTCTGCTATCTGAGTCCTCAAAGGACCCACAAATAGAAGAAGATGGTCATCATTGGGCACGATGGACAACCAGCAAGTGCAAGTGCAAGCAAGTGTATGCATGTATGTATGTATGTGTATATATACACTGCTCAAAAAAATAAAGGGAACACATAAGCAATGCAATGTAGCTCCAAGTCAATCACACTTTTGAGATATCAACCTGTCCAGTTAGGAAGCAACACTGATTTGTGAATCAATTTCACCTGTTGGTAAATTGTCTAATTTCCACCTGGTGGAAATTAGACAATTTGCAAGACAACCCCTATAAAAGGAATGGATTTGCAGGTGGTGGCCACAGACCATTTGCCTGTCCTCATCTTTTCTGGCCGATCTTTGGTTAGTTTTTCATTTTGCTAGTGCCCTCACCACTAGAGGTGGCATGAGGCGGTATCTGCAACCTACAGAAGTTGCTCAGGTAGTGCAGCTCATCCAGGATGGCACATCAATGCGTACTGTGGCAAGAAGATTTGATGTGTCTCCCAGCACAGTGTCCAGAGCATGGAGGAGGTACCAGGAGACAGGCCAGTACACCAGGAGATGTGGAGGGGGCTGCAGGAGGACAACAACCCCGCAGCAGGACCGCTATCTGGTCCTTTGTGCAAGGAGGAACAGGAGGAGCACTGCCAGAGCCCTACAAAACGACCTTCAACAGGCCACTAATGTGCAGGTTTCTGCTCAAACAGTGAGAAACAGAATGCATGAGGATGGTATGAGGGCCCGACGTCCACAATTGGGGCCTGTGCTCACAGCCCAACACCGTGCAGCCCGATTGACCTTTGCCAGAGAACATCTTGGTTGGCAGATTCGCCATTGGCGCCCTGTGCTCTTCACAGATGAGAGCAGGTTCACACTGAACACATGTGATAGACGTGAGAGAGTCTGGAGACGCTGTGGAGAACGTTCTGCTGCCTGCAACATCCTCCAGCATGACCGGTTTGGCGGTGGGTCAGTGATGGTCTGGGGAGGCATATCCTTGGAGGGCCGCACAGACCTCTACGTGCTAGCCAGAGGTACCATGACTGCCATTAGGTACCGGGATGAGATCCTCAGACCCATTGTCAGACCATATGCTGGTGCAGTGGGCCCTGGGTTCCTGCTCATGCATGACAATGCTCGTCCTCATGTGTCCAGAGTGTGTCAGCAGTTCCTGTATGTCGAGGGCATAGATGCTATGGACTGGCCTGCACGTTCCCCAGACCTGAATCCAATCGAGCAGCTCTGGGACATCATGTCTCGTACCATCCGCCAACGCGATGTCGCACCACAGACTGTCCAGGAGTTGACCGATGCCCTGATCCAGGTCTGGGAGGAGATCCCTCAGGAGACCATCCATCGTCTCATCAGGAGCATGCCCAGACGTTGTAGGGAGTGCATACAGGCACGTGGAGGACACACACACTACTGAGCCTCATTTTGAATCGTCTTGAAGAATTTCCACAGAAGTTGGATCAGCTTATGTTCTCATTTTCCACTTTGATTTTGAGTATGATTCTGAATCCAGACCTTAATGGGCTAATGATTTTGATTTCCATTGATCATTCTTAGGTTATTTTGCTCTAAACACATTCCTCTGTCTAATAAATAAAGATTTTCAGCTGAAATATTTCATTCATCGAGGTCTATATTGTGTTTTTAGGTGTTCCCTTTATTTTTTTGAGCAGTGTATAATGTGTGTATGTATGTATGTATCTATGTATATATATATGTGTGTGTGTATGTATGTATGTATGTATGTGTGTGTGTGTGTGTGTGTGTGTGCGTGTGTGTGTGTATATATATATATATATATATATATATATATATATACGTATATGTATCTAGAAAGAAACAAAGAAACAAAGAAAAAATAAAAGAGAAAGAAAGAAACAAAGAAACAAAGGAAGAAAGCCGACAGGAGTTCAAGGAGATGCAGCGTAAAGTGAATAGAGCGGTGGCAAAGGAAAAGGCATATAGTGAGTTGTATGAGAGGTTAGACACTAAGGAAGGAGAAAAGGACTTGTAGCGATTGGCTAAATAGAGGGACCAGCTGGGAAGGATGTGCAGCAGGTTAAGGCGATTAAGGATAGAGATGGAAATGTGCTGGTAAGCGAGGAGAATGCGTTGAGCATGTGGAAGGAGTACTTTGAGGGGCTGATGAATGAAGAAATTGAGAGAGAGAGAGAGAGAGAGAGAGAGAGAGAGAGAGAGAGAGAGAGAGAGAGAGAGAGAGAGAGAGAGAGAGAAGGTTGGATGATGTGGGGATAGTGAAGCAGGAAGTGCAGTGGATTAGCAAGGAGGAAGTGAGGGCAGCTATGAAGAGGATGAAGATTGGAAAGGCAGTTGGTCCTGATAACATACCTGTGGAGGCATGGAGATGTTTAGGAGAGATGGCAGTGGAGTTTTTAACTAGATTGTTTAACACAAGCTTGGAAAGTGAGAGGATGCCTGAGGAGTGGAGAAGAAGCATACTGGTACCGATTTTCAAGAACAAAGGCGATGTGCAAAACTGTAGCAACTACAGAGGTATAAAGTTGATCAAACACAGCATGAAGATATGGGAAAGAGTAATAGAAGCTAGGTTAAGAGGACAGGTGACGAATAGTGAGCAGCAGTATGGTTTCATGCCAAGAAAGAGCACCACAGATGCGATGGTTGCTTTGAGAATGTTGATTGAGAAGTATAGAGAAGACCAGAAAGAGTTGTATTGTGTCTTTGTGAATTTAGAGAAAGCTTATGACAGAGTGCCGAGAGAGGAGGTGTGGTATTGTATGAGGAGGTCAGGAGTTGCACAGAAGTATGTAGGCGTGGTGCAGAATATGTATGAGGGAAGTGTGACAATGGTGAGGTGTGTGGTTGGAATGACAGATGGGTTCAAGGTGGAGGTGGGATTACATCAAGGATCGGCTCTGAGCCGTTACTTGTTTGCAATGGTGATGGACAGGTTGACGGACGAGATCAGGCAGGAGTCTTCATGGACGGTGATGTTTGCGGGTGAAATTGTGATCTGTAGCAACTGTAGGGTGCAGGTTGAGGAGGACCTGGAAAGGTGGCGGTATGCAATGGAGAGAAGAGGAATGAAAGTCAGTAGGAGCAAGACTGAATAGCTATGCGTTAATAAGAGGGAGGACATTGGAATGGTGAGGATGCAGTGATAGAGGTGAAGAAGGCGTATGAGTTGGGGTCAACTTTCCAAAGTAATTGGGAGTGCAGAAGCGAGGTGAAGAAGAGAGTGCAGGCAGGGTGGAATGGGTGGAGAAGAGTGTCAGGACTGATTTGCGACAGAAGGGTACCAGCAAGAGTTAAAGGGAAGGTTTACAAGAGGGTTGTGAGACCAGCTATGTTATATGGTTTGGAGACCGTGACACTGCCGAAAAGACAGGAGGCGGAGCTGGAGGTGACAGAGTTGAAGATGCTAAGATTTGTATTGGGAGTAAAGAAGAAGGACAGCATTAGGAACAATTATATTAGCGGGACCGCTCAGGTTGGACGGTTTGGAGACAAAGCAAGAGAGGCAAGGTTGAAGTGGCTTGGACATGTGTGGAGGAGAGATGCTGGGTATATTGGGAGAAGGATGCTGAACATGGAGCTGCTAGGGAAGAGGAAAAGAGGAAGGTCAAAGAGGAGGTTTATGGATGTGGTGAGGGAGGACATGCAAGTGGCTGGTGTGACAGAGGAAGATGCAGAGGACAGGAAGAGATGGAACCGAAAGTAGTAGTAGCAGAGAGTTGAACAATTACAATGAAATGTATCTTGTGCATGTAACATAGTATCTTATTTGTATACGAACAGTGGGCCGTTGCAGCACCCGGGGATCAACTCCAGTTCTTATTTCCGTTGTCTTGGTCAGGGGCACAGACAGGAGTCTTAACCCTAACATGCATGTCGGTGGGAGGAAAACGGAGCACCTGGAGGAAACTGACGTAGGCACAGGGCGAACATGCAAACTCCACACAGAAAGGAACTCGGATGGTCTGGCGTTCGAACCCAGGAACTTGTTGCTGTGAGGCAACAGTGCTAACCACTGCGCCGTGCAAAAAGCATGCCGCGCCCAACGTGGGGCTCGAACCCACGACCCTGAGATTAAGAGTCTCATGCTCTACCGACTGAGCTAGCCGGGCTACAGCTATCAAACTATCTATCTATGAATCGGTCTAGCCATCAGTCTGTCTATCTAGCTAGCTAGCTAGATAACTAGAAACAAAGGCACTCTATTTTGTCTTGTACAATTGTACGGTTACAATGAGATTTGTCTTCTGCATGGGACAACATGCTATTTCATAGGAGCAGTGGGCAGCTGCAGCACCCAGGGACCATATCATGTTCTTAGTTCCGTTGCCTTGGTCAGGGGCACAGACAGCAGGTCTTTTTTATGGTGGGGGGCAATGGTAGACGGGCCATATGGAGCACAGGGAGTTGTCCCGGTGGGCCGCTGGACAATTGGGGTCGATGCAACACAAAATATAAATAACCCCAGCCCCCGCTTAAATAAAAATAACCAAGTTGCTGTGCCTGACTGGCGCAGGCGAGTGGGCTGCCGGCCCACTGAGGTTGGGTATTAAATCTGTCAGCCTCTCCTAGCCAGTTACTTTTGGTCCGGTCCATTCTAACGTTTCCTGGGTCCCACCCTTTCCCTTGTCTGTTAAGAGTTGACATTTGGATAAACAGTGGAGTGGAGGAAGATGGACAAACAAAAATAGAAAAAACATGTGGTGCTGAAAAGCGGACAAAGAGGTTGAAGTCCCTTGAGGTTGATGCAGCCAAATATTTTTGAATAACAAATCATTCATTTGGCGCCACTTCCCGTCATTCATCTCGGCCTAGGGAGCTTGAAGGCACTGGCAACAGAGAGCAGCCCATGAAGCCCAACGATGCCAGTTTAACTGTTAGTCAATGTTTTGCAGCTAAAGATGTAAGACAGAAGACAGTATGGATAAGATAAGCAAAGCTTTGGGTTTGGCTAGCTGGCTTTTTAGCTATTGGGTGACTTTTGTTGAAAGAAGCGCTTGCCATTGTCACTTTTCATGAACTGACCAATCACAGCCTGAATCGGAAGGGACATAAAAAAATAATAAATACAGATAAAGCTAATGATAGCATCCATCGGCAATTTCTGAGTAATGGCACTTTGCATGACGACCTGGCTCTTCTGGACCCTAAAAAGTTTAGTGAGCTAACATCCAGTGCCCGTGGCCTTCCACAGACAGCCCTTCGAGAGGTAAGCAAATGCTTGATCAAATTTGATTGCAGAGCAACGGCGGCCAATTTACAGTGTGAGCTCATGAATCTGGCAGATCAGTGGACTAGGTTAAAACATAGGGATTTGAAGAATACACAACCAGGACTATGGAGGCGCGTGGACCTGAAGGAAATGAAGACGAGGTGGAGATGGTGAGCAAGAGCTGCTAATGTTGCAAGGACTGTCCAGTGTGTTGCTACTCTATTCTTAGTCAGTACAACCTATTGACCAATGCATACCACATCTGAGTATGCTTACAATTTCCTACTTACCCTGTAAGTAACCCAGGTAGCTTGCGAGTGGAGCTTCTCTACTCTGAAATTAATCAAGAGTAGGCTCAGGAGCGCTCTATCTCAAAAACACCTGGAGGCCTTTATGCTCATGGCTACTGAGCGAGACGTGTTAATGGCCCTGGACAGTGACCTGGTTGGCGTTGCTGAGAGAAGTGACCTGCTGCATAGATTTCTAATTTAAGGAGGTAGGAAGTGTGTTTGTTTTTATTTTATTCTATGACTTACGTACTCACCAGTCTTTTCACCACCACATTTCTTCCTGTATTATTGTTCTTACTGGTCAGATGGTTCCAGAGATCCTTGCCACCTTGCTACCAGTGCCATTGTGCCAAAATGTGCTCCTTTTAACCAGCCTCCTCCTAAGAGCAACACGTTCCCCTTGTTCTGTTTTACATCTATTTTACTAAAGTTATTGTTATAAATATTGTTTAGTAATCTCGTTTACATATAGTGTGGAGTAGTTTGTGTAGGTCTTGGTGTATCACTGGGGGAGCTGGTTGGCCGGTCTGAGTCAAAAAGTCCAGGGATATTTTTTCCTTCCCAGTCCACCTCTGGTGGGAGGAAACCGGAACACCCGGAGTAAACCCACGCAGACATGAGGACAACATGCAAACTCCACACATAAAGTGCCTGGGACGGTCTGGGGTTCGAACCCAAGACCTTCTTGCTGAGTGGCAACAGTGCTAACCACCAGGCCTTGTAAAAAGCGTTCTGCGCCCAACGTGGGGCTCGAACCCACGACCCTGAGATTAAGAGTCTCATGCTCTACCGACTGAGCTAGCCAGGCTATATCTGACTATCTAACTAGCTAGCTAGCTAGAAAGAAAGAAAGAAAGAAAGAGAGAGAAGAAAGAAAGAAAGAAAGAAAGAAAGAAAGAAAGAAAGAAAGAAAGAAAGAAAGAAAGAAAGAAAGAAAGAAAGAAAGAAAGAAAGAAAGAAAGAAAGAAAGAAAGAAGTTCAAGGAGATGCAGCATAAAGCAAAGAGGGAAGCGACAAAGGAAATGGCGTATGGTGAGTTGTATGAGAGGTTAGACACTAAGGAAAGCGAAAAGGACTTGTACCGATTGGGTAGACATAGGGACCGAGCTGGGAACGATGTGCAGCAAGTTAGGGAGATCAAGGATAGAGATAGAAATGTGCTAGTAAGCGAAAAGTGTGTGCTGAGAAGGTGGCAAGAGTATTTTGAGGGACTGATGAATGAAGAAAATAAGAGAAAGAGAGAAGGTTGGATGATGTGGGGATAGTGGATCAGGAAGTGCAGTGGATTAGCAAGGAGGAAGTGAGGGCAGCTATGAAGAGGATGAAGAGTCAGATCCGACTATGGCCGGACTCCATTAAGCAGCAATAATTGGCAAAACTGTCTTCGGGAGGGGGCAGAATTGGCTTGTGTTCGTCATATGAATGTGTGTGTGTGGGGGAATCAGTGGTTCGGCCTGAATTCGCGGAGTGAGGAGGCGTCTCTTTCAAGACTGTCGGCCGGAGAGATGCTGTTGGCGAAAACAAGTAGTACGAAGGTGGGTGTTTAAACTAAAATAGGGCTCGATTGGCCACTAAATTGGGAGAAAAAGGGGAAAAAAATCAGAAAAATGTTTTTTTCAAAAAGAAGGGTAACAGCAAGACTTAGAGGTAAGGTTTACAAGATGGTTGTGAGACCAGCTATGTCATATGGTTTGGAGATTGTGGCACTGACGAAAAGACAGGAGGCGGAGCTGGAGGTGGAAGAGTTGAAGATGTTAAGATTTGCATTGGGAGTAACGAAGAAGGACAGGATTAGGAACAATTATATTAGCGGGACCGCTCAGGTTGGACGGTTTGGAGACAAAGCAGGAGAGGCAAGACTGAGGTGGCTTGGACATGTGTGGAGGAGAGATGCTGGGTATATTGGGAGAAGGATGCTGAATATGGAGCTGCCAGGGAAGAGGAAAAGAGGAAGGCCAAAGAGGAGGTTTATGGATGTGGTGAGGGAGGACATAAAGGTGCGTGTGACAGAGGCAGATGCAGAGGACAGGAAGAAATGGAAACGAGTGATCCTCTGTGGCGACCCCTAATGGGAGCAGCCGAAAGTAGTAGTAGAGAGTTGTACGGTTACAATGAAATTTGTCTTGTGCATGTAACCCATCCTATGAGCAATGGGCAGTTGCAGCACCCGGGGCCTAACTTCAGTTCTTATTTACGTTGCCTTGGTCAGGGGCACAGACAGGAGTATTAACCCTAACATGCATGTCAGTGGGAGGACACCGGAGCACCAGGAGGAAACTGATGTAGACACAGGAAGAACGTGCAAACCCCACACAGAAAGGACCTGGGATGGCCTGGGGTTCGAACACAGGACGTTTTTGCTGTGAGGCAGAGGTGCTAACCACTGGGCTGTGCAAAATGAGTTCTGCGCCCAACGTGGGGCTCGAACCCACGACCCTGAGATTAAGAGTCTCATGCTCTACCGACTGAGCTAGCCGGGCTACATTTGACTAGCTAGCTAGCTATCTAGAAAAAAAGACACTTTATTTTGATCTTGTAGAGCTGTACGTTTACAATGGAATTTGTCTTTTCAATGTAACCCATTCTATTACATAGGAGCAGTGGACAGTTGCAGAACCCGGGGACGAACTCCAGTTCTTATTTCCATTGCCTTGGTCAGGGGCACAGAAAGGAGTTTTAACCCTAACATGCATGTCTTTTGGATGGTGGGAGGAAACCGGAGCACCCGGAAGAAACCCACGCTGACACGGGGAGAATATGCAAACTCCACACAGAAAGGGCCTGGGATGGCCTGGGGTTGGAACGCAAGACCTTCTTGATGTGAGGCAACAGTGCTAAACACTGGGCCGTGCAAAAAGCTTTCTGCGCCCAACGTGAGGGTCGAACCCACGACCCTGAAATTAAGAGTCTCATGCTCTACCGACTGAGCTAGCCGGGCCATAGTTAACAAGCTATCTATGTATCGATTGGTCTAACCATCTCTCTATAACGAAAGCCAATTTATTTTGTCATTGTACAGTTGTACGGTTACAATGAAATTTGTCTTCTGCATGGAACAGTAGCGGGGGGGGGGGCAGCCCCAGGCCCCAGGCCCCATAATGCTCAGAGGCCCACTGATGCTGTCAATAATTTTAAAAAATTAAAATTCCCCCAAACCCCGTGGATTTACTGGACACTGCCGACACACATATGGACGTTTAACGAGAGGGTGAAGGTGAACAGAACCAAAGGAGTGAGGAGAGCTCCAGCCCAGCAGCAGCCCATCTAGTGCCGCTAGGCTGTGACACTCCTGACGCACAACGACCAACTCAACTCGTTAGCATTCTGCCGCCTGGAGACTATCCGACCGACCCACATCTTTTAAAAAAATCAGCCACTCAACCCTGATGTAATCCGGGCCGTTATTCAACATGGTTCTTGTCAGCCTGGACTGAAAAGACGGATTTGACCAGTTTCCTTACGACCAGGAGCAGCGACGATTCAACCCGTACTGCTACAATCGTCAGGTAGGAAATTCTTCTATCCAGCGAGCATGGCTAGTTTACTCACCTACTGCCCACCGCGTGTTTTGCTGCTGTTCTTCTAGATTTGGGAATAAATCCAGTGACTGTGCGGGGAGAGTTTGGGGTGACCCAACTCTGGGCTTGTCGTCATATAGAAAAGGAATAGAGAAAATTGATAAACATGAAAAATCAAAAGCCCACCGTGAAGCAGAACGAACATATTGTAGCAATTTCGGGGGGGGGGGCAGCCGCGGGCACCTCCACAGCCGGGACGCGAACCCGTGTTTTCCACGCCCTAAGCGACAACGTTAACCAGTCGACTAAAGGGTCCCACCTCTCAGTCACGGCCCAGCGTGTCTACTCATCCATGCACGTTACAATATTTAATGGTCAAGTATCGTATCACTAAGACAACGCGGTGATTGCAGAACTATTAAAAGCAGAAGGAGAACAGGTGGAGAAGAATAGGAGAATCCTCCACAGGTTAGCTGATGTTGTGGGAGTGCAGGAATGAGGAGACGGAGAGATCGAGTCGAGTCAACTCCGTTTACTCGCCACACAAAACGACACCGACACAGCGCAATCTCTCGTGGCAACCAGCTAACCGCGAGGCTGCTGCAAACATGGCTCCACCCCGGAAACTCTAAGCAGTGCCTACGTCAGCACGCTGAACGTTCGCTTTAAAGGAGCAGCAGCCCCTGGTGAATATACCCTCAATTGTGTATCACCACAATGTGACGCTGTTTCTGGTCCGACAGGGTCTTGCTTTTAGTGGCCTCCGAGAGTACGCGGGTTTGGGAGCCCAGCATGCGAACGAAGGAAACTTTATAGAGCTCCTGAAATTATTGGCACAGTACGATTCGATTTTGGAAAATCACCTGAAATCACCCGCTGACATACATCTGCAACCACTCACAAAACAGACTTATGGAGGCACTCGCCAGTGAGACCCTCAGTGCTATTATACAAGAGGGCAAGACAGCTAAGTTCTCTTCGGTTATTGTCGACTCGACCATTGATGTAGCAAGAATAGACCCGTTCTCTTTGCCACTGCGGTATGTCACAGAAAAGGGCGACACAGTAGAGCGCTTTGTGAAATTTTATGAATTGCCTGACAGCAGCGCTGAAGCATTTTATAACATTTTGATTGGCGCACTCAATGATCTTGGGCTTAATTTTAGTTTTTTTTTTTTTTTGAGAGGCCAGGAGTATAATGGTGCACGAAATATGTCTGGGCACATTTCGGGGCTGCAAGCCAGAGTTAAAGAAAACTACAAAACTGGGATGGTCTGGGGTTCGAACCCAGGACATTCTTGCTATGAGGCAACAGTGCTAACCACCGGGCCATGCAAAAAAACAAAGCAAAACAAAAAAACAGTCTGCGCCCAACGTGGGGCTCGAACCCACGACCCTGAGATTAAGAGTCTCATGCTCTACCGACTGAGCTAGCCGGGCTATATCTATCAGTGTCTCCTGTCCTTTCTTGTCCTGTCCCATCCTGTCTTTAAAACAAGGGATTCAGTCAGCCACATATTATCTCAATCCATTACTGCCTCTTGTTTGAGCCTGTTGGTTAGGAATCACTCACTACCCAATACAAGAGAGTGACAGTGAATCTCTTGCCTAAAACCCTTTCATACATAAATTGCCCACGCCGCAATCCCCTACTGTTGACAATGGCCATCCTAGAGGGTGATTTAGATTGAAAAGCAGCGGCCAAAACAGAAACAGAGAGCTCTTTCTTCCAGTTTTCAGCAGCCACAACAGTGGAAGAGCACGTTTTCCTGATATTGTGTCTCTCTGTGTGTCTATACTGCATCTTCTGTTCTCAACTGTGGTGCTAGTTGAATTAGAGTGAAGGTTCCTGGTTTTTAAGGTGATTTTTTTCCATTATTGAAAACAGACGCTATTCTGGAAGCCATTTAATATTGCAGCGAATTCAGGGGGCAGTCCGGGAACCACCACAGCCGGGACGCGAACCCGTGTCTCCCAATCCACAAGCGACAACGTTAACCAGTCGACTAAAGGGTCCGACGCGTTATTCAAGGACCAACGTGTCTACTTATCCATGCACGTTACAATATTGCGTGTTGCACAGCTAAGGAGAAAATAAGAACATCACTGAACCCGAAACGGTTGCACGGTCCGTTAGGATTGCTATGAACAATCTGCCAATAGAACCAAATAGAATCTCAACATTCAACTGAAAATTTAGACAACACAGGTAGAAGTAAAAGAGTGTCGGCTCTTTTTAGAGGTTTTGTGTTCAGGGTTGAACTGAAGGCCGAGCGTCGTTTCATAGTCATCAGGTATCATCACATCAGTCGCATCCGAGGAATGTGACTCGGTACATTGCTCTACATAGATATCAAACACTAATAACAAGGGAGAAAAGTAAGAACATGAATAGAAAATGACAGAGCAGGGATGTGCTATAAGTAATCTATGAGGAGACGACTTCCTGTGAGGCGTGCAGTTTTACACACAGTAGGAAATAAGATTGCACAAATCCTGTTATTAAATTGCACAGATCCTGTCGCATAGATTATTGCACAAGTTAGCAATTGCCCTTGGTGCAGGAGCGTAAAGAGGATGAAAGTGAATATGTCCTTGAATTAAATAGCGGATGTGAACAAGATAGGAGACAGCAGTAAACAGTTCAGCACAGATTCTATCAATAAAATAGTCCGGATCTTGGAGCTAAATTGCACAGATCCCGTTGCATATATCATTGCACGACTTGGTTATTGCGCCTTGATAGGTGGGGAAAATGCACGTAGGGTGAAACTGAACATAGCATTGAACAGTGGCTGTAAACAAGATAAAACACACAGTATATGAATACTGCAGGATACCGGCAGCAGAGATACGTAGTTCCCTACAGGAAAAGAGAGGAACTGTCAAATAACGTTTCCACTTTATTTTTTTTTAGGAAGTTCTGCGTTGCTCGCTGCAGCGGGACAAGGCCATGACATGATGAGCCGACACGGAGGACGGCGTTGGGATGGATCTCACATCTGCAGGAGCCGGCAGAAGAGTGTGAGGGTGATATGGTCACACACAGGCCAAAGGCAACTTAACGGAGAGCCACAACAAAACAACTGGTTTCCATCATCATGTCATCATGTGACAAAGGGAAAAAGGACCGGGGGGGGGAGGTAGGAGGGAATATCATTAAAAAAAGGGAAAGGCAAAGGGCAGAAAGAAGGGGAAAGAGACTCTGCTGCTGAATACACCTCATCTCCCCTTCAGCTGGAGAGAGCGAGAGAGAGAGAGAGAGAGAGAGAGAGAATCAGTCTGTGCCAATTTCTCCTCAGCTCCAGATAGAGGAGGCAGCGCTAGGGAGGTGATATTTCAGGAATCTTAAGAGAGCCACCAATGTGACACAGAGAGGAGGAAGGAGGGGGGGGGAGGAAGAACAGGAAGATATTTTGACGAAGATGCAACTCATTTAAAAA
Organism: Lampris incognitus; assembly: GCF_029633865.1. Lineage (NCBI taxonomy): Eukaryota > Metazoa > Chordata > Actinopteri > Lampriformes > Lampridae > Lampris > Lampris incognitus. The sequence continues at coordinate 138,506,051 of NC_079212.1, read as the reverse complement.
AAAGAAAAGAAAGAAAGGCAGACTGACAACGAGTTACCGGAGCAGGAATCGTGTGAGATGTAATCAACCCTCCTATGAGGTAAGAAAACTGAAATATGCAGACAGGATGCAGGATTTTGCAGCAGAAACACAGATGTGCACTTTAAACACATGCACTCATACATGCACGCACACGCACGCACGCACGCGCACAGAGTCTCAGAGCTGTATTGGCTGCCAGAGGAAGATAGCAGGTGTCCATTCTGTAAACGGAGAAGCACAGTAGTCTATACTGGCTGAAGGGAAATAAATCAAACAAGTTTGTGTGTGTGTGTGTGCGTGCGTGTGTGTGTGTGTACATGCTGAAATGGTGGCAGCTGCAGTGTAATGCGTCTCTGTTTTAATTAGGATCAGCGTCCAGCAGCTCTCTCTCTCTCTCTCTCTCTCTCTCTCTCTCTCTCTCTCTCTCTCTCTCTCTCTGTGTGTCATGCCATCCCTCTCTCTCCTGGTTTCTATGTTCTCCTCACGCCACATCATCCTGTTGCAGTGTGTTGTGGTTGCCTCACGCGAACAAACCTATGCAGTCGACTGCCTCGAAAATATGACAGCAACCCCCCCCCCCCATCCGTCTGAGAAGCCCCCCCCTCTCTCTTTCAGTCTCTCTCTCGCTCTCCTTTCTGTCCTGCTTTCAGCCAACACATGGACTGTCAAATGGAAAGAGCAGATGAGGAGCTTGTTTTGTCAGACTAGTGAACTACAGGGGTTCAGGAGTTTGGTTTGTCGAGGTGCCATCGGTGTATGATGTCGTCAGCCTGCTTATTTCTCGCCTCCTCACAGTGGGGGGGGGGGGTGTTCTCAAACTTTTCCACGCCAGGATCCCCTGACGGGAGTGTGTTGAACGAGGGACTGCCATATTCAATGAGCAATAGGGGGAAAGGGTCGTTGTCTCATTTCACCGCTCTTGCAAATGTTAGTCGTTCCTCCATTTGCAGAATGACCTCTGGTTTCACAGTGTAGCGACCAAAAGGCACCGAGGTGTCCGAATCAGTAGCAGCAAAGAAACGCTTCGCTACTTCATGCTGGCACCACTTTCCAATAAGGCTTTATAAAAGGTCCATAACTGGTTAATAACTCCTTTAGGAGTTGCTAATAACGAGGCGTCCGGGTAGCGTAGCGGTCTATTCCGTTGTCGACCAACACGGGGGTCGCTGGTTCGAATCAAGTGTTACATCCGGCTTGGTGGGGCGTCCCTACAGAAACAACTGGCGGTGTCTGCGGGTGGGACGCCGGATGTGGGTATGTGTCCTGGTCGCTGCACTAGCGCCTCCTCTGGTCGGTCGGGGCGTCTGTTCGGAGGGATGGGGAAACTGGGGGGAATAGCGTGATCCTCCCACGCGCTACGTCCCCCTGGCGAAACTCCTCGCTGTCAGGTGAAAAGAAGCGGCGACTGGCACCTCCACATCTATGGGAGGAGGCATGTGGTGGTCTGCAGCCCTCTACGGATCGGCAGAGGGGGTGGAGCAGCAACTGGAAGAGTGGGGTAATTGGCCGGAGAAAATGGGGAAGGGGGGATCGCTAATAACTCAGAATCAGTTTCATGTTTATTGGCCATGTAGGTTTGCACTACATGGATTGTGACTCCGGTTTCGTGGGTCTCTCGGTGTACTTAACAACACTACAACACAACAATATTCAGATATATACACAAGGGCTGACATATATACAGGCGAAATAAGAGGTGATAAGGCGTAGTGGTGCAGAGAATATATCAGAGATGCTGAAATAGATGCTAGCAGGTTACTTCCATACATACCTGAGGTAGATGGACATGACAGAGCGTACCAGTATACGTACAGTACAGTGTAGTTTAAACTGCTGATAAGACACGTTAGCCCCTAGCTAACAGGTCCGACCCTTTAGCCGAGCGGTTAGTGATGTCGCCTTGTGGCGCAGTACACCTCGTATCGAATCCCGCACCGGGCAAAAAAATAACCGGTTACATTGGTGGCAGCGGTGGGATCCGGAAGTGTGCAGATCCTCAGAGGTCTCCTCGGAGTGCGGGAATAACAAAGCGCGAGGGCGCGCTTCCGGGGAGGCTGACGACTGTAAACTACTAATAAGACACGTTATTCCTTAGCTAACGGGTCTGACCCTTTAGCCGAGTGGTTAGTGATGTCGCCTTGTGGTGCAGTACACCCCGTATCGAATCCCGCACCGGGCAAAAAAAATAACCGGTTACAATAGTATTAATCAACTCGTTAATTAATGTGTTATGAATCAGTACTAAGACGTTATAAAGCACTGATAAAACTATTTTTCGGGTTGCATGTAGGCCATTCTTATTCTCAGAAACCCAGCGATTACGTGACGACAACGGAACCGCTAAAAAATCACCTTCTGCGTAAGCATTGTACGACACGTCCAAGTTGTGTTATTTGCACGCCGGTGGCTGAGAATGCGAATCCTCGCCGTTCACGTGGTTTCTCAAGGAAACTCTACGGAGACTCTTTCATATTTATAAAATGTGGGCTCCCATCCCGGCAGCCCAAAAAACAGTTCTCTCAACTCGTAATTGTGATAGGTGAAAGTAATATGACCAGTAGGTGTCACTGTTGTACTTGTACTGTCTATTACCATGACGCGAAGTGCGCATGTCTGTTAGTTGTTGCGGTAGACGGAAGTGGAGTGTGCCGGGTAAAAACATGCCTCACAGCAGTAAAAGTTACACGTGTTAAAAAGAGCTCACGGAGTCGGCTCGTTCTATTCGGAAAGTATTCTTTATGTGGAGAAGACGCTTCTACGGACATTACATGGCGTCGAAGTAGTCTGCATATCAGTGCAACGTGAAGCCGTGCCGAAGTTTAACCCGCCCAGCGAGTTCAAGTTTGACTGCCCCGCAGAATGGCCGGGGTGGAGACAAAAGAGTTTCGCGCTTCAGGCTCGCTGCGAAGCTGCATAAGGACGACGGGGAGATACAAGTGAGTTCGCTGATTTATTCCATGGGAAGCGAGGCTGAAGAGATATTCAGTTCCTTCGGCTTAACAGCGGAGGCACAGAAGGATTATGACGTCGTTATGAAACAGTCTGACGACTACTTCGTTCGTCGCCGTAACGTCATACATGAAAGAGCATGTTTTTACCAACGGAGCCGGCAGCCAGGGGAAACGGCGGAGATGTACATCCGGGCATTTGTACGAGCTGGCTGAACGCCGCGAGTTCAGGGATAAGAGAGACGAGCACTTCAGAGATCGCCTGGTGGTGGGCATAAAGGACAAAGAGCTCTCACGGCGGTTCCAACTCATGGAGGACTTAACGCTGACACAAGTCATTGAACAGGTGCGTCAGGCGGAGGAGATAACTAAACAGGTTAGTCTCCAATCCAACCAACCAGAGGCCCAACTGGCTAACGTTAATGTTGTTCGACGGTGGGAAGGCCATCAAAAGAAAAAGGGCGGGCAGCGTTATGGAAGCAGCAGCCCCGCAACCCACAAAGTGAAGGAATGTGGGAAGATGCGGCAAGCCTCAACACCCTGATGAGAGAAAGTGCCCTGCATTGAAAAGTAAGTGCCATAAACGTCATAAAAAGGGACATTGGGAGCGGGCATGCCACTCAAAAGCAGTAAGAAAAATTACAGAAGTCAAACAGCTATACTTCCTAGGAGTGGTGGGCAGTAAGAAAAGCCAAGATGACTGGACTAGTTTGACGATATGTGACATGCCAGTAACTTTCAAAATTGACACGGGAGCCGATGCTATAGTTATCAGCCAAGGGACTTTCAAAACGCTGAAAAAAAAAGATTGCAACTTCCTGACACATACGTCATAAGCCCAGAGGGAAACCTCAGCTGTGTATGACTGTTTCAGGCCACCACCAGCTACAAGGGGAAACAGTATTCCTTTGCTGTGTACGTCATAAGAGGAGAAAGCAACGCCCTACTAGGCCACCCTGAGGCTCTAGCGATGGGCCTAGTGAAGCGGGTGGAGGAAGTCAGCGGCCTTTTCGGAACAAGTGGACTGCTGAAGACAGAGCCGGTGAAAATAGCCATACAGGAAGACGCGCAGCCATATGCAGTACATACAGCCAAGCGAATACCTTTGCCTCTAGTGCCACTGGTTAAGAGAGAACTGCAGCGCATGGAAAATGAAGGCACAATTGAAAAGGTTACCCAGCCAACAGAATGGTGCGCTGCTATGGTGCTTGTGTTAAAAACCCAATAAGAGGGAGGTCCGCTGCTGTGCAGACCTCAGGAGGCTGAACCGGGCAGTGAAACGTTAAAAGTACGTACTGCCTACTATGGAGGAAATAATGCCACGGCTCGCCGGGTCAAAGTGGTTCACATCATTGGATGCAGCGAGCGGGTTCTACCAGATCCCCCTGCACGAGGACAACAAGAGGCTCACTACTTTCATAACCCTATTTGGGAGGTATGCCTTTTCCCAGTTCCGATTTGGGATAACGAGCACTCCCGAGATTTCCCAAAGGAAAATGGCAGAGACTTTGGCAGGACTTGAGGGCACAGAAGTGTATATGGATGATATCCTCATACATGGAGAAACTGAGGAAATCCACAACCAGCGCCTAGCCAAGGCACTGAAAGGCATCGAAGCAGCAGGACTTAAACTGAACAAGGCTAAATGCAAGTTCAAACAGACACAAGTCCGCTTTCTCGGTCACGTCATCGATGAGACAGGAACCAGACCTGACCCAGACAAAGTGACCGGAATAGAGAACTTTCCTCAGCCCCAAAATGTAACGGAACTCAAGAGATTTATGGGGTTGGTGAATTACCTGGCAAAGTATGTTCCAGAGCTATTCATGGTGGGTAAGCCACTTTATGAGTTGCTGAAAGGAAAAACGGAGTGGGTGTGGGGGCCCACACAGCATATAGCGTATCACAAGCTGCACTAGCCACCACCACCCTACTCGCCTTTTATGATGTCACCAAGCCTACAGCAGTGTCAGCAGACGTCAGCAGCTATGGGCTGGGGAGGCGTCCTGCTCCAGTTGCATGGAGACCACTGGAGGCCTGTGGCCTACTGCTCAAGGTGGCTAAGCGACGCGGAGACAAGGTACACCCAAATCGAAAAGGAATGCTTGGCCAGCATGTGGGCCTGCGAAAGAGTTGAGAAGTACCTGTTCGGACTTGATAGCTTCAGGCTGGTCACGGATCATAAACCTCTGGTGCCTCTTATGAACAGCAAGGACTTGGACAATGATCCCATCAGAGATGCCAGAGGCTGTTAATGAGGTTGATGTGCTTCAATGGCATAGCTGAATATGCACCAGGCAGAACACTGGCAGTGGCTGATGCTCTCTCCCGAGGCCCGGAGCAGCGCTTTGGAGATGGAGCTTTCCACGATGATGTGGCAGCACATATTGATGCTGTCATGTGCCAGATGCCAGCCACGCCCTGAGAATGAAGGAGATAAAAGAAAACACAGACAAGGATCTGCAACTCCAGACAGTAATGGGTTTCATCAGGCACGGATGGTCTGAGTATGCAGAGAAGGTGCCTACGACAGTCAGAGACTTTTACCAGGTGAGAGGGGAGTTATCTGAGCTAGAGGGCTTAGTCGTTAGAGGGAGTCGCATTGTCATCCCTGCAGTTATGAGAGAGAGGATCTTAGAGAGAATCCATGACGGGCTCCAGGGTCTAGTTAAGTGCAGATAAAGAGCTAGCCAATCCGTTTGGTGGCCCAAAATGTCAGAACACATCACAACAAAAGTAGAGCAGTGTGCATTCTGTAGAGAAAACAAGAACACCCAGAGAAAGGAACCTTTAATGTCAAGTGAGCTCCCATCCCGGCCATGGCAGAAAATTGCCATAGACCTATGTGAGTTTAAAAAGCAAAACTACTTGATAGTGTTTGACTATTACTCTAGATACCTGGAGATCCTAAATCTGCCAACTACTAGCAGTCAGGTAGTGGCTAAGCTGAAAGCTACATTTGCAAGATATGGCACCCCTGAAGTATTATTGAGTGATAATGGGCCTCAACTAGCTTTAGCAGAGATGAAGAAGTTTAGTGAGGACTATGATTTTGTCCATGTGACGTCAAGCCCACACTACCTTCAGAGCAATGGACGTGCAGAGAGGGCTGTCCAGATAGCGAAAGGGATACTAAGACAGGAAGACCCCCTCCTCGCTCTGTTAATGTTCAGAGCCACACCCTCAGCTTCTACTGGAGCCAGTCCAGCCGAACTGCTTATGATTTGGAAACTCAGGACCACTTTACCCACTCTGCAGGACAATCTGAAATCAAACTGGCCCGACAAGGATGACATTAAAAAGGCCAGTGCCACAGCTAAACAGAAGCAGGCATATTACTACAATCGCAGGAATGGAGCGAGGATTCTTCCCCCATTGAGCCCAGGGGACACTGTGCTCACAAAATTGGATGGACAAAAACAATGGACAACGCCAGCTGTCGTCCACAGTCCCAGCTCCACTCCCAGATCTTAGAGCGGAGACAGCTCAAGGTGAGAAATACAGAAGGAACAGGCGTAATCTGTTGGCCACACCAAAAACACCCACATCCATCAGCTAGGGTCCTGACTGGGTTGATCCGGAAGAGGATGGACACACTGAGGTCACCCCAGCTCCAAAGACACCATTTAATCTTGCGCAGGGGACAAATGTTACTCACTCAGGGAGGGTGAGAAAACCAATTATAAAGCTGGATTTGTGAGGTGTGTGGGTTTATGGACTGTGGGATTATACTTTTTGAAAGTGGAGGGGGGGGGGTATGACAGGTGTAATGTACCAATAATATGAAAATGGTTTAGTTGTTTATTTAGAATGGTCAGTTGAGGGTTCATTTGTTAAATAGAGTGAATTTGATAGTGAGCTGAGCGATAAAAAGATATTTGGCATCTTTGCTATTTTTGTTAAAGTATCAGTACAAGAAAGACAATGTTATTTTTCTAGTTTGGAGAAATCATCTTAAGGGGGGAGATGTGATAGGTGAAATTAATATGACCAGTAGGTGTCACTATTGTACTTGTACTGTCTATTACCATGACGTGAAGTGCGCATGTCTGTTAGTTGTTGAGGTAGACGGAAATGGAGTGTGCTGGATAAAAACACGCCTCACAGCAGTAAAAGTTACCCTTGTTAAAAAGAGCTCACGGAGTCGGCTCATTCTATCCGGAAAGTATTCTTTATGTCGAGAAGACACTTCTACAGACATTACAATTATAATACCTTATTACTGTTTTATAACACTCCCCCTCCCTTTTTCACCCCAACTGTATCCGGCCCCAGTCGCCCCACTCTTCCGAGCCGTCCCGGTCGCTGCTCCACCCCCTCTGCCGATCCGGGGAGGGCTGTAGACTACCACATGTCTCCTTCGATACATGTGGAGTCGCCAGCCGCTTCTTTTCACCTGACAGTGAGGAGTTTCACCAGGGGGTCGTAGCGCGTGGGAGGATCACACTATATCCCCCAGTTCCCGCTCCCCCCGAACAGGCGCCCCGACCGACCAGAAGAGGTGCTCGTGCAGCGACCAGGACACATACCCACATCCGGCTTCCCACCCGCAAACACGGCCAGTTGTGTCTGTGGGGACGCCCGACCAAACCGGAGGTAACACGGGGATTCGAACCGGGATCCCCGTGTTGCTAGGCAACGGAATAGACCGCTGCGCTACCCGGACGCCTCTACTTTATAACCCTTTAATCATTGAATCATTAGCATGAATAAAGTGGGAATAGTTAAAAGCTAAAGTAAAGTACACAGATGTGCAGACACAGAGTAGCAGGGTTATATCATAATATAATATTGTAGCGAATTCGGGGGACAACGCAACCACAGGAACTGCCGCGGCCGGGACGCGAACCCGTAGCGCCCGAACCGCAGGAGGCATCGCTAACCGCTCGACTAAAGAGTCAGACTCGTTAGTAAAGGACCAACGTGTCTACTTATCCATGCACGTTACAGTATGGTTACCTCAGAATAACCAGTTGGTACGCCCATTCGTTACCTCACCGAGCCAACCGATGGTAACTTGGTTAAAAATAAAGGGGAAACTACATAGATTCACAGACACGTTGACATCCAGCACCCGTCAAAGTCTTAAGAAAATGAATTATTGCTGTCAGAGTCTCCCTGGTTCTCATTTCCTCTCTGGCTTAGCTCGTTTCCTTCCCGTGTCAGTCGTGCCAGCGCGGCTATGCTGTAACCGCGCCCGCAGCTGCTCACGACCAACACTTCGCTACCCTTGAATCATCACCGTCAATCCCGGATTAAAGGGGAAACAAAGGAGAATTGGAAATAGATTTCACACCTTTCAAATGTAAATGTCATTGATCTTGTCAAAACAAATGACAAATAAATGACAGCAAGTCAAGAAAAGCAATTGTTCGATTCATCACGTTGAATCATCTTGTGTTCATTTAGGGAATATTTCCCACCCCGAGAGTCTTTGTGTGTGTGTGTGTGTGTGTGTGTGTGTCAGCGCTGATTGAAGACTACTGTGAGACGACAATGTGACTAGATTATTTCCATCATTTTCTTCGGATTACCTTTAAAAAAAAAACGTTCGGGGGCGCCCGGGTAGGGTTTGACTCTTTAGTCGAGCGGTTAGCGATGTCTCCTGCGGTGCGGGCGATACGGGTTCGCGTCCCGGCCGCGGCAGTTCCTGTGGTTGCGTTGTCCCCTGAATTCGCTACAATATATTGTAGTGTCCACTGCTATTTAAAAAAAACAAAACACACACTTCAAAATTTACAACTGAGCGTTGCTTTACTCTCGGCTGTTGCTGGCCGCAGCCACGCCGCACACGCCGCCAATAAACCCGACAGTCTCGGGCCGACGAACACGCAGTGTTCTGAGAGGTGCGCGTCGCGCAAAGTAGTCCGTAGGTCGGCTCGGCAGTTCGCAAGTCGGGTGTTCGCAACCCGGGGACTACCTGTACTTCCTGCATGACCGTCCACATGTTTGGCAATAGCCTCTCTCCAGCTGTTGCTCTACGCGGTTTGAGAAGAACTGCCTTGCAACGACAAGAAGAACATGGCATGGAGGAAAAACAGTTGATCCTAAAGAATTTTTATTTTGACAATGGACTCATCTCATCCTCCGCCGATGACAAAGCCATCCACATCCTGAAAAAGACAAAAAGAAATGTTAGCTGACTCAAAAATTCATCCGGCTAAGATAGCCTCCAACCATAATGCAGTGCTGGAAGAGTTTCCGTCTGAGGAGTGCACTAAATAGCTGAGAGACCTAGAGCCAGGTGTGGATCCCTTACCCCTGCAGAGAAACTTAGGGATATGCCGCGCTCCCTCACGCCTCTGGGCGCACGCGTTTCCGATGGCCTCGCGGTCTCACCGTCCCACTTCTGACACCAATGTAGCGAATTCAGCGGGCAGCCGGGAAGCGAACCAGTCAACTAAAGGGTCCGACCCATTAGCCAAGAGCTAGCGAGTCTACTCATCCGTGGACATGACAGAATATGCATGTATACATACGAACGTATGTCTTTAAGAAATCAGATATTTGATTTAAATATTTACCTTTATGTGTCAGTCACCTGTAACAGTTATATGGAAAAGTTGTTAGTTTGTGTGGCAAACTTTAAGACGAAAGCGATGCTAATCACGTTATCTTGTCTGTGGCTTTTCCGCTGTTAAACCAGCATTCCCGCCAATCACTGGCCAGCTGCAGGCACTAATGTGATTAATGGTATTGATGCGTGTTTGTGTTGTGTGTGGCAATTTATGATTCAGTGTTTGTTAATGTGACAGAAACACACACACGTGCACACACACACCCACACGCCTCTTTCTCTCTCTCTCTCTCTCTCTCTCTCTCTCTCTCTCTCTCTCTCTCTCTCTCTCTCTCTCTCTCTCTCTCTCTCTCTCTCTCTCTCGTTTTCTTCCTCTCTCCCTCATTCTCTTCAGTTCCTGTTATATTGTAGGTATCAAGCTGGCGGGGTGGTTGGAAAACATACCTATGTGTCCGAGACTGGTGAACACTGCTCTAACCTCTTGCTGCTGGCTACCATAATTAAACCCCATGAGAGCGTTTGAGTGCTAACAGCTTATAGCCTTTTTGTGCTGCCTGTCAAGTTATTTCATGTAAATTGAATCTGTCAAAATTTCCCCCACCCACTTATTGGAGTAGACATGGTAAGTGTCTCCTTTCACTCCGTTTTCTCCTTGGCCCTCGTCTCTTCACTCATCAAAGAACACCCACAAACATTCTTGTATTTCTTTCTTTATGAGGACTCCTCATTGACTACATTCACTCCCTAGGCCTTAATCCTAACTTTCACCATCAGAACTACATGCTTTACCCTAACCCTTACCCTAACCTAACCTAATCCTAGCCCTAACCCTTACCCTAACCTGAACCTAATCCTAGCCCTAACTCTTACCCTAACCTGAACCTAATCCTAGCCCTAGCCCTAACCCTTACCCTAACCTGAACCTAATCCTATCCATAGCCCTTACCCTAACCTGAACCTAATCCTAGCCCTAACCCTTACCCTAACCTGAGCCTAATCCTAGCCCTAGCCCTTACCCTAACCTGAGCCTAATCCTAGCCCTAACCCTTACCCTAACCTGAACCTGAACCTAATCCTAGCCCTAACCCCTACCCTAACCTGAACCTAATCCTAGCCCTAACCCCTACCCTAACCTGAACCTAATCCTAGCCCTAACCCTTACCCTAACCTGAACCTAATCCTATCCATAGCCCTTACCCTAACCTGAACCTAATCCTAGCCCTAACCCTAAACCCAATCCTTACCCTAAATAGATATTTAAAGAAGTGAGGACCGGCCAACATGTCTTCACTTTGCAAAAATGTCCCCACTGTCATGGTTAAGAACTTAAATTGGTCCTCACAAAGATAGAGGTACAAGATAAACACCCTCCCAACACACACACACACACACACACACACTCCTGAAATAAGCTTTCATAATGAAAAAAGGTACAGATCTGTTCGACACATTATGCCTAATATGATTCAAAAGTATGGCTCATTCTAAATTAACTATTGGGCTATACAAATGAAATAAAATGACTTGTCACACACACAACTGGGATGATAAAATATGGCAACCATGTAGTAGGCATTGTGTGAATCTTTGTGTGTATGCAGGTGTGTGTGCGTGTGTGTGTGTGTGTGTGTGTGTCTTCTGTGTCTGTGTCTGTGTCTGTGTGTGTGGAGGGGCTATGCAGTTCTCGCTGTATAAAAACAATATGGCAGCAACCCTTATGCTATCTGTGCCAAAGTCGGTCCATGTTTTTAATCACACATCTGATCTTTTTCATTAGTCATCTGTTGAAATTGGGGACAGTTTTAGATTTCTCAGTTTACATATACATCACAGACACCCTCACATGGTCCCTCAACACCAACTGCATCCTCAAGAAGGCACAGCGAGTTTATGTGAGACATTTCCCCTACAGTTGCCAGCCTCATCTTAATATCTTCCTCTTCGTTTTCCTTCAGGGCTTATTCCCTGTTTCTCAGGGGGTCGCCGCAGCGGATTCTACAGTTTCCATCATCTTAATATAACAGGACAAATTGAGCGCACACAGTAATAACGATAATGACTGACATCATTAATTTGCAGCGGTGAATTTATCAATTACACGCGTGCATTTGTGGACACAGAGCAATGGAGGACTCATTCCCAAATGTGGGATTACTAAAGGTTTGCGCTAGCGCTAACGCCTCTGCGTGCAGAAAAAAGAGACAAATATGTGCAGGACTTTTACATGTAATGAATGTCCTTGCAAAGCCCTTGCAAAATGAGTTCACACGACGATTAAGCCTATCACCTCCAGGTAAATCTCTCTGTATTTTGCAGTATACTGGGGCTTTAAATTTGGTGTCTGTGACGTCATTCCCGCGCTGCGTTCCCGCGCTGGCGCAGCTGAGGTGATGCGTAGTGATGCGTTTTACGTCAACCAGCAACGAGCGCTTTGCCAGACCTGGACCTCCATGTAACGAAAGTAATCGCGTGCATTGGCTTGCCTTCAGGGCTTTCTGCCAGAAAGCTTCCGGGTTCGGGTCATATGGCCGAAAAGCCTAAGAAGAGTCCAAGAAAAGTAGAAAAGTGACCGATGCGCCAGAGAAAAAAATTAAACAGCGTTCAGAGGAAGGATTTAAGTCAAAAACCGGGCAATCGATAGTGAGGACGAACACGGATAAGCGTTGGCGTAGCTTTTCCTGTTTGGAGAACGCTGAAAGAAGAGAAGCAGTTACTCTCGCTGCCAGAAGGGGGAGACAAAACTGCCGTTCTGCAGGTTTAACGTTAAGATCTCCGCCAGACTGAAGGCACAAAACTTAAGGTGATAATGTAAATGATCACAATTGCATCGTCCAAGATTTGCTGAAGCAAAACCTGATAAGTTCACCTTGAATTGTGCGCAGTATTTAACGTCCGGGGAAAGCATGCTTGATTTTAGGCACAATCATAGCTTCTGCTTTTATTTTGTACAGAGGGCCAAAGAGGACCAACAACAAAAGAGTATTTCATGCACGCATTCCCCTATTTGGAATGTATTTAGATGAAGTGAGGAGCAGATAGAGATTGCCAAGTGATGTTCTCTCTCTCTCTCTCTCTCTCTCTCTCTCTCTCTCTCTCTCTCTCTCTCTCTCTCTCTCTCTCTCTCTCTCTCTCTCCTCCCTCTCTCTCTCTTTTGGAAAAAATAAAATAAATTGGAACCACAGAAACTGGTTCCAAATTTTTGGTGACCCAACATCATCTGGCCTCGGGGTCTTTTCAGCAGACAGTGGCATACAGATGGGGTGTCATCTCCTCCAGATAGAGCCCAGGCACAATTGCTCAGTATAAATAGCCCCTCTGATTGTAGTTCAGCCTAAGGGTGAAAAGAAGAAATTGTTCTCTATTCGAAGATGAAACACCCATGTTACAACTCAAATGAATGATTTTTTACTGAACCAATATTTTGGGACCCTGTCACCCCTGGCATATAAGTAGTCCCTCTCGCCTCTTTGAGGGTAAGCAATGGATTACCCTCAGAGATGTCAGTGCAAGTTTCTGTGTCTCTTGGCAGCTGAAACGTGGCAAGTTTTCCTAATGTAAAATCAACAATGGTGTTACACAGCTCTAGTGGTTAAGCTCTCTCTATAGGACTTCTGCAATTAACCTAATTATCTCTGACCTTCCTCTTGGATTGAAAGTAATTTCTAATCCAGGATGCAACAGCAGAAGTTGATATGATGGTCCATAGATTTGAAAGGTCAGGAAAGCTTGCTCCCAATTGCCTTACTGACTGGTACCATATCACATGGTCTCAGTGAGAGAATCACATATCAGGGGTTTTGTCTCTATCGTCACCAGGTTTGTAATTGGTTGGCCAGTCAGCTATATTAATTTAAGGTTTCTGTACATTGAAATGATTGTGAGGAAACAAAAATGTTAAAAGAAGTCGAGTCATTACACAGCATGTTATCACTATGTATATTAACTGCTAAGTTAATATTGAGAAATGTGACTTACTGAAAAAGACGACTGTCAGCCTCAGCTAAGTGAAGCACTGTGCGGCCATTAGACGCAGCCCTCAAATGACCCCTCCTCTCATTCTGCAGCCAACTGTCTAACCATACTCCATCTTCACACGTAACATTAACGTTACCTTTTTCAATTACAAAGGGAAACCTTTAGAAAAGACTGGGCAGAGTATGTTTTGAGCAGCACCCACGCGGGTAAGATGGCTGACAGCATGAAGTAAATGACACAATATCAGCTCGTAAGAATGTTTCCTCAGTACTGACAACCCATCTCATTCTGTCTATGGATAATTTCGCTTCCACACGATGATGTGATGACACCTTGCAGTTGGTATGTCAGCACATTGTGTAAGGATCTGGTCAGCTAGTGCGCCCTGACCAGGAACAGACATCTATCATTTTGTTGTTATGAGCGGATCTGTTCAGCGTCTTGACAGACAAGAGGGAATGGTTCAGTTGTTCAGTCTTTCTAGATGCTATCAACATTCATTTTCCAAGTAAATCATAACTTGATGGCTGTCTGTCTGGACAGAATAAAACGGTGAACCAGTTTCTGGTCTGCCGTTCTTGGCCAGGCATTCAGGCAGAAAAGTTTGGTTTTGTAATTTGTCACAGAAAAGAGATTTATTTTTTTTGTGCCAGATTTTATTCTTAACTAGGTGCCAAAAAAAATTGCACAAAACGAGAAGCTTCTCTTCGGTGTCATATACAGATACTGTTTAGTGGCAGTCAGCAGATCTGCTGGAGTCCATATAAGAGAACCCTATTAATGTCATGGCTGGTGCAAGTAGGGTAACAGGAATACAGGACCCACATACAGATGACTGAGGCAGATTGATACAGTTCGATGATTTAATACACAAAATGGTGGTACAAGGGCTTACGGGGATGGCGAGGCAGGCAAAGGTCAACACCAGAAAAGTCAGTCCAGGCAAACAAATCCAAAGTCCAATAAAAAGGCAAGGTTCAAAAGAGGCAGGTAACAGGTCTCAGACAAACAAAACCGAGGCTATAGAGAAAAAGACATGAAGTACACGGCGGTCTAACAGTCTGGCAAAGAACGATGGAAGTGGACCGGTATAACTAGTGAGGGGCTGATTAGGGGATGAGTGGCAGGCGAGGAGTGGGGAGAGTAGGCCAGGTAACTTTAGGACTAATGAGAAATGGGAACGTTTGTGTAGTTTGGGGGAAGGAGGGAAAATGCGGGGGCAACTGGTGGACAGCTTTAGGATGGCAGGTAAGGGAAGTATGGTGTGTGTGTGTGTGTGTGTGTGTGTGTGTGTGTGTGTGTGTGTGTGTGTGTGTGTGTGAAGACATATGGGGCTAAGAAAAAAAGGATGTGTACAACTTGAAACTTTTCACCTGTTTGCTGGAAGGTGCAGGTGAACGTTTGTCGACAATTCTGTGCATGTCGTTGCCATTTATCCACGGTAACGCTCGCAGGTATCGCGAAAAATATGCCATTGTCCACAGCACACGCCAACAAACAGGAAACTGGTACGACCGCTGCAGTAGAAACCGGAAGTCAGTGGACTACAGTTATGCACAGAGCCGAGTGGGAAGCCAGATGTGGGTGTGTGCACTAGCGCTTCCTCTGGTCGGTCGGGGCGTCTGTTCGGGGGGGAGGGGGAACTGGGGGGGGGTAGTGTGATCCTCCCACGCGCTAAGTACCCCAGGTGAAACTCCTCAGTATCAGGTGAAAAGAAGCAGCTGGAGACTCCACATGTATCGGAGGAGGCATGTGGTAGTCTGCAGCCCTCCCCGGATCGCCAGAGGGGGTGGAGCAGCGACCGGGACGGCTCGAGAAGAGTGGGGTAATTGACCCTTCGCTAAGGCCCGCCCCCCTTAGTTACTGTTGCTAAGTCCGTCAAACATTAACATTATTTTACGGTTAATAAAAGTAATTACTGACCTTGGAGCAGACAAAGCTGTGCTTGTTGATCTTTGAGGGGTTCAGCAGGATTTGAGGACGTCCACATAGCTTCATCCACAGCCTCCACTTTCCAGGGTCTGATTTTGGTTTTGGAAAAGGGAAAAAAAACGTACTTCTCCTTCCAGCCTCTCCGGGTAACGGGTGTCACTGCTACAAGTGTCCCAGGCACAACGTGTAACCATAACTAGCTAAAAGTCCCCAAAACCAGCTGGAAAATGAAGAAAATCGGAAACGTCTGCGTCAGAGTCAACGGAGCGCCGCCATGACAGTGCCGGACCTCTGTCCTATGCTGCGCTGTGACTGGCCAGTCTGCGTTTCGGGGCGTGGCTTAGCGAAGGCTGAATTGGCCGAGTACAATTGGGGAGAAAAGAAAAACACAACCGCGTCATTCTGGGATGTTGGCCTCCTTCTCTGAGACGTTCGAAGACTGGAAGTTCCAGAAGAAAACGACTTTCTTTGTCTCGTTCCTCACTCTAGCGCTCCTTTCCTCTTTCTCTCGCCCCCTTGTCAAGCTCCCTCTTTTTTTTCCTTTTTTTTGTAGACTGTGAATATGTTCGTTGTTGTATTTCAATACACTCTAGGCCAGGTCTCCTTTTGTAAAAGAGTTTCAGTCAATTTCTTTCACCTTTCATCTCTTTTTCTATAAGTTCCCCCGTAGACGTCTTTTATCCTCTCCCGTCCCCCTCGTCTCTGGCCCTCCTCCTCTTTTGCTTTGCGGTCTGATTCCCTCACAGTGAAACTGTCTTTTTTAAACGTGATTCACACAGACTGGGTTTATGCTGATATCAATAATGCGTTATGTTTAACGATGCAGCACTTAATCCTACGACATTTTGATAGCTAGGGGAGATACGCGGGGATGTTGTTCATGGATTTTAACTCTACGTCATCTCATCTTAACCGTCCTGACAAAAAGTTAACAGCGAGGCAGTTTAGGGAAACCCACATAGTCATAAACTCACTCTCGGTTTACCGGATCGCCACAAGGATCCATGCCCTCTCCTTTACCCTGCTCCCATTGCAACCTTGACTGCACATTTAAGGACCTCTGTGTAAAGCTTCTGAGGCTTTGATTGACCTTATACATGAGAGCAAATCTCGGTAACCTTTTGCACAGTTATACAGCTTGCAGATGTAGAGGTCACCTACTATTCCCCAGTCTTTACATTTGTAAAGGTTAAAAAAAAACTTACTCAAATAAAGGTACAGCATATTTCCATAGCTGATTACATGGAAAAAATACAATGTGACTGATGTGGTATTTCTTAGTCTTGATATTTATATCTGTCTTTTATCTTTCTCTCTCTCTCCTCACTCTCTCTCTCTCTCTCTCTCTCTCTCTCTCCCTAGATGTGCTGACTAAACAGTGTGCCACCACTAACTGAACCACCATACCTCCAGTCGTAAATGTCCTCAACCTGTGGCCACAATGTAAGACCAGTTGTGTGATAACAGAGGCTGTCACCTTGCAAATATTGTACAACCACTGATGCCAGCAAGGTTACTCGTAAGGGATCAGTTCCTGTTCACAAAGGGAAATTGCAGATCTCAGAAGCCATTGTAAAACCTTGAAACCTATCTAGTACAGTTTCTTACTACGTATCTACTACATATCCTGTTTTAACAAACATCGACATTCAAGCCTTTCCCTCACAGTCTGTCATTTTACCTGAAGGCATATTGTGCTGATATTACACATGACTTCACACCTCCCTGACCCAAATGATTCGGCTCAAGTCCTCATGAGTGACTCTTGAAGCGTACCGCCTCGAATCCTTCCTGATCTGTATCGACTCACTTGAGAGCTGGCAGGATTATGAAGCCGATCGCAGTGCTTCTACAGTCGCAGTGGTTTGTGTGTGTGTTTTTTGGTGCGTGTGTGTCCAGTGTCATGGTGATACACTCACTACCGTGGCATGTCTCCTGCCCAGTGCGGTGTGCGTGTCAGATAAAGCCATGGTTCTCCCCTGATTCAGCTTACCATGAAGCTCCAACTGTGGACTGCAACAACTTGCTACTGTCCCAGCTCCCCTTACCGCTACCGCAAAACATACACACCTTGAGCATGCAGAGCAACCTCCTCTCTGCTTTGGAGCGCACAGTGCTACATGGCCTTCCTAACCTCACTGAGCTGGACCTCTCCCAGAACCGCTTCAGAAAGGTCAGCGCGATAACCCAGAATTCCTCTCTACCCTCTTTGCTGTCTCTACACCTGGAGGAAAACCAGCTGAGTCACCTCCCCCAGGCCTCCTTTTCCTCACTGCCAGCACTGCAGGAGCTCTTCCTCAGCCACAACCGACTACATTCGCTGGCGCCGGGCGCCTTCGCTGGTCTCGACTCTCTGCTGCGGCTGCACATTAACAACAACAGACTGACAACTGTTGACCCTCGATGGTTCCAGACTCTGCTCCGTCTGGAGGTATTGATGCTGGGGGGGAACCCCGTGGAAGTCCTCCCTGAGCAGGGCTTCCAGGCCCTCAGATCTCTTCGTAGTCTGGTGCTTGGGGAAATGGGTCTGAGGGTCCTGACTGAAAAAGCACTGGATGGCTTGGATGGCCTAGAGAGCCTTTCTTTCTATGACAACCGGTTGACCCAAGTCCCCACACAGGCCCTGAGGAGAGTGCCGGGCCTTAAGTTCCTGGACCTTAACAAGAACCGGATCAAGGTTGTGTCTACGGGAGACTTCCGAGACATGATGCATCTGAAGGAGCTGGGACTAAACAACATCGAGGAGCTGGTGTCCATAGAGAGAGCTGCCCTAGAGAACCTTCCGGAGCTCACCAAACTGGAGATCACCAACAACCCCCATCTGTCCTACATTCACCCTCAGGCCTTTATTCACCTGATCAGGCTGGAGAGCCTCATGCTAAACTCCAACTCCCTTGCTGCCCTGCACCAACACACCCTGCTGTCCCTGCCCAGTCTGCAGGAGGTCAGCTTACACTCCAATCCCCTCCGCTGTGACTGTCTGTTTCGTTGGGCAGCAGAAGAGGCCTTGCTCCCTCATGCCGACATGCAAGTGGAAGCACCTACCGCTCGGGCTGTACGTTTCATCCAGCCTCAGGCCACCCTCTGCTCTGAGCCCCCAGAACTGAGAGCTCGTAGAGTGAAGGAGGTGTCTGCAAGAGAGATGTCAGCCTCCTGTCTCCCCACCATCCTGCCAGGTCCCCTCCCTTCCTATGTAAGGGTGAGAGAAGGGGACAGTCTAGCCTTGTACTGCAGAGCTTTGGCAGACCCTCAGCCCAAACTCTATTGGGTGACTCCCTCCGGGCTGAAGCTGGAATCCACATTAATCCCCGCATCCAACCACATGCCAGATAGTGCGCTATACCTTAGTTCGACAGCATATAAAGGATTCGACAACACATACCCCTCCAGATTCATGTATAACCAACCACAAGATCGTCCTCCATCTATCCGCTCCAGTCACTACAAGCTGCAACCTGATGGGACTCTAGAGATCAACATGGCGACACCCAGCGAGGCAGGGTTGTACACCTGTATAGCTGAGAATGTGCTGGGGGCGGACACACGTAGCGTTACAGTAGGTGTGCATGGGAAACAAAAGAAACAAAGGAAGGAGACTGCTGCTCATCTGAGGAGATACCCAACCTTCAGAGCAGAGGTGGGTTTAGAGGTTAGGGAAGTTGGAGAATATTTTGCTGTTCTGTCCTGGAAGAATGGCTACAACCTTCCCTCAACACGTCTGTCCTGGCAAGCCATATCTTCTGACGAGCACATGCCTACATATTCAACGCGCGTCCTTGCCGGCACGCAGAGCTTCAACCTGACCCACCTGCAAGCAGAGACATTTTATCGTGTGTGTCTGCATTTGGGGCTCCGTGAGGTCTTCAGAGATTCAAGCCGAGGTGGGAGAGGGAGCGGCCGGCCAAACTGTGTGCCAGTCAGGACGAGGGAAGCTCCGGAGCCAAAACTCAGCATGCGCTCAAGCCCAGAATTAACCTCCTCAACTCTAATACTAGTGGGCCTTGCTCTGTTTCTGCTCATGTTGGCCAGCCAGGGCTGGAACACTGACCTTGTGGAGGTACAAGAGAAACACCACAGTATCTTTGTGCAGGTCATGGGTCACGAGGCCAATGTAACCAATCAGAAGGCAGAGAGCTGTGAAACTCAGCCAGGGCAGTGTGAAAAAGTCCATCAGCACTGCTGAGAGAGTTCGCGGAGGTGCACACACACACACACACACACACACACACACACACACACACACACACACACACACACACACACACACACACACACACACACACACACACACACACACACACACACACACACAGAGGTAAAAATACTTAAAAACTTTGTGGATTACAATCAACAAAAACGGGATTTATACATCAGTACAGATGTGTAAGGAAAACATTTGGAAAATATTTGTATTTATTTTATATAAAGTATATTGTATGTATTGGCATTTTGTGTGTGTGTGTGTGTGCTAATATGTATCTTATGAATACCTACACCATGCTACCTACCAGGACAATGGAAACTGGACAATCAGGTTGTCTTCATATTCCAGCAGCAATTAACCCGAGCCATTGGAGGCCAAACGTTTAAAACCAGATTCACACACAGACCATGGCTATACATGTTCAGCAGTTTCTGTATTAAGGCTGAAATCTGTGATTTTTCTCCATCAGTGAATCGTGATTTTACCCACCTGGACCATGGAGTCAGGTTACATCATAGTAACTGGCAGCTTTATCATGGTTGGAGACACTCTTCATATATCGCTGTTTAAATTTTTGACTGGCTAGGCAGAACACTACTGTAATACTGACTGTAGGTCACCTGTCCAACAGAAGCATCGCCACACCTTGAGTGGGAACATGTTTGCTGACGCAGCAGTGTTCTGCCTAGCCGGTCAAACATTTAAACGGCGGTTTAAGGAGTGTCTTAAGAAATGGAAACGGATGATCCGCTGTGGCGCCCCCTAACGGGAGCAGCCGAAAGTAGTAGTAGTACTCAAGGAGTGTCTCCAACCATGATAAAGGAGACTGTCCTGTGATCACCAAAAAACGACCCCATAGGTCGTTTGCACAAGCGGCTTATTACGAGCTATAGTTACGTTTTAAAGTTAAGCGACCTCTAGCGGTCGTTCCCAGAATTTTCTTATCACTATTTACTGACTACTTACCGTCATTAGCCTGTCTATGAGGCGTTGTAAAAAGGATGTCAACAAGTAGATAAAAACCCACAATGCGCAGAGGCGAAAAGTATCTGTGGCATATCTCCTGCCGCCGGTAGGGGGCGCTAATTTAGGAAACGCTCCGCATTCCACAGTAGTTTGATGTAGTTTGTAATACATCAGACGGGCCTGTGGTCCAAAGATGCCATTTTTACAAGGGCGGGAAGTGTTTTCTGCTGACCCAACAGCACACACGAGATAATGGCTGCTGCACTTGTTTTGTAGTTCTGGACAGATCGAGGAAATCCCTGATTTCAGCTTTTAAAAAAAAACAACCTGGTTTTAAACGTTAGGGCACCAAAGCCTCCTCTCGCCCACGCACCTCCTCTGCACGTGCACAGCTCCCGCACGTATGTCAACACTCGCAGAGCAGAACTCCTCGAGCTGCCGCTGATTGAAATTCCTCTTCGTCCTGGTTCTGGTTCTGGTTCTGAGTCAAAGTGATTGCTTTGCTTTCAAATGGTTGGTTTTGGATTCTGAAATGCCTACCTAATGTACCATACCTCTTTTCACACACACAAAAGAATGACTGTGTTGAATTCTATTTTGAGCTGTTACACATTAAATCATCTTTTCAATTGACATATTTGTTATCCATAGTCATTTCGCTGCATGGAGTTTAAAGGGGAACGGTCGGCAGGGAACAGAACATTACAGAGCTGAAGGGAACAGGCGAGACGCTAACACCCCAACAAACCTTAGCTTTTCCAAAATAAATCCACACATAACTGGTTAGAAATTGTCTGGTTTTTATTGGTGTCATTCATACGAGCCTTTGCCAGTGCAGATACCCGTGACAACGGTTCAACCGATCTCAAAACACTAAGGGGGAACAGAGGAAACAGCGCCCCCTGCTGACCTACATATTTTGCACTGCTACTTTGGAAGAAGAAAGCAATTTTATTTTGTCAGTGTACAGTTGCTTGGTTACAGTGAGATTTGTTCTTTGCATGTAACCCATCCTATTGTACAGGAGCAGTGGGCAGCTGCAGCGCCTGGGGACCAACTCCAGCTCTTCTTTCCATTGCCTTGCTCAGGGGCACAGACAGGAGTATTGACCCTAACATGCATGTCTTTATGATGGTGGGAGGAAACCGGAGCGCCCGGAGGAAACCCACGCAGACACGGGGAGAACATGCAAACTCCACACAGGAAGGACCTGGGACGGCCTGGGGTTCGAACCCAGGGCCTTCTTGCTGTGAGGCAACAGTGCTAACCGCCGGGGCACCGTGTATTGAGCGGTATCTGTTTTAATCGTTTTCAACACTGGTGCTCTGATGAGCTGGAGACTGCCAGGAGTCCGTTTATTAAGAGTGGCTAGGGGACAAGTGGACATGACAAACCAATATTTGAAATTGTACCGAGTAAACAAATGGTGGAACTTTGATCGTCTGTAAGATCTTTCCATGTATTAAGGTAGAGCAGGCTTGCAACAAAAGAGGACCACATAGGCCTCCAGGGTCACTGCATTAGCTGCAAAGAACATACCATGCGATAACCTCTGTGACTGCAGTATTACTAAATAACTCAAATGATACTTTGTGTTACAGACTTAAGTCAAGTCAAGTCAATTCAAGTTTATTTGTATGGCCCCAAATCACAAGGTGGTCCTGCAGGGCTTTACAATCAGTACAATACACAACAATATACGTACTTTGCTGATCTCTCTTCAGGACACCTCATTAAAACCAAGTGAGTGACTCAATGTTATTTGCCTTGTTTGTCTGAAACAATAGGCACATATAACTTCCCTGATGCCTGCAGCGAAATTTTCCTACAGTCTGCCTCCCCCAGAAGAGGTCAACGTTTAGGTCTGCTTGGACAGGGCAGCACCTGCAGAACTTAATACAGATTCTGTAGCTTGTCCATGGACTTTGCAGCACTTCTGCAGGACAGTGAAAGGGGGTTAGGTTTTATAGGAGGGGTAAAATGCATTACTCTTGCCTACTGTACACGGGGTATATAAGCAGCCATATTTATAGGGCTTAATATACCAGGACTGGGCAAAGACACGAGATTTAGTTGACTCATCTACACAACTACGAGCAAATCCTTGGAATAATCAAACGCCACATCGGTTCGCAAGGAAAAAAAGTGCAAAACTAGTAGGACTCTATTTATTCACACAAAAAACATATAATATACACTTTCTTCAATAAGGCAACACAATATATACATACAATGATCTATATATGAATACCATATTAAGATTTATGTTGTTACTTGGTCATTAACAACATGTCATTCATAGTTAGCGTGAGCAAGTATAAATAAATTGTTTAGCAAGTCAAGTAAAAGAGTCCCGGATGCAGTAACTTCAAGTCTCCATACTGTTAGTACATCCAATGGAACAACCCTTTGTTCAATGTGGCATTTTATGCAAAGGGATGTGTGTGTGCCAACTGCAGCTGTAAGTCTTCTGTATGCAGCCCAAAAGATATTTCTAGCAGTTTTTGGAGAGATTGAATAACTCATTAAACTATTTATTAATCGAAATCTCCAACTGCAAGGTAAACATTTTAAAATATTTTCTTAAAAAACAAAATAATTAAAAAAAAGTATTTCGTTTCACACATTGTGACTAATACTGGCATTTTTGTGTCCTCACCAACAGAATAAGATAGTCATGGTTAGGCGTCGGGGTTAGAGTCCCTTATAATTCAAGTCAGCAGCAAAAACTTTGTGGTAAAATATTTTTTGTAAAAAAAAGTGACTGCATAAAACCATATTTTTAAGTTCATTGTAAAATATTTTGTCTCCCACAATGATGAAGAGTGTGGAGCAGGTTGTAATGCCCGACAACCAAAATGAATGGGTGAAGTTACAAGTTAATTCAGTATTATGAATACATTTTTTTTCACAGCTGCTAAGTTTACACAATCATGTACAAAAATATAATTCTATCCTCCATGACAAATGACAGTACTCATTAGCATTGCATTAGGACACACAGGGACACGGTGATGTAAATAAACCACCCATAAAGTGTGTAACAAATAATACTGTTTAAGAAACAAAATGGCATCAAGTAATACTGTTTAAACCAAGAGAATACCTCTAATATCTAACATTTATTTGCACACCTATACTCATGTAGATCCATAAACAGTTAGTCACCAGATATTAGCTGCCCCTTATGATAACGTCCCTCAGCGGTTCAACATCTGCCCCCGTCGCTCTCGTACCTTCACCAAAGCAAGACAAGAGGGAGTTGGTTTTTTTAGTTTTTTAACTCCGTGTTGTTTTCCTTGTCCATTTGCAGTCATTGATAAACGACAAAAGAGTCGGTCTGTAATTAAGATTTTTTTTTACCCCCTCCCCTTTTTTTCTCTCCAATTGTATCCGGCCAATTACCCCACTCTTCTGAGCTGTCCCAGTCACTGCTCCACCCCCTCTGCTGATCCGGGGGGGGGGGGGGCTGGAGTTTCACCAGGAGGACATAGCACGTGGACAGTGACGCTATTCCCCCAGTTCCCTCTGCCCCCCTAACAGGCACCCCCCGACTGACCAGAGGAGGCGCTAGTGCAGCGACCAGGACACATACCCACATCCGGCTTCCCACCCGCAGACACGGCCAATTGTGTCTGTAGGGACGCCCGACCAAGCCGGAGGCAACACGGGGATTCGATCCGGCGATCCCCGTGTTGGTAGGCAACGGAATAGACCGCCACGCCACCCGGACGCCCTGTAATAGAGATTTAACACAAAGCAGGACCATTTCACCATCGCAGGATAAGTATCGCAGAGGCATGTCATGTTGAGTGCACCAGAAAACAAAAAAAAAATGCTCTAACAAAGAGAAACGTCACTTTAACCTATTGCTTTTAGCTTTTTTTTTTACAATACATCGAGCAAATGGTTGATAAGGCAATGAAGCATTTATGAATCAAAAACAAAATATTAACTTTCAGGTTCGTATCAAGTATAGTCACGTTTTACATTGTCGTACCCACGTTGACCCTGATTTGGCCCATGTGTCGGAATATCAGGCTCATGGGTTTGGGAACAATTTCTTCCACTGACCTCCTTCGGACATACATTCAAGTATTCACACACATGCCCACACTGATTCACACTCACACATGCACAAACGCAAAGGACGGGCATTTGTATGGTTGTTCGACTGACCCGATGGAATACTGTGCAGGCCGTGTGCACTAAAATCAAGAGTAGAGCCATTTATCGAAGAAAAACTGAGCGACGTGTACGCCAGGGCTCAGATCCGGTCCTCTCCTGCCGAGCGGCAGTCTACATAAGACCCTTGTAGACCCTACGTAATGATTACGTCAGCTGGAGGCAAACCAAAGCCGGAAGTGGTAACGTTAAATACCAATCACGTCCTCAGGCAAGCGTACATCATCTAGCTCAGTGGTTCTCAACCTTTTTGGGGTCCTGGACCCCCTGCGTATTTTTGATCTACCCTGAGGACCCCTCCACCTGATCTTGGGGGAAGGGGGGTTGCAATTTGATAGAAACAGTAGAAACTGCATAATAGACTTTATTCACTCTTTGGGGCAAAAATAAGAGCTTTCAGTTGTAACTTAGATATAGTTAACAAAACAGAATATGTATTCAGTAACTTTCAGATATATGTAACAAAACAGAATATGTATTCAGTAACTTTCAGATATATGTAACAAAACAGAATATGTATTCAGTAACTTTCAGATATATGTAACAACAGAATTTTTATGCAGTAACTTTTAACAACGCAAACGGGAGCGAGATCTCTTAATAAAATACAATAAATTACACTTGTGAAACAGATGTAATTAGAGAAAAAAGTCCTGTTACCCTTTACAGTTTAGGTAGATAAAGGTCTCAGTCACATTTGAGTAAAATAATCCTATTTCTATAAATGTCATAGGATCTTTTTTTAAAAGATATTTTATTTTCACGGACCCCTTGCAATTACACCACGGACCACTAGGGGTCCGCGGACCCCCGGTTGAGAAACACTGATCTAGCTAAGGTTCACGAACATGTCTTCATGCTGTGTTTTTGGGTGCCAGAATCGAAGAAGCAATAAACTAAACTTGAAGTTTTATCGCATACCAGCTGCCGCTCCCGGTCAAAAAGATCGGCGACAACTGTGGTTAAACTGTGGTTAAACTGTGGTTAAACGCGATAAGAGGGAAGGAAGGATTGGACTGAGGAGATCATCAAACACGCTCGTGTTTGTAGCGCACACTTCGTATCAGGTAAGTAAGGTAACGTTAAGCTATACTTGTGTCTGTTGTGGGTATGGATATTTGCCTCCAGCTAAGCTCCGCCCACAAAAACGTCACTGTTTGCTAACAGAAAAGGGGTCCTAGCTGACAGCCGCATCGGCACAGAACTGTCTGGATGTTGTTTGTGAATCAATCTCGAAAAGCCTTTTTGTGCAAACATCATGTAATTTGTTTTGTCTTAGTGGGACACGGCTTGTAATTCATCCGCTTCCGCAGTGTTTTTGGCTTATTTTCAAGCACTCTTGACGTAAACAAATATCACGTCCAGTATTGATTATGTGGCTGCCGATCATTCAAATAAGCAACACCACCGAGAGCACAAACACGGACTGGGGGATCCGTCTGGAAGGAAGGCTGCTACATATGGAAAACTTTAATAAGTCTTGCTCCATAGACAAACCTTGCCATTTGATTAATGATTTTGGTAATCAGTTAATTGTTTTAATTATTTATCAAATAATAATACAAAAAAATACCAGACATTTTCTAACGGCTTCACAAAGCAAACCTTTGCCTGCCTGATTCATACCACGATAAAATGAATAATTTAAGGTTTTTTTTTGTTTTTTTTTTGGCGGCTGTTCAGACTTAGTGAACAGTTTTAAGATGTCACTTCAGGCTTTGGGAACTTGTGATGGGCATTTGTCATCGTTTTATAGACTAAATAATTAATCGAATAAATGACAAATATGGAGAAGTCGATAATGATGATAATCAATAATTGCAGCCTAAGTCCGATCATTCAAAAGATCAGGTATGCCCACACACACACACACACACACACACACACACCTCAACTGTAGTTATAGGTAAAGTTATATGAGCTTGGCTCCTTTGGCACAGGGGGTGGGGCTTCAGGAATGGTGATGTTTTCAAGGTCAAGGAGGCGGAGCTTCATCTCCATACTGATGAGGGTGTCTAGGTCACTGCGCGTCAAGTCGCTGCCCATCTCTTTTCCCAGCAGCGCACACAGCCCGTCAGTCCAGATACAATACTGGTCCAAGGACACACACACACACACACACACACACACACACACACACACACACACACACACACACACACACACACACACACACAGGGTGAGGTTAACTGTGCTGTACTATATGTATAATATTATCAGTTCAGACTACAAATAAAATTACTGAGAAAAAAAGGGGGGACGAGGTGGGTGGAGGTTATCAGTTTACCTCATATTTGTTGGGAGCTACAAAATTGAGTGTTTCATCCGGGTCGTAGAGGACAGAGAAGGCTAGCTCCAGCACCTCCTGGTAATAGAAAACACGGGTCACAAAACTCACCGCGTGTCAGGCAACAATAACAAAACTAGCTACAGCGTAACAACTATGAAAACGCCTATTAAAATCAAGACCACGCCACCTTGTTCTGTTTGAGTGCACTTTTCTCTTTCATGTGGGGGCAGTCCTTCCCTGTCACCACAGACTTGATATCTGACACGGGAACTGGGGTGAAAGAAGAGAAATAGCGTAATAATTTGTAAGGATTATCTCAGGATGTCGTACTGTGTGATAAATCTGTCAGTGTAACGGGAGGGGGGTGGGTGTGTGGTTCAGGTTATGCAGGTTTACTGAGGCTTTGTTTTTCCGAGGCAGTTTGTGAGGTTGCACGATACGAGTTTAACAGAGACTCACTCTTGTCGCTAAGCAGTTCGAAAGGCACTTCCCCCTGGGGGGACTCGTCCAAGTCCCCGTAGTGTAGCACCTTGTGGTTCAGAGAGAGACGGCAGAACCAGAACTTCTCTACAAAAAAGGGAGAAGGATGAATCAACAAACTTCAAATTAATACTCGGGAGAAGCGGCGACGACTCGATCTTCAAAAAAGCAGAAACGCGTTCAATACCTTGCCTCCGGCGGTTTCCCAATTTGCGGAAGCAGCTGCCCTCGCACAAACGGTTGAGACGCTGCTGCTTGATGAGCTCCAGGATCTCTGGCTGAATCCTCTCCCGCAGCTCACTACGGTACAAACACAGTCAGGAACGTGAACGACGAGCTTAAGGCTAACAAACTGCTCCTGAAACGGAGTAAGGGTTGTCTTGATGTTGACCAGGCAGTAACAATTTCCCAGAGACAACGGGCTGAAAGGCTGGAATCCTTTGGTGAGAAAGGGAAAGTTCACTGAGGCGCTGATCCCAGACTAGAGTGATGAATAATGTAAGAAGATCTGCGGACGAACAGATGCACAACTTTATAAAAACCCACCGCGGGACCAAAGGTTGTTCAGGTACGGGCTTACATAATTGGCGGAGACTGGAAGTCGTCCTGGCTCATTCTCTCCGACTGGCGCAGACGCAGGATCTCGGAGTAACTGAGGCCTCGCAATTTGTTCTTCAGCTGGTCCAAAGACGATGGTTTCATGGTAAGAGCTCGTGTGATCTGTTCACGCACCACTTGCATCACCTGGTAAGGGGTTTCAACAAAAAGGCAAAGGGGTTTTAAAGTGGGGGTAAGCAATCCTGTGGGTGGAAGTTAGCAAAAGTTAGCTATATTTTGAAAAGATCCGGCAAAATAATCCACCCTCTCCCTTCTGCCCAGGAGCCACAAGGGTGTGCAAACTGATTGAGAGGAAGTAGGGACCAGTGGAAATGGCAGCTTGCAAAGGACTCTCCTGATTGGCTGCTAATGACCGGGTACAGAGAAAAATGTCTTTCTCTATTTACAACACCGAGAGCGGCCACAGAGTCCACATTATTTTCCTCGGTGCATCTACTTGAGAGCAGTCGAGGTGTAGCGAGTTTGCCCAAATATTACACAAAACATTATAAATTAAGATTACTGGTGGCCACTTTAAGGTTACAATACTGAAGATTCGCACGAAAACCTTCTTTTTGATATAGCTTATCGTATCCAAAAACATCAAAATTATATACACTATTGTAGTTGCTCATATTAATGGGAACCATCACGTGGGACTTTCTCAAGGATCAGGATACTGCACGAGACTTTTTATGAATTTAGCGTAGCAGCAAAATGCAGGAGGGAGGTAGTGTTGAGTAAAGAGAAAGCAAAGTGTTTGTGGCTGACAAACGGCTATAGGCATATTCACCAATTTAAAAGAATGAATGTGGGTGCCAATCTTAAAAGTGCATATAGTAGCTTATATTTTTCCCATATTCACCTTAACTTTGCCAAGAAAATAGGATGGAGATTTACTATCTATCTATCTATCTATCTATCTATCTATCTATCTATCTATCTATCTATCTATCTATCTATCTATCTATCTATCTATCTATCTATCTATATGTGTGTGTGTGGGTGTGTGTGTGTGTAGGGAAAAAACTTAAATTCATAGCAGCACGATGGTGCGTAGTAACAGATATGAGTGGATGCAGGAGGAAATAAAGATTCCTTTGGTTGATGTAGGGACAATAACTACAACAGCAGTGCCCAGTGCAGTTTGCCTTTGCCTTCCGACAGCATTAAATGTGTCCATCAGCTGAACTCGGCGATAAAATCTTGTTTGATAAGCATCCGTTTCTTGATAGATTCTATGCATCTTTCCCATGGATGTGGTAGTAAGATGCAGGACACATTGGTCCACAGGTACGTTCTGGGTTTTATTCACTTCAACAGATGCACCTTAATTCACGTAACCCCCCCCCCACCCCAATCATTTCATTGATGTTTACCGTAAACCAACACATACTGATCAGTACTTAAGGTTTGACTCTCACCATCCACTGGAGCACAAACTAAGAGTCATCAGGACGCTGTACCACTGAGCTGACAACATCCCCACCGACCCAGCGGCCGGGGAAGGGGAGAAATCCCACATTAAACAGGCCCTGGTTAAGTGTGGTTATCCTAACTGGGTGTTTGTCAAAGCCGGGAAGACGCCCAAACAGTGCACCAGCCGATCGAAGAGAGGAGAAGGACAACAGCTGCCTAAGCATAAACCAGTGGTGATTCCGTATGTGGCGGGAGTGTCGGAAAAGCTGAGAAGTATTTTCCAAACACCGCGTCTCCATTGCTTTCAAACCCCAAAACACGCTGTGCCAGAAGTTATTCCACCTCAAGGATCGGGTTCCCCGGCACAAACAGAGCAATATAGTGTATGCTGATAAGCGCCAGGAAGATTGCTGTAACTTGTACACTGGGGAAACAAAACAGACGCAGGCCAAGAGGATGGCGCGGTACAGGAGAGCTAACACGTCAGGCCAGGACTCTGCAGTCTACACCATCTATAGGCCAGTGGCCACTCTTTCAAGGATGAGGATGTGCACATCCTTGATAGAGAGGAACGCTGGTTTAAGCGGGGAGTCAAAGAGGTCATCTGTGTGAAGAGAGAACGACCATCCCTGAACCGGGGGGGGGGGGGGGCTAAGAGTACATCTGTCACCATCTTACGATGCTGTGACTGCAACTATTACCCATCTGTGAATAGTACACATCAATCGACTGAAACTCTAGTTAATGGTCACGCCCATATTTGCATATGAAACTGGTCGTTGGTTTGAGTCGTTATGCCACTGTGTTGTTTATAAGGGTGGGATACCTGCAGTCAGCTGAGGCTGAAGAGGTCACTTAGATGAGTGATGAAATGGATCTGTCAATAAACGTGTCCAGATGAACTCATTCAACCTTCTTTGATTTTCTTACCTGGATTATAATCCAGCATTTGAAATGAAATGTTGTATGTACGCATTGAGCATAAGGACATCATTTCATTATTTGCTTGAAATTTATTCTAAAGTTTGACAGAAACATGACTATTGGTCAATGTACTGGTACACCGCGATGGAATATACTGGTTTGCAGCAAATGAAAAAAAAAGGTTCTGGAGCTGATGTGTTGTATTTAACGTCACAAATATCAGTGTTAAAAAGGGTTATTTTTGAACATGACAGGAACAAGGGGCAAACAGAAGTGTGAAATCATAACACACACTTATCATCACTCATAATCGTGACACACACCAGTTACACTCAACACAACTTATATACACAAAGATGGTTGTGCCAATGTAAATGAGATGACCACAATTGACCTCTGACCTTATTAAAGTCCTCCGCTGTCGCCCTCATCTCCTTCCAGGTTTTGTTGAGTAGCTGGATGCAGACACAGAAAAACTCCTCCCAAGCCCGGTCGTGGGTGAAGAACATGGGGTGGTAGTCGTTGCAGCCTTCATTAGCTGGATGGAGAAAAAGGGTTCGAGTTATACAACAGGACTGCATATACTTAATGAGAGCTCAGGAAATTTAAGGCCGACAGGACACTGAGTGTAACTGCGAGCAGGCAGGACGGCGTGCGGCAGGCATATTTTACGTTGAGTG
Source organism: Lampris incognitus (assembly GCF_029633865.1). Classification (NCBI taxonomy): domain Eukaryota; kingdom Metazoa; phylum Chordata; class Actinopteri; order Lampriformes; family Lampridae; genus Lampris; species Lampris incognitus. The sequence goes on along the minus strand of NC_079212.1, from coordinate 138,474,913 downwards.
ACTTCGTTGTTATGGCTGCAAAAATAATTGCATTAACATTTATAGTGGAATTAACATAAAGACAGGTAAAGGTCCACTGTGTTTGTAAAACGGGATTTTGCAGCTGAGCAGACACTGTTAGATTTTATTCTTTTATACTCTGAGAGCATTTCCAGATTATTATTATTGTCTTTGCTATTACCACAAATAAAACAATGCCCTCGACTATTAATAATCATGACAAAACAAGAATTTGAATGCGAGCTCACATAACGTTTGGCCTCTCCCGGATATCACATTTTCTCCTGAATATAAAATTGATTATGTTCATCCCATGGTTGCATAACTCTGGTTTTGAATAGTCATAGATTTCCCATGACTATGCTGAAAGTGCACTCGCGTGCAAGAGTCTAGCAAACAGGGGGGGTCTGAGTAGCGTAGCAGTCTATCCCGTTGCCTACCAACACGGGGATCCCGGTTTGAATCCCCGTGTTACCTCCGGCTTGGTTGGGCTTCCCTACAGACACAATTGGCCGTGTCTGTGGGTGGGAAGCCGGATGTGGGTATGTATTCCGGTAGCTGCACTAGCGCCTCCTTTGGTCGGTCAGGCAGCGCCTGTTCAAGGGGGAGGGGGAACTGGGGAGAATAGCGTGATCCTCCCACGCGCTACGTCCCCCTGGTGAAACTCCTCACTGTCAGGTGAAAAGAAGTGGCTGGCGACTCCACACGTATCGGAGGAGGCACGTGGTAGTCTACAGCCCTCCCCGGATCAGCAGAGGGGGTGGAGCAGTGACCAGGATGGCTCGGAAGAGTGGGGTAATTGGCCGGATACAATTGGGGAGAAAAAAGGAGGGGGGTGGGGAATCCATTTTATTTATTCTGCGTAAATGTTTGTTGTTACCCCAGAACTACTTACGCAACTCCCCGACCTGGAGTATCTCACACAGCATTCTGGTAAGCTCGATGGCGCAGCGACCAAAGGGACATTCGTGCTTGTCCTCCCGGCTGCTGTTCTCCAGGACAATCTGTTGTTGGAGCGCATTAATGTTACGTTAAGTGTGCCTCAAGTTAAACCTTTGTGCTGTGAGCTGAGCGGCTCAGGTCCGAGGCCCAGACTGACCCTGATGTACGTGTCCTGGTGGAGCTTGGCCAAGTACAGCATGTTGTCCAGTGCCAGCATCCCTGGAGGGGTCTGGGTGAAGTCCATGGCGGGGTTCACATGGTTCTGCATGCAAGACAGGGAGGACAACGCTTAGCCAGCTCCTGCAACAGCACACTGAATACTGCCGACAAAGCCGCGGAGTATGAAATCACGCTACTCTAACTTGCAAGGGTGTCACGTTTCCAGTCGACTAAGGACAAGAAACTCAAAGGACAAGAAACTCAAATTAGTGCTTGAGACTTACGGTGAAACCCAGCATCTTGTAATCCTTGGTGTACATGGCCTTCCTTTTTTCTGTGCCCGTGGGGTCATTCTCTCCTTCGAAGGCAATCCTGCGTAGCTCAAATATGACGTCCCTCTGAGTCTGGGCCACAGCAAGCCGGCAGAAAGCCACAACAATCAAAGTAGTAAAGATGGCGTCCAGTTACAACTGGTACACAATTTTTGTTGGCTAAGCGAATGATAACAAAATTTATTACCTAACATTTCTCACAAAATGAGGCCTGAAATATTTGAGAGTAATATCTGAAAACTAGTCTTGGTTTGATATTGCACTTTACAATACTGGACAGTTCAGTGTGATGAACCTCTGCTGGGGATTCTTAAGCATGGCATTTTTGTACATGTGAGCAGATATTGTGAATTATACTGATCTTATGTAAAATTCCCTATGATTATAGTGGTAATATTTTCCATATCACTCAGCACTATGTCCAATCCTCCTATTTTTCATTTCAAAATAGCTTACATTATATTATGTGACATTATATCATATCATATTATATTATATTATACTATATTCCAAACCATGGCATTATTTAAAAATAATCTGAATCAAAAATGGCCATAGCCATCATAACATAATAATAACATCAACAACGAAAACAACAATAATAATAATTATCATTATTGTTGTTATTATTATTTATATAGCGCTTTTCTAGACACCCAAAGTGCTTCACATTGAAGCGGGTGACTATCTTCATCCACCACCAATGTGTAGCACCCACCTGCGTGATGCACGGCAGCCATTTTGCACCAGAACACTCACCACACATCAGCTTGAGGTGGAGAGGGAGGAATGATTGAGCCAATTACACAGGGGGATGATTAGGTGGCCAGATGGAGGGAGCCAGGTTGGGAATTTTGCCAGGACACCGGGGACCCCCTACTCTTTGAGACAAGTGCCATGGGATCTTTAATGACCACAGTGAGTCAGGACCTCGGTTTAACGTCTCATCCGAAGGACAGCATCTCCTACAACACAGTGTCCCCGTCACTGTGGCATTGGGATTTGATATTTGTTGCTTTATTAAGACCAGAGGGAAGACTGCCTCCTACTGGCCCACCAACACCGCTTCCAGCAGCAATTAAGTTTTCCCGGTACTAGCCAAGCCCATACCTGCTTAGTTTCTTCCATTTGGCAGAACCAGGGTACATGTTGGTATGGCTGCCGGCACATACCATGAAGAAGGAAATCAGAACTTGACTGAATCCCCCCAAACATCCTTTTTTTTTTAGCGTGGTCCAAAAATTGGAATGATTTCTTGTTTTACACACACATTTACAAACTTGCATGAAACACATATGCTGAATTTACACATTTTACTATGGACAAATGTATTGTTATGACGTGTGAACAACCGCGCTGGACTTTGCAGTTTGACATTAAAATGTCATCTACTCTTGCAAGTATGACAAAAAAATAAAAAATGCTGAGATAAAAGCTTGATGACACAACTACCCAAAAGAAACCCAAAGCTCACCTCTGGCTCCAGTGCCAGTTCATCGCTTGTAAAAGCAACTAAGTTCTTCTAATTTAAAAGCAACAAAGTTCTTCCTCTCGTGTTACAAAGGGCCGCTTCCTCTTGGATGTGACCCGAGGTCGTACGTGTACAGATTGCATTCTACATACTGAATAGTACGCCCCCAATATTATGCAGTATGCACTACATATTTAAAATATGGAGAATGTACTAACAATTCAGACATCGCCATTCTCTCTCTCCCTTTTTTTACCTGATCGTTAGGATCCATTTTGGTCATCATACGTTCCTCCAAAAGGTTAAAGGTCAGCACTTGCAGTACATACAGCTGATGTGCCATTTCGGCCTTGATTGGTCGATTGCCTCGAATAATATGCTGTAAAAGAAGAGCTAACTATGGGTTACAAGACACAGTGTATAATTCATGTACAAACTCATCTTGAGAACTACCCGTGCCTTTAAAGCTAATTTGTCCTGAAGGCCAACATATTGACATTAAAGCTACAGTTGGTAACTTTTTCTGTGTTTTATTTGGTAAAAATGCCGTAACACCATTTCAGCTATCAGTAATATAAGTGGTCTGAGAATAAATTGGGATCTCAGTGTTATCCCCTGCCTCTGTATTTGGGAATCTGAAAATGCTACCGCTCCCGTAAGCTTTGACCAATCAGGGCCTCTCTCTGGCCTCTCCGCCCTGATTGGTTGAGGGGCTGTCCCTACTTCTTGTCAATCATGTTGCTGTCTGAAGTTTCCTGAGCGATCACGAAACATCCATAACAATGGCGGACAGCAAAGCTCAGGCAGCGTTGGAATCGACTCCCAGTAAATTTCCAATTCCTCCGTTGCCAACAACTGCATATTCAAGCAAATAAATAAATAATACTGGAGCTCCTTTCTGTTTTCTGTAGCGTTAGGCTGTTATTTCTCTGTTACTACTGCCGGTAAAAATGAACTCACATGAACAAGCCTGAGTTTTGTTTGGGGGAAGGGCTACCTGGGGAAGGGAGGGGCTGGAGAAGGAGCAGGAGGGGAGGGGGTGTTGGTGTTTGTGTTCAAAATCTCTCGAAATCTCTCTCTCTTGTTCTTTTCTCCAAAGTTACCTACTGCAGCTTTAACATTTTGTGTACAGCATTCACACATGGCAAACCATTGTTTGCTTGGCGGCGAACAAGTCTCCGCATCTTCGCAGAAAAAGAAGTGGTAAATGGTGAATGGCCAGACAGGCGACTAGGGACGTGTAATTCTTCAAAACTGCTGAGCAAGTCACTCTTACGTGAAGAAAAGTGAATGAACTCACATTGAGGATGATGGATCGCAGGTGCTTCTGGGCTAAAGTGCTTGCCATCTCCTGAGGGAAGAGGAAGCACATAAACCAAATAGACCCAATGGGTGAAGCTGTTTTACTGTCACACAGATATACTGCGTGGCGGCTGATTTAGTTGGGACTTCCACACGAACCCATCAACAGCGGTTGCTCAGATACAACATACAACATTTTGTAGCTACATTTCATTTCAACATGTCTGTGTAGAGTCCGTTCAGTCATCTGGGTAGTAAAATATCCAGGAGAGGTTCGAGTCTATTCACCAGACGTTAGTTTGCAGTTTGAAGGCGTTTTGCCCTTCATCAGAATGACCTCTTGAGTTGTGACGCCAGGAGGAGAAACTTCTCTATTCATCCCTGTGGTGGCGCTACGCCTCTTTGTGAAGCATGGCGTGATTTTGCCAAGTAGGATATGTTCCTGGATCAACATTCCACATTGTGTTCCTGGACCACTCTTTGAGAAAGAGGACCTGAGTGAGGACAATCTTTCGGAGCGTACCTTCTTGCGGTGCGCTGTGAACGTGACATCACTCACCCGGGGGTCACATCCCCATTTCCTGAACTGGGCCAAAGAGGCGATCCAGGCTGTGACCGACCCTTCCCCCTTTTCCGCCCCCACTGTCCCGGTCAGGTACTGGACCAGGGTGGTGTGCCATACCCCCCCCCCCCACCCCCTTTAACTCCTCTTTTGAACCACTGAAGAAGGGTGAAACGACTTCAAATGGAAAACTACTGTCCGGTGAACAAATTTAAATCTCCCTCGCTAGTTTGGACCACCAACCCAACCCCCTGTAATTCAGTGGTAAAGGTAACACTGTCTATCTGCTGTCTGTCAACATGGTCTGTCTGCTGCCACCATGAGCTATGGTGCCGCCCTGCGTTGGATGAATCACAGAGGGGCTTGAACAAAGCTGTCTGTGGGAGAGAAAGAAAGAAAGAAACAGAGAGCGAGAGCAATCAAGAGAGAGAGAGAGGGAGAAAGAGGAAGGGGCGCGGGGTTGAGAGAGAGAGGGAGGAAGAGGAATGGGTGCGGGGTTGAGGAGCATGGCGTGAGACAAAATGGGATGTGTACTCACAGTGAGGGGCTGGTCCAGTGGGTTAGTATACTCCTCCTATAGGGGGCGCAGGGAGGGTAGGGAGGCGGGGAGTGGGCGTAACAGTAATGGAAACAAAGAGTGCACACAGGTGGAATATGAGATACAGGCATACATCAAAAGAGAACAACATGCAAAGGAGTGAAGAATCATGAAATAGTCGAGCCCGGTGCCTCGCTGGAGTCAGCTCAGGGACATGGCGGTCCCTGAGCTGTCAATTATACACTACATATGATGCATATGATCGTTTGTTTTTTTGTTTTGTACTGAGAGGCTGGTTTATTATAAGAAATGCCGCTTAAGGATGACCGGGATTTCACTCCTACCTAAAATGACCATGGGCAGTCGAAATGGCGGCCCATTTTTAAACTCTATATTCTGTCAAGATAAATACCCAATTGAGATATTAATGCATCGCATATGTTAGTATGTCTGTTAGGAAACGACTGACACCAAAATTAACGTTTCGACAACTATAATACTATTTTTAAACAATCTGAACTTCAGAGAGACATGGTGGAACTTGAATAGCAAAATTGAAAACGTGAAAATATTACTTGGAAAAAAAAACAGAAAACACATATTGCTGATCTAGCAAACGTAGCAAGGCCCATAGAATGTGAAATGTAAAAAAAAAAGAACTGAAAATAAATATTGAAAGTAGAAGGAAGCTAGGAAGGTGCTTGGTGTGTTACCTGGAAAGAGGAAGGAAGACAGTGAGACTTGGTGGTGGAATGAGGGAGTACATGGAAGTACACAGAGGAAGAGGTTGGCAAAGAAGAAGTGGGATAGCAGGACAGATGAAGAAAGTAGACAGGAGTACAAGGAGACGTGGTGTAAAGTGAAGAGAGAGGTGGCGAGCGCAAAGGAGAAGGCGTATGGTGAGTTGTAAGAGAGGTTAGACACGAAGGAAGGAGAAAAGGACTGGTACCAACTGGCTAGACAGAGGGACCGAGCTGGGAAGGATGTGCAGCAGGTTAGGGCGATCAAGGACAGAGGAGGATTTTTTTTTGATATACTTTATTAATCCATAATAAAAACATTAAAAAAAACACACACAGGGTTAGAGGTTGTGTCAGGGAGGGCATCTGACATAAAATTTTGCCAAATCATTATGCGGATTGACAAGACCACACTGGTCTTGTCAATTTGGGTCAAGGCCCGGGTTAACAACAACCGCCATCGGTGCTGTGCCCTCACAGGGTACCGATGGAAACTACCAAATCTGCTGTGGCGACGCCTGGGAAACAGGGAACAAGCTGGAACAAGAAGAAGAAGAAGAAGAAGAAGAAGAAGAAGACGAAGAAGAGGCCAACATGTCTGGTTACAGATGCTGTTTCAGACGCACCACTGAGGCGTTGCAGTATTTACAGGTGCTGGACAGCAGGGATTTTAAATTGTTTGAAAAATAGTATTAAAGCAGTTAAAATGTTAATTTTGGTGTCAGTCGTTTCTTAACAGACATACTAACATATGCGATGCATTAATATCTCAACTGGGTATTCATCGTGACAGACTATAGAGATTAAAAACTGTGGCGGTCATTTTGACTGCCCATGGTCGTTTCAGGTAGGAGTTCACTCCTACCTGAAACGATCTAGAGTTTAAAGTAAGACCCCTTTCAACTCGCTGGCCGGCAGACTTGACAGAAACAACTTTCCGTGTTATTTGTTTAGTGTCACATTTGGCTCGACGTCATTTGCTGGTCATTTGGGCCTCCACACTAGAAGGCATTTCCAGAAATGTGTTAAAAGCAGAAGGATCTATTTTCTTAGCCGAGGTGAAAAGTGCAAATCGTGAAATGTCAGCGCTCAGACCGCTTACTGCACATCACATATTCAATTATGCTAAATAAAGCCTTATATTTAAGAACAAAAGCAAACGGTTAGGAGCGGGTGAATGAAAATGTGACCTCATAGTAATGTGTTGGTGACCTACGTGACCTCCTATGTAGTCCTGATCACTACAGAAGGAAGGCGCGGTGAGACATGGGAGGACATGGCAATGATTAGTAGCGTACAGACACTCAAAGGAAGTAGTCGCTCTTGATTCTTTTGTTTCCTTCTGTTGCACGACCATGTTATTTCAAAAGGCTTTCGTACTCAGGATGCTTTTAAACGGGTTCGACGGAAAACCCTGTTCTCTACGCAAAGCTCAAATGTGGCAAATTGTGAAATCTTGTGAATGTGTATAACTCAAATAACAAACATTTCGCCATCAAAAGTATTCAACTTGTTCAGCTGGGTCCCAGGCTATATCTTGAGTTACTCAACATCCTGTTTAGAGTGTATCTGAGGTCGAAACACACTGGCAGCGGTTGCAACCCGCCAAGTATGAGGCTCCAATTAATTTCAGTACAAAACGTGGTGGCATCTAGGCCCTCGAGGCAATGCCCAACTATGACACACACCTCGCACAACATTGTTGTGTTATTCACAGCTGACCCCTACAGACTATTTTCTTTGGGGAAAAAGGGGTGAGAGCTGCATTTTTTTCCACCCCCCCCTTTTCTCCTCAGTTGTACTTGGCCAATTACCCAACTCTTCCGAGCCGTCCCGGTCGCTGCTCCATCCCTTCTGCCGATCCGGGGAGGGCTGCAGACCACCACATGCCTCCTCTGATACACGTGGAGTTGCCAGCCGCTTCTTTTCACCTGACAGTGAGGAGTTTCGCCAGGGGGATGTAGCGTGTGGGAGGATCACGCTATTTTCCCCGAGTTCCCTCTCCCCCCTCCCGAACAGGCACCCCGACCAACCAGAGGGGGCGCTAGTGCAGCGACCAGGACACATACCCACATACGGCTTCCCACCCGCAGACACGGCCAATTGGGTCTGTAGGGACGCCTGACCAAGCCGGAGGTGACACAGGATTCGAACCGACGATCCCCGTGCCGGTAGGCAACGGAATAGGCCGCTACGCTACTCGGACGCCTCAATAACTCTGAAAGATTACGTTCTCTGACAAGCACGTATCCTGTCAATACAGCTTGAAATAACATTGTGCCACAAAAAAATGGAAAAAAAAATCAAGTTGGAAAAATTCATATTTGAGTATCTGAGTTGTTGAAGTGATGACTGTCAGACAGAACCCACAACATGACAGCTAGCAGACAGACATCTATCAGTGAAATGAGCACTAGGAGCCAGCATATTGCTGCGTACATGTGCAGGCATTACTCACATCTCCAAATACCACATACCATGTAAGTATACTAAGATATGTTATGATCTTTAATATACGAGAGGCTAATTTTAGACTGTAATGTGAGGATGGGGTAGTGTCAGTATTCCAGTTATGTTCGTTATCATTCCATTAAGTGCTTGCCACTGACCTGCCGTCTGTCTTCCGGCGCCTTTAGGAAAAGAGCATTTATGAGGGCAATGGCGTAGGTCTGGATCTCCTGATTAGACCTGAAGGCACATCACGTCATACAACAACCAGTTAGAAGCATCGAGCTCCACAAACCTCTAAGGTAAAACTCAAAGCACAGGACACTCCTGGTAAGAATTTTATCTCCTTATCAAAAACAGGTCTGGAGATTTTTTTTAAAGTTGGCCGGTACACCTTTTTAAGGAGAACCAGGACATCGCACAACACAGTACTTTCAAGGCTGCAGCGTTTTTGGATTTTATTTTTCAAAGCCATCCAGCATGCCGAATTTCGCCACAAGAGGACACTGTTACATAACCTCGCATGAACAGGAAAAACTCTTGGATCCGTGGAAACATAAAATCCGGGCGAAAATCAGTTTAAAAATCTGGGTATTTTTCGGTGAAAATCGGTAAAAACCGAAAACGCTGAGCCTCGAGTACTTTGCAGTGTTCACCTCTGTAGTCCAACTGAAACTCAACAACACCATTGCTAGTATCTTAAGAAATCTTGAGATTGAAGGCTCTTGATTGTCCAATATCTTAAGAAATCTTAAGGTACCAGACAATCAAAATCCTAATACTCTGCAAGATTTTGGGATCTGCAGTATCTGTGGATCTGAGGTATCTTATTTCACACAGACTTACACAGATATTTAGAACAAATACTTATGCCACTGTCTCAAAAAAACTAACACACCGGCTGGATGAAAGCTTTTTGCCTACTTCATGCCTGTTGGTCATCAACAGAACGGGCCGGTATAACCATCTTAAATGCACCGTTTAGTCAGTGGCAGAGTAGAACAGCTTTCCTCTCTTGTATCAACATGAAGTTACTACACATTTCTACATTTACGGCTCTCCTCAACCCCAGGTTAGGTTGTGGGGAGCCCTGGTGCGTGTGTGTGTGCTCACACTTGCAGGTGCCCGATGAGCTGTCCCACGGTGATCTCCTGCGCGACTCGGTGGTAGAGACTGTGGCTGTTGAGGACCATGCTCTCCAGGATGGCCAGGGAGCGCTGCAGGATGGACACGTCCACCATGGGCTGGTTCACGTAGCCTGCAATCTGAGGGCAGCGCAAAGGGGAAAGAATGCTGAGCAGCACGGCGACTGATGAAGGAATGTTTCAGTTGGCGCGCTTCGTTTTCATGTTAAAAGTGATGGAAGTGGAGAGGTGATTAAAATATCTAAAACTTCTGCACTGCGTGGATGACATCTAAATTCTCTGGAGAGATGTTGCGTGTACTTGTAACAGGCAAATGAAGTTGATTTACTCTCAGGTGGTGCAAGGGAGAGGCTTGGGGGTTCTATAGCATGCCGTAAGATGGCCAGACCACCACCATAGCACCCCCGAAGAAATGTATTTGGTTGTTTTATATTACAATTTGATTATCTCCAATATCATTAAATTGTAAACCTATAATTTTTGGTCTGTTATGGACTGGCGGCCTGTCCAGGGTGTCTCCCCGCCTGCCGCCCAATGACTGCTGGGATAGGCTCCAGCATCCCGCAACCCCGATTGGGATAAGCGGCTTGGATAATGGATGGATTGATGGATAATTTTTGGTCTGAAAATCATCCAGCTCAAAATGTAAAAAGCGACGTGGTCATAAGCGGTTTGATTGTTACAGCATTATATTCAATGCCTGGGGGTGGGGGCGGGGGCGGCGTGCCCTCTCCTTTGTAGCACAGCGATGTTTGAGTTTATCGAGCTTGCTGTTTGTTTCTCCACCGTCTTTATTGCTCTCTCTCTTTCCCTCTCTCGCTCAATCAGCCTCGTATCGCAATATGTTTTCTTTGTTCATACAACATCAGACTTATGCAACAGAATTATGTAATTTCTGAAGTCTAGCTGATAAGTAACTTTCCACGATACTGTGTGATTGTGAACTCGCAATAGCTGGGGCTGAAATGTGCACAAAATTGCATCTGGTGCTGTTTTCTGCATGCAGGATTGGTGTGTTCCCTGGGGCTGAAGAAATGTTCTCGTACAAATCAAGGTCTGTGTCATAACTGTGTGAAATTTGAGATTCAGGGATGTTTTTCTAGGTAGGCAGCCACTGCGTGAACCTGACATCCATATTCCATATGTCCTGGCTTGTACGTCTGTGCATAGTGTAAGCTCCCGGAGCACCCTCAATGAATAACTGAGCACCAACATAGCACCGGCAAGAGAAAAAGCTCTGGTGCTGCCAACAGATATAACTATCACAAGCACTGACTAAAAGCATGAAGGGCAACAGACGACAACATCATGGGGCTCCAAGTAACAACTCTGAGTGAGGAGCTGCTAGGCAACAACAACTCACTCAGTTCTGACTTGCAGAGGAGGTGAAAGGTTGATTAATTAAAGTGTGCATGGGAATGGTTTTAAAGGATAGGGACCCTGTTTATTGAAACCACTCCTTGCTAAATCGATGTCAGGGCAACATTTAGAATCATACAGACAAAACTTCACCAATCACTTCAGTATTGAGAAACTTGCCACTTTTGCTGAATCTTGGAATTTTCTTGGAATTTTGCTGAATCACTGGGCTTCAACACAGTCTAGTTAGTGAAGAATTCAAAAACCATGACATATGGGGAATAGGGGTAGCAAAGAGGTCTATTCTGTTGCCTACCAATATGAGGATTGCCGGATCAAATCCTTGTGTTACCTCCGGCTGTTGGGCATCGCTACAGACACAATTGGCCGTTTCTGCAGGTGGGAAGCCGGATGTGGGTATGTGTCCTGGTCGCTGCACTAGCGCCTCCTCTGGTCGGTCGGGGCACCTGTTTGGGGGGGGACTGGGGGCAATAGCATGATCCTCCCACACACTACATCCCCCTGGTGAAACTCCTCACTGTCAGGTGAAAAGAAGCAGCTGGCGACTACACATGTATCGGAGGAGGCATGTGGTAGTCTGCAGGCCTCCCCGGATCGGCAGGGGGGGGTGGAGCAGCGACCGGGACAGCTCGGAAAGAGTGGAGTAATTGGCCAGATACAACTGGGGAGAAAAGGCGGGGAAAAACCCCCAAAAAACAAAAAACAAAAACCCATGACATATGCACTTTACAAAAATTGGACGCTCAGTAAAGTCAGACATGCCTTAAGCTGTTCCACTGAAAAAACAGTAACATATCAAGCTTTTTATCAAATGAAAATGACTATATTTTGCGCCTCAACATAACTTTTCCTTGCAACATCAGAATCGTTAATTGTCTTATTCAAAACATACTGTGAAGGGACACGTGATAAACAGATATGGGTGATTGTACTGTGAGCTTCCTGTTTTCGCAAAAGAGAGAAGTCTTTGAAAGCCAGTGAGAAGATTCTGCAGTGGTGGAAATTCTCTCATTACCAAAGTGATCATTTAAGTTTTTCTTTGTACTAAATGATGCCCAACAAATGCAACAAAGTAATCAGTTATTTGAGTTGTCCTTTTGCTGGAGGTAGGAGTACCTGTTTGATAAAAGAGAGCGAGAGAAGGTCCCAGGACACGATGCCGTGATCCATCAGCTCTAGGAACGCAGTGAGTGTGAAGGCCAGCATCTCACCAAAGCTGAAGAAAAAGAAAAGAAAGCTCCCAGTTGGCGTTGACAGACTGCACATTCTTTGACCGAACCTGTATTTACATTAACTTAGCTTTAACTACAGTATGCTGAAAGTAAAGTTAGCCCAGAAAAGTCACTTCTTGGCTGACTTTGCTGTTAGTTACATCTCCCCAAAAACTGTGATACTCAACTGGGACTTGCAAAGCAGCAAAAAAAAAACATTTTCAACAATGTAGTAATTTGCTGAACTCATCAGAAAAGTTGGCTGCAGCTACTGGCCACAGCATAAAAAACTGCAGAAAAGAATTAGATTGCAAAGCCACATCCCTTAAATTCGTGTGAGTCCAATGTTAAAGACAGGTTCAACATTTTGACATGACTAACAGTTTACTGCCAGTTTCCTATGAACTTCCTTTTAATGAGTTGTTGGGTTTTTTTTTTTAAATCAGAATGATTTCATAGCTATGTTTATGCATAGGTTGTTTGAGTCTATCAGTGTTTTACAAGGTGCACGTACACTATAAAAAATGTTCTGCTGGTTCAGATTTAAAAAAGTAAGGCAACCTATTAAAAGCCCTTTTCTGAGTAATCTCAACTAGAGTGTGCAAAACTCAAATGAGCAATGATCACTTCTCCACAACATGGGGGCTACCTAAGAGCCACAGTAAAGACAGACAAATCTGATGAACACACACTCAACGGATTTGTCTGTCTTTACTGTGGCTCTTAGGTAGCCCCCATGTTATGGAGAAGTGATCATTGAGTTTGAGTTTCGCATACTCCAGTTGAGATTACCCAGAAAAGGGCTCGTAATAAGTTGCCTTACTTCTTTTTTTTTAAGTTACCAGCAGATTGTTTTTTTACAGTGTACAAAAGCTCCATTTATAAAGGCAAAAAAAAATGTATTGAACTCAAGTTCTATCTTTACGAGGTGTTTGCAGAAAAACTACAGTAAATGAGTTTGCAATATATTTACAGGCACAACAAAACTTTAAAAGAAATAAATTATGCGGATGCCCCAACAGCAAAGAATTTGAAAGATGCCACTTTATAGAAATGTCTCTCAAGGAAGCAGATCATTCAGGTTCCTTCTGAATAGATTTTTAAGCGTACATACAAATTTTTCACAGATAAATACACGTAGTCAAGTGGCTGAGTAAAAGTAAAATCCATGCCTCAAGCCTCAAACTGTTCAAATCTGTTTGCCCTCCATGTGATCTGCTTGGAACTTGTGCCAGGAAACCCGGGGACAAGCAGCCAAGCAAACACAAGTATCAGGTGTTTGATTTCCATACAGGTTAATCAAGCTGTTTCCTGAGATACTGATTCCTCTGTATGTGTCTCCCAACAGGTGCTATTGTTCCAGTCGGGGAGCTGGACTGTTAAGCGAAGAGTAAAGGGCTCAAGATCGACAAAAAATGTCTCTCAGTATGTTGCCATCTATAGCAGCTTTGATGGCACATAGCTGGTGCTGTAGCCATCCCCGTCACTTTAATGTTAATTCAGTTTTCTGGAACAATAACGCCCCAAAAATGCCAAACAGGCCACAAAACCTAAAATCTGCACAGACAGAAATCAACTATCCATCCATCCATTATCCAAATCGCTTATCCTGCTCTCAGGGTCATGGGGATGCTGGAGCCTATCCCAGCAGTCATTGGGCGGCAGTTGGGGAGACACCCTGGACAGGCCGCCAGGCCATCACAGGGCCGACAAACACATTCATACTTAGGGACAATTTATTACGGCTGATTCACCTGACCTATATGTCTTTGGACTGTGAGAGGAAACCGGAGCACTTGGAGGAAATCACGCAGACACGGGGAGAACATGCAAACTCCACACAGAGGACGACCTCCAAGATTGGACTACCCCGGGGCTCGAACCCAGAACATTCTTGCTGTGAGGTGACTGTGCTAACCACTGTGCCACCGCACCGCTGCCTAGGCAACTATCTAAATCTAAATTTAAAAACATTTATTTGGGAAGAGACAATGTACATGAATCAACATTTGAAACAAATGTAAATGTATCCGAGTTAGCTAAGAGGCTAGTTTCAATCAGCAGTCCCTTTATGACACCACAATCCCTTTATTGCCCCCCCCCCCCCAGCCGTTGGTTATCCTATCCTTTTTTGGGGATGTGGAGCTGCTTGAAACTACCGTCAATCACAAATGTTAGGTGACATTACAGAAGAAACATATATAAATTTGGGCTTTAAAGGGCACAGTGTTATTTACTTAGCCGAGTAAGAAGTCCAAGGTGAGTAGAGTAGGTTGAGGAAGGGCCAAAAAACCTAGAGCCAAGTGTCCTGCAGTTGAAATCCTTTGTCTGAGAAGTTAAACGTGGAAAGCATGTACTATAGGGATTATGCTAATATTATAACTCACTGTGTGCCACTCTCTACAAGACGGGCCAGAGTCCCAATGCCCTCCATATTGATGAACTCGGTGGCAAAGGTGGGGTCTGCAGAAAGCTTGGCGAGCTCCTTTAGAGCCTCCAGGCGCGCGTCGATGCCGTGAGACTGGATCCTCTCCAGTAGTTGACGTGCAGCACGGCCCTGTTTGCCAAAATAAATGTGACCTTCATATTGCAGTACACCTAAGTTCAGCAACTAGTTAAACATAATGGCAAGATACACCAATACATGAGAAAGCTCTAGGATTTGATCATAACCATCAGACCGAGGGCGGTCCGACGGGACATGGAAGCGGGGCAGGCTAAGCTAACTGGTAGCTCATGCAGACCGGCAGTTCTGACAATCATCCTAGCTGGCGTTCGTTCTCTGGACAGTGGAATATTTGGACTGTGTTGCACTGAGTGGACTGTTGTTAACTGTTTGTGTTTTTTTTTTTTTTTTTGCTTTGTTCTCTGTTTCTGTATGTTTTTTGGTGGTGTCGTTTTTGGGAAATTTGGGATGTGTGATTTGTGTCGCGCTGCTGCGGGCTGGGATAAACGGAATTTCGTTTCTTTTGTGTGCGCAAGTACATGAAAGAAATGACAAGAAATTGTTCCCGACTCCTGATAAAATCCTGCTTAAAGCTCACGCACGGCTGCTTGGAACAGATACGTCTGTATTTGTCAAGTGTTCATCTATATCCACACAGTTTTTTCCCTTGACTTCATGTAACACAAGACAAGTTTGAAATAATTATGCAAAAGTCAGAACAGAGACTATAACAAAGCCTTTGTTCTAGGTGTGTGCTTTACTTTAAGGGCGTTATCGGGCACATATCAGAGGGGCAAGTGAAAAACTGAAGCTCTTTTCTTCCCACACAGCGCCCACATCTTAGGATATCAGCAATACACTTTTTCCTGTTTTAGGTTTTTTGGTAACACTTTAGTATGGGGAACATAGTCACCATTAATTAGGTGCTTATTAGCATGCAAATTAGCAACATATTGGCTCTTAATTGGTCATTATTAAGTACTCATTAATGCCTTATTCGGCATGGCCTTATTATACAACCAGTAAGCCATTAACTATGAGTTTTCCCTCTATAACCTCAGAATTATTGCTTATTAGTAGTACCATCTCAACATGCTTTGCTTAGTATGGACTTTATAAGGTGGTAGTACCACAAGAAGAGTTATTCTCCCTTACTAACACTTAATGAATATGGTCTGTTCTTACATAACAAAACACAAAACTACAAGTGTTCATAGTGTTAAATTACTCTAAATTAAGTTTTTGTTACTTAGAATATGTTCCCCATACTAAAGTGTTACCGGTTTTTTTCCCCCCCACACTTTGAAAGAGGATTAATCAGTGCGCTAGCTGACGCCTATACATTATGCATGGCGGCACGCAGCACATGGGTGGCAGCCCTGATAACAGGTGGGTATGAAGTATTAATTGAACAACAGCCTGAGATGAATAATTTGAGCGGATTTTTCTCCCTGAAAACTTTTCTCTTGAACTACTTTGAAACAGCCAGAACAAGCCATTAGGAACGCGGTGACTCTTGTGGGTTGTAGACCCTTTGAAGTCAGTGCACAGTTACAAACTCTATCAATAACATTTGCCCTTTGATGAAGCCTGTTACTTTGTAGTCCTATGCGTCATGATACTTCAGAGCAGACGAAGAGCAACAAAAAACCAGTACACAGCGGTAAAAAAAGACCAGAAAGCTCTGCGGCGGATCGTCGAGGCGGCCCAGCATATCGCCGGTACCCAGCTCCCAGCCATAAAAGACATTTATCACAAACGCTGCCTTCGAAGGGGTCTGAGCATCAGCAGAGATCCCACCCACCCCAACCATGGATTGCCCCCCCTGCGCTCTGGGAGGCGCTACAGGAGCCTCAGAGCCCGCACTACCAGGCTCAAAAACAGCTTCTTTCCTCCCAAGCTGTTGCCCACCTGAACCTGGCTACCCACCGAATGCCTGCGGATGTTTTTAGATATTTTGTACTCTTGCTCTTTTTCAGCTTATTTTTAGCTTTTGGTCTTCATCTGTGTGCATCTTATACTGCGTTTGTCTGTGTCTGTCTTGCACTGTTTGGCCAAGCCACAGCCCTTATTTCATTTTTAACATGTGCCTGCACATTGTTTTTAATGACAATAAATTGAATTGAATTGAATTGAATTGAATTAGATTGTTTTGCAAAGACTTGTGAGGCCGTCTATCTTGCCTCAAATCACACGTCACCACTTCCTGGCGAAAGTCACAACTGAAAAAGAAAAAAAAAAGAAAAAAAAGTGTCTCACAGGAGAAATGGCTAATCGTAAGATGGTCCCATTCTTGATTTCACCGCGGCTCTGTAAGACACAACAGGGAATATGTAATTATGGTTTCACAACTCAGTCATAATGCAATTTTATTCAACAACTGCAAGGAAAAGAGGGCTCACCTGTTCGGTGATATAGAGCTGAGGGCCATCCGCATAACGCAAAGCAAACTGTTCTGAGCCTGACAGAGACCAGCTAGAGAGAGAGAGAGAGAGAGAGAGAGAGAGAGAGAGAGAGAGAGAGAGAGAGAGAGAGAGAGAGAGAGAGAGAGAGAGAGAGAGAGAGAGAGAGAGAGAGAGAGAGAACAAGACAGAGAAATGATGACGATGCCAACAAAGCCAAATGTGAAAGCCTTTCCATTTCTCTACCACAACACACCTGTAAAAGGTTCGATGAGACGTAAGGGTTTTTTTTTCCCACCCAACATAAATTACAAGAGGTTCTTAGAGACTTGCTGCCTCCTGCAGGTCCATTTGCCAGAGTACCAGATGGAGCGGTTGTGGAGGGGGAAAACATGAAGTGGGCGTCAAGACTGAAGCACACACACACAAAAAAAAAAAATCTCATGGCTACAAGTGGGAGAGCGAGGCAGTGGGTTGAAACGGTGCAAAGAGAGATGGAAGGGTGAGAGGTAAGTTGCAGTGTTCATTGTGCATGAAAAATGTAACTGGGGAGACATAAGAACTGCTATCCAAATACAAAGACCACAACAAACGGAGTGCATTCAGCTTAAAAGCAAGAGGAGATGTTGTGAGAACGACAGAGGGAAGGAGGGGATGGTTCAAAATGGTTATATAAGCTGGAAAACACATTGATAGCCAAGTCCCAGTCAGATCTGTGCACCAGCTGAATGCTTTCATAAGTCTGTGAGAGTGAGGCCGTTGCAGAACACAGAACTCGGAGAACAAAATGGTGGAGAGGGAAACAGAAGAGCACAATGCCGCTGCGCTTTCTGCCGGAACCAGATTCTGGCTAAGCTTGTAAACTACTGTGCACGCAGCTCCAAAGCAGCTTCTTTTTGCTTAATGGACATAACTGCTGAGCTATTTTAAAGCAGAAATAAAGCAATTGCATTATAACAGGTTGACCACACTATTACTGCCTTAGTCTAACTCAGTGTGATTTTGCTACGCCACAACTCCTCAGTGATTCTCAAATCGGTCCACGGGGATACGCAGTACTGCTAAGGTTAAGATTAAGATTAATCCCCATGGGGAATTCATCCTCTGCACTTAACCCATCCCAATACACACTGTAGCTAGGCGCAGTGGGCAGCCGCTGTGCAGCGCCCGGGGACCAACTCCAGTTATTCTTTCCATTGCCTTGCTCAGGGGCACTGAAAGGAGTATTAACCCTAACATGCATGTCTTTTTGATGGTGGGAGGAAACCGGAGCACCCGGAGGAAACCCACACGGACACGGGGAGAACACGCAAACTCCACGCAGAAAGGACCTAGGACGGCCTGGGGTTCGGACCCAGGACCTTCTTGCTGTGAGGCAACAGTGCTAATCACTGGACCACTGCACCGGCTATAACTCCTCAGTGGTTCTCAAATTGGTCCATGGAGATCCACAGTACAGCTGATTTTCTATTCTGCCATGAAGTCACTTGCTTGACAGCTGTTGTGTCGAGTATTTCATTTAGACCTGGCACAACAGGTGAGTGTAATTTATACCCGGCAAGTATACATCTACCCACATGAGATACTCCTCCGTCTCCTGCCTCTTTATTAGAAGTTATACTCAGGTAGAAACAGGAGTATACAACCAAACTGGCAGACCCACAGTTCTACTAGAAAACTAGCAGATCTGTGGGATCCCCACAGACTGGTTTAATAACCACTGCCATAACGCCTACATTATCTCTTCCCACTACAAACACATCAAATCTCAGTCCTGCACTTCCACTGACTAAAGGACCTCCACACTCTTTCACTGGAATGAACGCGTTGAGATTTCATAATGACTTGAATCATAAAAGCTGATAATCTCGTTCTAACTGTGGAAATGTAACTGCAGATATAGTAAATGATAATAAAAAAAAAGATTTTCCCACATTTTTCTATCATATCATATAATCATAAAGATACATACCCATCACATACTTCCCGTATTATCGTTGACAAAGGCTTTTTCTGCAAAAAAAAAAAGAAGTAAAAACAGTCAATGTGATAAAAACAGAGGGTGAACAAAATATAGATTACTGCTACCACTTTTGATTTGGTTAGCAATGACAGTTATGGGTAGTAGGTGTACTATTATAGTGTGTTATGCCAACTACAATATATATTTTTTTAATCATTGATGACTGAAGCAGCTTTTCAAGACCTTTTTTTTTCTTTTTTTTTGGAAGTTTGTGGGCGTCATCAAGTGTTTGTCTTGATTTCCTGGACCAATTTCCTGGTTTAAACCCTTAAGCAAATCCCAATTATGTAGAAGCTCATGATGAAACCAACAAGAAGATTCAGAAAGACCCACGACAAGAATCTGCCCCTTAACGGTTCTAAAAAAATTTTTTTTAAAAAAGGTTTTACATTGTGCTTTGATAAAAAATGATATGGTTATTTGATAAAAGGTTGACATCACCAACAAACAAAAACATATCAACTTCAAAGCTGAATTTGTGATAGCTAAAACTGTGATGATATGTTATTATCATAACATACGTGATAATATGTTATTATTGTTACATAATATCTCATGTTTGTTTTGGCTTTGTAGCTATATACAATTGCTTTAGTAATTCCATATCTGCTTAGACTGGTTAAATACTGTGATTTAAAAGACTTTTAAAGCATTTTAAGTGACTAAACTCTTTGAAATTTTGTTGGGTGAAGAGCAAAAGTCATGTTAAAGTGAAAAGCCTGCATTCAGAGTTTTTATAAGCTGCTTTCCCTGAGCAATGAGAACTTAGAAATTTGTCTAGGACAGCTAGGTTAATGTCAATAACTATTCTGAACCCCCCCCCCCCCCAAAAAAACCATCTTGTAATCCTGGCGTACCTCTTGGACCGACATGTTCAAAGAACAGATGATTCCAGGTCAGAGATGATTTACGCCCCTTTTACAGTAAAAAAATAACCTGGGGAAATTGCGTAAGGTAAATTTGTACTGTGTTTCAAAGCTCAATACCAGGTCAGGCTTTACCACTTGGCTTGGTGTGCAAATTAAATAACTGACCCATTTTGTTCCCTATCTGCACCATCCCATCATCTGCTGCGTTGAACACACAATGTAAAGACATTAGCTGTGGATAGCATAAATCACACATGAAGGTAATGGCCCACATGACGTCCCTGTGTGAATGAATCCAGACCAGCATTCACTTCCCATTATATATGTGAACAGGATACAGGAAAGATATTTTAGACCACGAGGAAGAAAAAAAATCTCAGAAATATTTGCTACGGCTAAAATGATAAATCAGCGTTTCCTTCAGTTATTCAACACGGTGTCCGGGCTTTACCCCCGCTAAAGAGAAGAACAATGGAGATATTCACTGGTTTATTTCAAAAACGGGTGCAGACCTGGTCAATCTCAATAAGCTGAGCATTAGCGCCAGGCCATTCGATGGCCACCTTCACAATGTCAGATGGGGGCGGCATCACTGGCCAATCGTGACACCCTGTGGGAGGGGGAAAAAAGGTCACAAGTCAAGCACATTCCGTCGAGAGGAACACAAACACCAATGTCATCGAAGATATGAGGTCAGGAAGCCATGACACCATAGTTTCATCTTGACAACAAGCATTTATGTCACAAAACCACTGCATTACGTCTACGTGTGGGACTTGAGGATTAATGCCGATTACATGGATGGTTGGACTGCATAAAGTTATAATCAAAAATAGATTTTTCTAGGTACACCCCCCTCCACCTTTTTCTCCCCAGTTGTATGCAGCCAATTACCCCACCCTTCCAAGCCGTTCCAGTCGCTGCTTCGCCCCCCTTGCCGATCCGGGGAGGGCTGCAGACTACCACATGCCTCCTCCGATACTGGTGGAGTCGCCAGCCGCTTCTTTTCACCTGACAGTGAGGAGTTTCGCCTGGGGGACGTAGCGCGTGGGAGGATCACGCGACTCCCCCCCAGTTTCCCCCTCCCCTCTGAACAGGTGCCCCGACCGACCAGTCGAGGCGCTAGTGCAGCGACCAGGACACATACCCACATCCCGCTTCCCACCCACAGACACGGCCAATTGTGTCTCTAGGGACGTCCGACCAAGCCGGAGGTAAACACGGGGATTCAAACCAGCAATCCCCGTGTTGGTAGGCAACGGACTGGACCGCTACGCTACCCGGATGCCCCCATTCTAGGTGTACTTAACTAAAAACTTTTTCTTTTAGCATTCGTCCTTCATGGCATTTGGACCCCGAGCATGTGTTAATGATTGGAAGTGTTTGATTTTCAAGCTAATCCTTTGTTCAGGCCTACAGAAGCTGCAGACTTTACATCACCTATTGGAGAAGTGTTGAGTTGGTCAGTCACTCTCACAGCTTTGCCATATAAACCCCTGTGTCAGCTCCACTGCAGAGATAAGCATCAACACATTGGCAATGTCAGTGAGAAACCTTGGCTTCCAAAAGTCCAACAAGTCAGTGTCACACAACTACCACCAGCTTCACCCCAAGTAGTGGGTTCACACGATACCTGTAAAACTATAATGCCTAGGTTTCTTCCCTTGATGCATGAGATACTTACTTTTTGACAAAGTGTATTCTTACAAATTAGCCCTTCATAATTTTTTTTTTTAATTTTAAGGTAGAAATGGACACAGAGATTGACAGATGTTTTTAGATTTCTGGCTCATGTGGAGGGATGCCTTGAAATGCAAGGTGTAGGTCGCCCCTCTCAAAATGTGACTTAGTGAAACTGGCGAACTAACAATCATCACTATTAATGCTGGAAAGCAGAGCCAAAGAAGCGCTCATGAGTCAACAGAGAAACGCAGCCTGTCAGCCTTGGTCGCGCTTTACAGACGCCAATATCTGTGCTTCATATCTCTACCCATTCCTGTTCTCAGCCTGGGTTGCTGGTCTGTGGTTTGCTATAGGTCTTACTAGCTTACATCTAGCAAAACAGCTTAAATGAGCAGACACCTAAAAAATAAACAGATAAATAAACAGCCCAGAGATGGATGCAGTCAAGTGTAATCAAAACATTTTCCATATTTCTTTGGGTTTCCTCTGCGATTTGGTTTTGTAAATGAGACCATGCGCATAAGGTACAAGTATGTAGGCAAAACCCTATCCGTACCCCAGTGTACATGCAAGACACACACTCACAAATATGCAGGTGTTTAAGCATGACTCTAGCTTTAGATGAAGCCCTGCAGTAAACATGTTGTCGAGATTTTGGAGGTGCGTATGTCTGCACCTCTGCAAGCCGTTGTAACCATGGTCACCTAGAAATCCTTTATTTGCACCCCTTGGAAAGATGTCCATGTACCAACGCAAAAGCATGTCATGCCCCCCCCCCCCCCAAATCTAAGCGAACAAGCTAGTTGCCCTTCATCTTTACCACCGATACAGCTTTTGGTAGGGGACATGGGGCATTCGTGCAAGAGTGAGAATAGGGTCATTCAGGAAACAGTCATTCAGGACCGTGTCGAAAACACGCCGCCTCCATCCAGCCTCGAGTGTCTCATATTTATGCTGCTGCGGAGGATTTTTGAGGAGGCACACCACTCTGGTTGCCGTTGAACTCCCGAGGGCCGACACCACATAATAGTATTTTGTGGCATCTGTGGTGATTTCCTGCGACGCGAACTGCGCTCCCGTCTGGGTGAACCAAGCCGGGGCCGGTGACTCCCAAAGCTCCGGCAGCTTGAGAGAACCTGTGTTAGACGTCCTGCTCATGAACAGCTGTCTCTGAAAGCGTCCAGCAGACAAACTTCGGGGGCCACCAGTGTGGAAGTTGGGAGAAAACAGGGCAGGATGTTGTGTTGCTGTGAAGCCCCCCTGAGGCAAATTTGTAATTTGTGATATTGGGCTATGCAAATAAAATTGACTTGACTTCTCTCTTTTGACTCACGAACGCGTGTGTCATTTATTTTTTATTTCACAACCCCACCTCAACAACATGGCGCTCCGTTACCATGGCTACACTATCAGCCCTTAAAGTGAGCTCATCAACTTAATACAACAAGCTATGGCGAATCACGTCCGTAAATCCACTACAGGCTGTAGATTAAAAAAAATGTTGAAAGTGTTTAATATGAAAAATGAATTATTTTCACACAGGACTGACCACCATCCATCCGGGTGTTTAATCCTATTTCTGGTTGATTTTCAAGAAATAACTTGGGCAGTCCATAGAGTTCAACATATTGTAGTGAATCCGGGGGGCAGCCGGGAACCACCGCAGCTGGGATGTGGACCCCGGTCTCCCGCATCACGGGCAACTACATTAACCAGTCGACTAAAAGGTCCGACCTGTTAGCCAACCGGCTAGCGAGCCTATACATCCGTGGTCGTTATACTACACTGCCCCCCCCTCCCCGGGAAGCGCATCCCCACACTTCAGCATACCAGCTCCCTCACGCCTCTGGGCGCACGCGCCCACGGTCTCGCCATCCCACTTCTGACACCAATGTAGTGAATTTGGGGGGGGGGGGGGGGGCAGGCGGTAACCGCCGCAGCTGGGACACGAAGCTGGGTCTCCCGGGTCTCCCGCTCCCACCACGGGCGACAACCAGTCAACCAAAGGGTCCGACCCGTTAGCCAACCTGCTAGCGAGTCTATTCATCCGTGGTCATTACAATATCAAGTACTGTCTACTCGATCCGTACTGGAAACCCGATCTGTTCTAACCTCAACCTCAGCCTAACCCTAACCACGCTCACCTTGCGCCTGTATAACAACCTGGTACACGCGTAGAACAGTCGGGTTTCCGGTAAGGATGGGCAGCTACAAGAGCCACCAATTCCCAGAATGCCTTTACAATTGCAAATAAATAAACAGACAGACAGACAGACAGATAGATACACAGACAGACAGACAGACAGACAGACAGACAGACAGACAGATAGATAGATAGATAGATAGATAGATAGATAGATAGATAGATAGATAGATAGATAGATAGATAGATAGATAGATAGATAGATAGATAGATAGATAGATAGATAGATAGATAGATAGATAGATAGACAGACGGATGGATAGACAGATAGATAGATAGATAGATAGATAGATAGATAGATAGATAGATAGATAGATAGATAGATAGATAGATAGATAGATAGATAGATAGATAGATAGATAGATAGATAGATAGATAGATAGATAGAAGAATTATTTGCACTCAAGTGATCTGGTAGGCCAAAAGCAGTGTACTATTTACTATGACATCAAATCAGCTGCATCACTTCACCTGTGTTATTCCGCTCCTGAATAACAATGGATTTGTCTCAAAATACCCATTAGATATCCAGGCGGCCTTACTCGGACAACACAAGACTTCATCTAATGCTAACACGCAACCCTACCATAGAAATCTTACCCCACCTTCTGCACAGTGAACGGCAGTGTACAAACTACCATACACCAACATTTACAAATATGTTTGCTTTTTAAAAAAAAATCTGATTGATGTTATTTGTAGGGCTAATTTGCAAGGGTTATTAACTACACTGTCTTCTCACCAAACTGCATCCACTTTATTGCTAAGACAGTTTACGGGGGATCTGTTCGTTGAGTTTTAGGTGTTGATTTGTTTATTGCTTCAGATTATTGGCAGTGGCTCATCTGTCTTGTAGCGAATTCGGGGGCCAACGCGACCACAGAAACTACCGCGGCCGGGACGCGAACCCGTGTCGCCAGCACCGCAGGAGGCATCGCTAACCGCTGGACTAAGGCGTCAGACCCGCCAACCAGCGGCCAGCGTGTCTTCTTATCCATGCACGTTACAGTATGTTATAGCCTGCTTATTTACACGTGCGAAATAAATCATCATTCACTCATTCACTCATTCATTCATTCAATGTAACATTGCTGCTTGTTTGCCTAGTGGCACGATACTTGTGGTGGGGGGAAAAACTGCAAGTATCAGAATTATATTTTAAACAACGTTTTTGGGTTCACGTCACGGCTATGAGTTGGCAGATCATCATACCCTCATATTCATATTGTAACGTGCATGGATTGGTAGACACGCTGGCCGCTGGCTCGCGGATCTGACCCTTTAGTCGAGTGGTTAGCGATGCCTCCTGCGGTGCGGGCGATACGGGTTCGCGTCCCGGCCGCGGCAGTTCCTGTGGTTGCGTTGTCCCCCAAATTCGCTACAATATTGTATTAATCAATATATTCCGAGGCATGGTTCTACAGCAAAAATCGACAGAACAACCTAATAAATAGCCTGAGTTAGGGGGTATAGGGTGTGATAGATCGTCCTTGGCAAGAGCTTCAACGTGAAGCTCCTTAACAAGTCAGGGGACGAAACACGTGTGTGTAGATTTCGTTTTCAAAACGAGTTTCTTACACACAGTTTAAACTCTGTGACAGCAGCGACAGGGGGCCAAAGGCAGTAACTCGTCTAAACGCGACGCGAGTCATCGCTCTTAACCCGGATTTTCGATCGTGACAGTGCAATAAACACCAAGCAGTCTGAAGGAAATAAAGCCCAGAATATTCAATTTCGGGAGGGGATAAAAAAAATCACTCCTTTTCCGCTACAGGGTCCCTTTCGCCATGACCCGGATGCTCCCAGCGCCATTTTAGCTGTCGCATGTTAGGCTATAGGGAGTGGGAGGCGAGAGGAACGGCTTCTAATTAAAACCACGGAGGGTAGCATGGACGCGCTTTATCCGCAACAAGTTCGCCTCGTTTCTCGTTATACCCGAAACTATACTTCAACGCTGACCACGGATCAGCTCGCTTGCCCCGTTCCCTAAATTGCCAAGCTGGTATAAAATCAGGATACGACGCCGGATCAATGTCACTTAAGCCGACTCTTGACAGTTATCTTCAATATATATATATATATATATATATATATATATATATATATATATAAAGTTGAAATGGAGACGACGGCTTGACGGTAGGGGTACTAACACCTTGGCAACCCCCCCCCCCCCAGTAGAGGCTCCCCGTATTGGAGAACCGTTTATTGGCAAAATCACGGCGTGGTCAACGTCTCGCAATAAGACGCCTGAAATGCCCCGCGCCCTGTTATCCCCTAGCCCACCGCACGCACGCACGCACTCCATCGGAACGCCGAGACCCACGGCTGAAGAGCGTCATCTGAAATCGAACCGGCCACGCCAGGCGCCGGTGAAGGGAAGGAGCCGGATCAGGGCAGGGGGGGGGGGATGGATCTGCAGCCTTGGCAAGTGAAATAACGCGTAACTCGTGCCAACGCCGATAACATCACCCAAGGGCTGGCGTGGCTCGCATGATGTACGCAAAGCAGTAGCGTCCCCTTGGCTGTGTATGACGCGTCCCCCCCACAAGAAGACCGCGATCGCCCGTTTAATCGCGCCCGTACCGCAGTCGGTCCAACGCAGGTTAACTGTCCTCTAACGCACCCGGCTGCAGCCATTTGTGCGCGGGTGACTCCCCCGTTCCGCTCTCCGCCGACGCTCCTACACGCTACCCAAGCCGCGACGCCCGGGCACACCGCGTGTCCTCGGTGCGGTTCCCTAATAAACCAATTTGTCATTTTAAACACGCAAGTCCGTCCTACTCACCCTTCGGCTGGGCCATCGACGCTGCTTTTGCTATGCCCCGCAAATGAAATAGTTTTTTTTTTTTTTTGGGGAAAACGATGAAAATACCACGCCTTTGTAGGCGGGACGGAAGGCGAGCGGCTATCTGTCTGCAGAAAGACGTGGGCCGCCTTCTCGTTTGTGTTTTGTTTGCGGCCGGCGCGTCACTCCCATCGGAAGCATGCGGGCTGCGATGCGGAGTGAAAGTGCAGCATCACAAATTCCGTTTGTTTTGCTCGGATAACGCGCGCACGACCTGTACGTCACCGAGGAGATGCTGATCAGATAGACCGAGTACTGAGTAGATAGACCGAGTACTGAGTAGATAGACCGAGTACTGAGCAGATATACCGAGTACTGAGTAGATAGACCGAGTACTGAGCAGACAGACCGAGTACTGAGCAGATAGACCGACTACTGAGTAGATAGACCGAGTACTGAGCAGATAGACCGACTACTGAGTAGATAGACCGAGTACTGAGCAGATAGACCGAGTACTGAGTAGATAGACCGAGTACTGAGCAGATAGACCGAGTACTGAGCAGACAGACCGAGTACTGAGTAGATAGACCGAGTACTGAGCAGATAGACCGAGTACTGAGCAGATAGACCGAGTACTGAGTAGATAGACCGAGTACTGAGCGGATAGACCGAGTACTGAGTAGATAGACTGCTCAGTACTCAGTCTATCTGCTCAGTACTCGGTCTATCTGCTCAGTACTCAGTCTATCTGCTCAGTACTCAGTCTATCTGCTCAGTACTCAGATAGACTGAGTACTGAGCAGATAGACCGAGTACTGAGTAGATAGACTGAGTACCATAGGCGTTTCTAGCCCATTTTGGGGGTGCTGCAGCACCCCTAAATTGAACCCCAGCACCCCTAAAATTGAAGAGATTTTTTATTTTTTACTGTATGTCCATGTTTAATAAGCTGAAGAAATGTCAAAACCATATCCAGTATATGGTTTAAACGTAATATTTTAACAACAAAAATACAGCACCCCCCATGCTTCGAAAATGGTTTGATCCACCCCCCCAAATTTATCTTGCCTGGCCGGCCAGCACTCTAGGTGCTCAGCACCCCTAAAGCTCTGATCCTAAAATCGCTCCTGCTGAGTACTGAGTTGATAGACCGAGTACTGAGCAGATAGACTGAGTACTGAGTAGATGTTGTTTCACCTTTTGATTTGGGAAACTTGGCCAAGGCAAAGTTTATTTGCACAGCACATTTCATACGCCATTCAAAGTGCTTTACACAAGGCGTAACATGCGTCAAATAAGAAATAAAGAAGAATAAGATAAAAAGACATTAAAACAGATACAAAAAAGTAAATGAATAACATAGCATAAAAAGAACAAGGGTCAAAATGCAATATTCAGAGTAGACTGAAAGTTTAGCCAGGGGCAATGGAGACCATAAAGGTTTTCCAGCCTAGTTTTAAAAGTGGTCAAAGTTGAATTGAGGCTTAGATCATCTGAAAGTTTGTTTCCAGCTATGTGTAGCATCGTGTTTGGTTTTAACTGAAAATAATTAGCAGATCGGTCTAAGATGACCAGAGAGGTTGAGACGGTTCATACAGTAAAAGCAAGTCAGAGATGCGTTTGCCTCTTAAACCAGCAGCAGCATCTGAAAGCCTATTCCATGACGCACCGGCAGCCAGTGCAGAAAGCTGAGCATTAATATAATGTGTTTAGCTTTCCTCTCCACAGGAGGAGAACGAAATCAGTTGTTCTGCGAGGAAACCCTGAGGGGGACGGGATCCAAATGAAAACTGGCGGTTCAAGTAACTGTCTGAAACTGTAGACTTGGGATTTACTTAACAGCTTACTTTCATTTTCAGTCCGTCTGCTTCTACATAGGTGTTTCATTTACCCCCGGTTCCATGGCTGTATCACGCTCTAATGAAAAACCCCAGGCCTGAGGACCAAAACGAAAGATTTCTTCGCATCCACACATATTTCTCGTTTTAAAGCAAAACATGTGGCAAAGCTTTCTTTTGCACCAGCGCCTCTAGACAGGGGCATCTCAAGAGATTCTTGGGCCCTGAGAAGAGGTGATGATTACCCCCCCCACCCCCACCCACATGCATCTCATCAAATACACAATTACAATGCCTGTCTAACTAGACCCGTATTGCTCGAGGCCCTACAAAAGTATCCCACCTCTACCCCATAAGTGGCAACCAGGGGAGTAGAAAACAAACCTAAAATGAATGAAAACACATACAATAAATGCGATAGTGGAGTAATGGCACTTCACCAAGGAATAGACCAACTGCACTTTAGATTCAGATGAGATAAAATGCACTTAAATCGTTTTCTTAGGGAAATTCCACTTTTGCAGCAGCGGTAAGGTGACTTGAATTGACTCAAGAAAATGAAGAAAAACATGCAATGATATAAAAAAGAAACAGTCTATGGGGTCAACATGAAGTGGCGGCAATAAATGCAAGGCATGCAAGGATAGCTATGTCAACTTGGGTTTATAGAGGTCTACAAAGTCGCAGCATATGCTATATGCAAACAGCAGCAACAGTGCCAAGCCAATACAGAGGGCCATTAGTAAGTACAGACTGCAAAAACCTGTATCATAATGCAGCAGTACTGTAATGCAGAAAGAGGTCATTTTGACAATTTACACAGAACTAATGTATATGTTATTTACAGTATAATACTATCTGCAAAGTACCTTATGTTGGATAAAAGTGTTTCTAATATAGACCTATATTATAAACGATATTTTCATATATTGCATATTACCTATATTATAAACTATATTTTAATCTATTATAGTTTTGATATAAGTACCTTATTGCTCTTATGTAGCTACATACATGCATAGACATACCTACAAAAATACAGAAAAATATATGAAATATGACAATATCCTTAGTTTAATGTAGGTGGGCTTTAGGCCGGGTTATGACTTATTTCTCCACTGGGGAAATACATTTTGGGAAATTCTCCATCTCTCCCCTCTGGGTGTTAGCACCTGTTAGCTGTTGTGCTGCTAGCTGTTGTTGCTAAGCAACGTTATCGGTTCAAAACACCGGTTAGTCTCAGAATTACGAGTTCATCATCAGAATTCTGATTCCAATCTCGGGACTTCTGACGTTATTGTCTGAATACTGAGATTAATGTCAGGATTTTTGAGATTTCTGACTAATGGTCAGAAACTGAGTTTTCCACGTGCTACTGGTCCTCTTCAATGCGATGGTCCCACATAAATGCAATTACAGGTATCACCAAAGACACAAGTAAGAACAAATATACTCTGGACTTAAGCTTAAAACGCCACAAGGCCCCCCTCCCCCAGATCCTCTCATTATAAAGACAGTCAGCTGGTTTAGCGACAACTTTCTATAACCAAATATCCCGTCCTGCTGAGATTTCTCTCCCATTTTTCCCCCCCATTGAAAAGGCCGGTGGCTCAAAGTCCAGTGTGAAGGTGTGCAATAATTAGCATGCCACGTGCAGTCCACACGTTTGGTTTTTATTAATATCCAACACATACAGGTGCACAGAAAGAAACATCCACACCCTGACCTTAGCAGTGAACGCAGACTCACCCGGGTTCATGTGAAAGTCACGGGGAAGCAGCCTACAAACAGACCTCAGATTCACTGAAGAAAATACTCTCGCAGATTAAAAACCTCCGAATGAGTTTAGTTACATTTTCATGCACGACATCAGATGTAGCATCTCTCATCCATCTCTCATGTTTGGCAAGAACAAACAAACGCGGAGACTCCTGAAAAATGGGAGGTTATGGTGAAAAGGGTAAAAATGAAAACAAAAAAACTCAAGATTAGGTTCTAAAATACGGCGTTACCGTTTTTAGAAAAGTTTTGCTTGGCGAGTAACTACCAAAATCCTCCCATTTCAAACCGCGTTTTCAGATTCACCGTGAATCAAGCGATACGGCACCTTACAATAACTAGATGTTATTCATCGAGTTTCATCGACTCATCAACAGACGCCCAGACACGACTGAAATCTCAGCTTTGTAACTGGTGACATCACAACACCGAGTCTCCCTTGAAACCCAGGATGCTTGATACACCTCCAGCCGCGCCAGCTCAGAACAAAACATCAAATCCAACAAAATGGGATGAAAACCTTCGCAACATACTGTAAATACGGGGGGGGGGGATGCTGAGAACGACAGTATGTTCCCGTCACTTCTGATGTTTTCATGATATAATGATATATATATATATGTATATATTCAGCTGTGAGGCACACATACAATTGAATCATTCTCACAAGCAAATGACCTTAAGAGGCCGATGAAAAATGGCATCAACAGATCAAGACAGCTCCTTGAGGCTTTTCACATCAACATCAGTGTTTAGCGAAGCACACAGCAGGATGAACTACACAAACAAGTAGCACTAAATTACTCTTGGTTCACTTTAGCACATTATCGATTGATGCAGAAAAACATGCGAATGGTTTAGACCAGTGTTTGATTCTCATTTTGCGTAAAAGCCCCCCCCCCCCCAACCCAACCAAAACATTACATGCCACACCATGTCAAGCCTGCAGTGGTAAAGGCCTACGTCTAAACATTGCATAATATGATGGAATTATAATCAACGGCATGTGGAGCAAATGTTAACGAGTTCCTGGGGTCGTTTTTCTCTCACCAGTTTAAATTATTAAGGCTAAGTTGGAGGGTTATTTATTTATCTAAATATACCTGAATACCAAATTGGGAAGGTTCTACAACGAGATATTCAAGGATTATTGCAGCACCATCGTGAGTGCAGACAAGATAAGAGCCGATATGAAAGCCTACTGCTCCACCTCGAGTCTTTTTGTCACCACTGGTTATTGTTCAAACACAGATGGCTGCACAAAATTAGATGCAGGCTGAGGGCCATTTGCAACTGAGGTCACACTCCGAATTTGTAAATCACCCCGTCGGCCGTGCCTTGAAATTTGCTCTGGTATGGTTTATTTTACGTCTTGGGTTTGATGGTACACTCCATCTGCAAAGACAGAGAGCTTCCAGCTTGTATTAGGGGTTCGCTTGGGAAAGCTGTCAATTAGCGTGCATGCCTCTGTGGAAACGGCTGAGAAACCCTCGTCGTGTATGTCCGGAGGCAAATCTGTGGTTAAACCAAACGATCTACATCTCAATCCTTTTGTATTTTACCGAGGCAGCAGGGTGTAAAGAATAGAGTCTGTTATCCTCGAATTTGGCTCTCTTTTTTTGCTGACTGTCCCCCCCCCCCCAGGGAGTGCACATATCATACTGAGAGAATTTTAGACCATTTAACTTTGTGTAGTTTATCTATCTCTTGCATTTAACTTTTATCGTAACTTGTTTTTTTTATGCACTTTAAATTTGCATTCAAAACAATGCTAACAATGCAAAAAAACCTTTTTTTTTTGTACGGCCAAGAAAATAAAGGCTGCAGAGAAGGGTTTTTGTTGTGCTTCTGGCCGAGCTCTGAACCTCCACAGCCTGTTGCAATGTGAAAATGGCCCGACCGGTAGGGTTACAAAAGCTACTTGATTCCCGCTTGGAACTGCATCTTTAACTGATTAGCTTTTTATGCAACATTGGCCTCAGTGGTGAAACACTTGGAAGTGGAGCTGCCATTTCTCATGGATGAGGACCGTGGAAATGTCTGCAAACTTTAAAGTACCCCAATTTCAACAGCGGACGAACAACATCTCGCAACTTCACGTCACGGCCATTCGGAAGCCATAGATCAGATCAATGCACGAGTTTCTTGAAAAAAATAACCATCATCGGTGTAGTAAACCAGCCTATAATAATCTATAGGTCAATGTGGTACAAGTTTCTGGATCAGATTCAACTAACAGAGAAACAGAACATTTACAGACGGCTAAAACTTCATGAAAGACAGATGAAAATACAGTCTACAATGACTTTGTTGAGGTCACAAAGTTACTGTGGCGGTCCCACAGGATTGGCAGTTAGAGCATGCAATGAACAGTAATCCAGTCTGGAGTCCCCAATCATATAATACAGGTTTGATATACAGTCCATGATTTCCAGTCAGATAGGTGCACAACTCACACACACACACAATAATGTTGCAACAAGGGCTGATTATTCACAAACAATTTCGCTTAACAGGCATTCATAAGATACAAGTCAACAATCATTATTCACGGTTCGAGAACATCATGGAGGTTTCTCTGGGTAGGATCTATTTAAACTTAATCTTCATATGCAATTCTAGCTGTGCCTGGCTTAATGCCAGACTATGTGCAAGAGCATCTCCCAAGTCTACTTTGCACCTTACAAGTTTTAAAATGAGGCAGCACTCAGTAATTGTAAAAACAATAACCCCCCCATTACACCAAGAATGCCCCCCCCCACCCCCCATGGTACCATGTCTCAACACACAAGTATCGGAGTTTATTGACAGTTTCCGGGTTTCAGCAGAAAAAACCCTTATGAGGTTCTAAACAGAAAACAAAGCATTATCTCCAAGAGTGGGGCCAAAAGTAGGGCTTTAAATTTCATTTTCATAGCCATAACTGGACATTTTGTTTGCTCTGAGGGACGTTATGTCATCTTTGCATCCCAGTGGGTTTGAAGAGACATTGTGAGTGATCGTTGAATATCACAGTATTGAATCGCTGGTGTCAGCAAAAAAAAAATATCACAAAATTTTCATATCAGGACGTTTCACAGTAACCACAGATTTGAAATATTGCCAACTTGTAAATTACTTATGTGCATGCTAGAGAAAGCTTCAACGGTTAAGTTGCAGCTAAATTGACAATGTTTTGGGGGGAAAAAGAAATTTGGTGAGCATGGCATGTATGTAACATCTGCATATTGAAATAAGAGCCAATAACAGCTACAAATCTTTATATTAGTGAAAAAAATATTCACTTATTCCGTTCGGAACACATAATATTTGCACATTCCCGTAGTAGTGAATTAGATGATGGACATCACATCATGGTCATGGTATAGAAAGAGATCTTCTGCGCTCAGAAATATTTTCGGTGCTTCATTCCTTTGTTGTAAATGTACGCAAACTGAACGTGTCAAACTGAAACGGGTACAGCAAATTTTCCATGGACCCAAATGCTACACAGCAACAATTTGGTTTGGTATTCTACTATAGTTTGGCTTGAACGACTTAAAGTATTATATATCCCTTAAGAGCTTGACTTTTGACTGTAATCAAGAAATTACACTAAATATTTACCACCCTACTGCCAATGTTTGTGAAAATACAATGGAGGTAGTTTTAAATGAGTCTCACCTGTTCAACTTTTTCATTTTACATAGTGGCAAAACTTTTTTTCTTCTTTATTTGACGATAAAGTCTAGGGATATAGGATAAATAGCCTTTTGGACAGCACAGGATGCAGCGCATTCAGTGTTGAACAGTTCTCAATATGACTATTACAAGCATACAGTTTTGTTGGATGTACTGAGTGCCTGTACGATTAATGATACAAACACCACCGCTGGTTCCCGGTAAGGACAACTGGGATAAAACACAGATAACGCTGAATACCAACAAAAATGAAGTTCCACTCAAAAACAGACTGGTACTCAAGAGGTTTGTAAATGATATATAACAAATCCTGAAGAATCACTGTGTGATGAGCTCAACTGAACTCCGGGTTTCATTCTTTTCTTTTTTTTCATTTTTTTTAGAGCTATAATAAATACACTTTTGAGTTGAGTGACAGGAACTGAGCTGGAATGGCTCTTTCCCTGAAAGTGCCTCCGAGATCGAGCAATGGATAGATAGAGAGATAGAGATAGAGAGATAGAGAGATAGGTAGAGAAAGGCCGTGAGGCGGGGGACCAGTTTGGGAAAAGTTAACAAGGTGCACGAGTGTGAAGCCACTACCAGTCTGCATTATCCCAGCTTTCCTCAGCCGGTTTTGTTGGGCTCTTCTTTCCCTTGGCATCGCCGGCGGCGTTCTCCCAGTTGTTATCCCAGGCTTCCCAGCTGTCTCCTGTGCTGTGTTTGTTGTTGGATGCTGCCTCCGAGCCCCAATTGTCCCAGCTGTCAGAGCTCTTCTTTGCAGAGTTGTCTGCGATGGTCCAACTGTCACTACTGGGCGATTTCTTGGCCTTTAAGGAGGTATTGCTGCCAAAGGTCTCCCAGAAGTCCTTTGCAACAGGCTGGGAAGAGCAGCCTTGATAGCCCTCGGTGGCATCCATGTTTTGGTAGCTTTCTCCGGTGGACCTACGAAAAGTCAAGACACAAGAGGAGGCTCAAAATGGCTTCACTTCATGGCATCCAGTTAAACTGAGGAAAAGGATAGGTATGTTATGAGTTTTCGCTAAAGGGAATTTGTTTTTATTACCCATCTTCTGCCTTGCCCGCGAAGAGAGTTGTCAATTTTGCACCAGCCCCCTGAACCTTAAGAAAGAAAAGGCTTCGGTTCACAAATATCCATTGACTTCTTACTAAAATGTGCTCAATTACTTCCCTTTCACAACTAATCTACAAGAAATATGTATTTAGGCTTTAACAAGCTACTCCAGTCAATCACAACAAAAAACAAAATTGAGGAATGTTAATAATTAAAGTATATAATTTCAAGCAGATCTGATGAAATTTAACAGTTGCAAACAGCTAAAAACTACTCAGTTTTAAGGCACTGAAACATTTCCAGTCCTAGAAAAAATTAACAGTACTCACCACCAGAAAAAAATGGCGGCAAGAAAAAGGGAAATTTCATGAATTAATATCATTCACATGTACATTTGCAAACCCAAACCAGTCTTCCTTAAAAGGATTTCAGTGAAAAGGGCCACAGTTTGCAGAGATTTCCCAGAACAGGGTTGCAAGGCCTGGGCCTAAACAAATCCGAATCAGTCATGGCCACCATGTGCCTTTCCTCAGAAGACTGGCTGTGGATTTGTGCACCACCGGCAGAGGTCTGCCCTTACACCTTCCTACCTTGTTTGCCAGCCCAGTAATGCCGACTGTCATTTCATCGAGCAATTTTCCATCCTTCACCTAAGTCAAATTATCATCAAAAAGAATTTAAACAATGTTCAGTGAACTACGTTGTAAAACAGAATAAACAGTAGTAAAAGAGTTGCTTTGTGATTGTGAACAAGATTATTTTTGATAAGCATTCAACATTAAGCCGTAAGAGCAGGATTGATTCTTTGCAACATTCTGAACTCTGAACTAATGCAACTAAATTTGGGGATTTTCTACAAGCAGGTCTTTGCCACAAAAGCACGTGATGTAGAGAGGCTAAATTGACACCAAATGTAGATTAGACAAAACAAAAGCTAGTGTAACAATTCTGAAGCAAACAACACTTTTCTCGCATCAGCAGCCTTTTCACAAGTCATGCTCTGATAGTCCACCGCATCACACCACGAGATTTGATTTTTTCATGTTATTCTGGTGTTCTTGGACAGTTAGAGCTTAAGTTCTGAATATGTGCAAGTCTCTAACCGTGGCAGACATGAGAGCCAAGACTCAGTGATTTGATGTCATGTATTAGCAGCACTACAAACAAAGCTGAGCTGGGCGTACATGCTCAAACATATACAAGTCCACTCAAAAAAAAATCACTATCCCGATTTCTAGCTTCTATATTTCTAGCCCTTGGCTAACGGGTCGGACCCTTTAGTTGACTGGTTGGCGCGGTTGCTCGTGGTCTGGGCTACCTAGGTTCGGTTCCCAGCTGCGGCGGATCCCCAGCTGCCCCCTGAATTTACTACATGTAGGCTAAGCTAACTGCTAGCCCACGCAGACCGGCAGTTCTGACAGTCATCCTGGCTGGACAGTGAACATTTTTCTTTCTTCTTTCTTTAATATGTTGGATATATGTGTTTTTGTAGTTTGGATAAATGTGTTCCTGTAGGTTTTGGATATGTGTTTTTGTCTTGTGAAATGACAAATAAATATTCCCGATTCCTGACAACGTTGGAATCAGGGTACGTCACACGCAACGCAACTTTCGTTTAATAATTCGAATATCCAACGAGTCCAAACTGGGTTTACTGAAGAGCTCATATTTTTTGCAAACACATGTTGACGCCTTCATCAAACTATCACTTTAATTCGATTAATCACCTCAATCAGATTACTGACTGGATGTAAACACTGTCTAAGGTGCAAAAACTCCAAATGTTGGCAAACATGCGACATATTCACCACCCTCCTCTTACAATGTTGGCCTTGACTATTGGAGGCGTGGCCGAGCAACGCGTCTATTGTGCTCTGTTGCAGCTATTCATGTAGCTTAAAGACAAAGGTCAGCGTTGTGGCAGAAATTATGCACTGCACCTTTAAACAAAGTCGTCCCTCAATTAGAGGCAGACTGCTAACATGTTCAGTTCATGACTTAAAACTTGCATTTTTTTTAATATTTGCTTTCTTACAGCCTACTTTGACCAACCCCATGCTGGCCGGACCAATCAACTCTTTATGATGTCCTACAGGGGCGCAACGGGGGTGGGGGGGTGGGGGTGCAGACGGTGCAATGCACACAGGGGCTGCACCAGCAGGGACGCCAAAAGGCCGTACGAAAAAAACAAACATAAACTTAGCACAAAAAGTAAGGAAATGTGTTTGGTAGATTATTTCTTTGTTGTAACAATGCTTCTTGGCAATAAATCTTATATCAGGCACCTGATTGTCAGCACCTGGGGCACCAGAAGCTCAAAACAAGAGTCAATAGCAACAGCAAAATAAGCTGTTTGGCATTGGCAGAGAAAATTTGGCAAATTTTTCATGGGCACAACCCACATACTCAGCTCTGCTGCTCATCCCACAAATGCATGTTCCTTACAAATGTGGCCCCATTTAAAAGGGAAATAAACAGGCTTTCCAACGGTATAAGATTTATTGCCAGGAAGCATTGTTACAACAAAGAAATAATCTACCAAACACAAATTTCCTTACTTTTTGTGCTAAGTATATATATATATCATATATATATATAAAATAAAAAAAATATAATATGTAACTATGTATTCTAATCCAAAATTCTCATCTAAGTAATATTCATAAATATTAAACTTAAAAAAAAACCCCATTAGGACTATAATCAGAAATTGTTTACTGTACACTGTACTTTTGGCGCCCCCGCTAATGCAGCTCGTGTGCATTGGACCCTCTGCACCCCCCCTCATTGCGCCCCTGACGTCCTTTATTTTGTATTGTTTTTTCCCCCCTTTGGTGCAACCAAACTTAAACACATCCAAGTTTTTTTTAATGTTTCTATATTTTCGACTTGTATATCTCCTGACATGTTTTAGCATTGATAATAAATATTAATGGGCTTGTGCTGAACTCCCAAAAAGAAAACCTCAAATGAAAACCTGGCATGTTGTTAGAGAGGGGATTGATAAAGTGAACAAATATGAGGCTCCTAAAAATCCTGTGCCTGACCTTTAACCTTTACAACAACTCAAAATTTAGATCGGAGAGCTCACACCAACGTACTGTAGGCTCTGACTAGAAAGCGACGACAGCTGTACGCTAGGAAAAGGCACTGGGCCGAGCATTTGACTTGGAAACCCATCAAAATAAGTCTGAACCACGCCCTCGACGCCAAATATTTAGTTTAGCATTAGGCAGGCATCAGGCAGCAGATTACCACAAGCAGACGAAGCTGAAAATGCACATCCACATGTGAAGCTGGTTTTGCAAAGCACCGTGACCCACCACCAAACAGACAACTTCGGACATCAATTTTACCTTCTCTTGAGTGGGTTTGATAACATTCTCATTTATTGTCTGTCCTAACTCTGTGGCCTAGTAGGAAGTGAGAGGAAAGAATACTCTTGAGTAGAACAGGGGAGCACACCGTTCAAAATAATGCAAGACAATGAGCCACTCGTGCTGCAGCTGCAGTCAGGGATCATTCTAGACATGAAAATGAACAAGCATTTTGAGGCGTAATGGTTCATAAAACTATAAAACAGTTAGGGAACGGCTCTCTCCTAGGGCCAAGGTTCAGAATTAAACAAACAAACGGCAATTATGCAGGCACTTTATTTGCCATTATGAATTTCTTGAGACAACTTTTTTTTTCTTTTCGCATGCCCTGTGGCATGAACCTAACTGTTATGCTAGGGATTTTTAATCGATAATTTTGTTTTGTTTCACTTAACCAAATATGACAGTAAGCATATTTAAAAATGACCATTAAATTTGGCCAACTTTCCATGCAGTTACCGAACCACAGAGGAGAAGAGAAATGTTAGCCGTGTACTTATTTGCCCGAATGTACCATTACACCTCTTGAGCAATGTAAACATCATAACAAAAAAAAACAAAAAAAATCATGCATGAATGGATAACCCATTAACAATGGTGATTCATGTTAAAGCTACAATCCTGAAGACTGTCGTTTTTGTTTGACTTACTGACCTATGGTGATAACGGTTCCTAGGTTGGCATTTGACAACCAATTCCTAGACATCTATTTGAAAGGAAGTAGTTTTTTCAGCACCTTCTCTTCCACTGAGGTATAAAACGTGGCTGAACCTGAGTTTTGCCAATATATTTATTTATTTTTTAAAATTATTTCTCCCCAGTTGTATCTGGCCAATCACCCCACTCCTCCAAGCCGTCCCAATCGATGCTCCACCCCCCTCTGCTGATCCGGGGAGGGCTGCAGAATACCACATGCCTCCTCCGACACACGTGGAGTCGCCAGCCGCTTCTTTTCACCTGACAGTGAGGAGTTTCACCAGGGGGGGACCTAGCACATGGGAGGATCATGTTATTTCCCCATGCCCCCCCCCCTCCTGAACAGGAGCATCCGGCTTCCCACCTGCAGACACGGCCAATTGTGTCTGTAGGGACGCCTGACCAAACTGGAGGTAACACGGGGACTGAAACCGGCGATCTCCGTGTTGGTAGGCAACGGAATAGTCCACTACACTACTCAGACACCCAGTTTTACCAAGTATCTTGTAGTGAAGGTCTTGGTCTGCCATATTTGTTTTAGCCACTAAACTTCACTTCTCTTTCAGATTTGACACCACCTGCCTTATTTTTCTGCAATGGTTCCAATGGTGAAGACATAAAATATGCAATATATGTTTTTTTTTCTTCCGGGAAACTCCTCCTCAACAGTTTCCATTACAATGACCAACTACAGTTGGTGTTCCATTATTCTGGATATCTGTGGACCAACTTTTGAATCGAACACACCAGTGATAAAAGGTATAAAAAGGACCATATGTCTGTGAATGTTCTCATTCATCCAGGTCATGGTTATCCAAAGGAGTTGAATCAAGTGCAACTGGACTTGGTATATATCCATGAAGACGTTTCGCCTCTCATACAAGAGGCTTCCTCAGTCCGTGCCTTTCTGACTAGACCAAGCTAGTCTGACTGGCTGGTGATGAGACTCAGAATTTATCCTCTTGGAGTCGTTGTCAGAGCTATAGATGTCCATGGCTCTTTGTGTCCCGATGTTTACCAACGCCCGTTGCTAACAGAGCCATAGATATGAGTGGCTCTTTTGTGTACTGATGTTTGGCCGCCCCCAACAACCATCACTGCTAAACAAATGCAAATCAACAGCTCCGATGGCGACGGGAGCGGCTGGACATCGGAGCACAGGAGAGCCACGCATATAGATAGCTCCGATAATGACGGGCACGGCCAAACATCGGTTGTCAGAGCCATGGACATCTATAGCTCTGACAACGACTCCAAGAGGATAAATTCTGAGTCTCATCACCAGCCAGTCAGACTAGCTTTGTCTAGTCAGAAAGGCATGGACTGAGGAAGCCTCTTGGATGAGAGGCGAAACATCTTCACGGATATATACCAAGTCCAGCTGCACTTGATTCAACTCCTTTGGATAAAAAGGACCGTATGTTTGAATGTAAATCTTCTGGACTGTAGCTTTAACTATCATGATCCGAAACTCGTTTATAACATAAAAGCTGAGAATTTGGGACAACTCCAACTTCAGTCTCCTGTTCCGAATTATTCCTTAACTGATATAATGACAGGACCACTGTCTCAAAAGATTATCCATCAACTCAAAAGTGTATGCGCCAAGACAACCACGAGCCTTTGTGTTATCACATCCAAGCGTAGACTGGTTTCGATAAAATCCACTATTTTCTGGGTTAGTTTAAATAAAAAAAGAGCTTGACTACCAAGCAAAGAATGACAACAAGGTCAAAAATTATAATTTTAAAAGAAAAAGTACATGAACAGAATGACATCATTATGCTGGAAAAGGACCATGCAGCCGGTATTTGCTTTACCGGTTCTGGGGGCGCTTTATAGCCCTTTAACTAAATCCAGAGAAGGCAGAAAGAGGTTGAAGTAGTAACAGAATTCATTCTAATGTAAAATTCACACAAAGTTATTAATGGATATTTAAGACGTACACTTTCAAAAGATTGTGTCACAATGCTAACAAAATTATTGAGGGAAATTTTGAGCAGGTCTTTTAGTAGAGTTAAGTGATACAGTTGAAAGCCAGGGTATATAACATATAAGCCTTAAAACAAGCAGTATTAACTGCATTAGCCATACCTTTAAGGTTGCCTGATTTGCCAGTTTAGCCGTCTGTAAAAAGGGAAATAAAAAGGTCCAAAAGTTGTTTCATCTGATCATTAGTGCATAGTACATTATCATGAAATCAATGTGATCACCATCCTGTCTTACTTTGAACATCTACTGAGACTAGCTAACGCTTCCACGCCTTAAGTTCATACATTCAGTACTGAGGCGGTGCCACGTTATAGCAAATCCTACGATACAGATATACTTACATTATCTTTAGCAACGGATGCAAACTTGCTGGCTCCAACAGTGAAACTGTTCCAGCCCTGGGCAAAGAAAACAATCATAATCACGTATTAAAAAATGGCCGGTCTGGTTTGTTGGCGTTTTGTCTGTTTTTGTCCAGTACTGTATAATGTCTGCACATGGTATAACGTTTCGTGTTGTGTTGTAAGCCGTGTCTTATTTGTATACTTCCATAGCAAATGATGCCCAAGACACTTTCCCTTTGGGGACAATTAAGTTAATCTCATCTTGTAATGACTTTAATTAGTGGGGCTATGGATATACCATGACATACTGAGTAAAGAGAAGACATGGCATTGTTCAGGAAGTCATCTTCTTTCTTCTCTGGGGTCACTGTGTTGCCAAAACCAACATACCGATTCTCTTGATTACCACTGTAACCCCCTCCGCTGGTGAAAAAAAAAAAAAAAGAAATATGAAAAATATTTAATTCAAAACAGGTTCAATCCTCGAGAACAATGGCATGCAAAGTGATGTAGTATAACGACTGAAAAAGTATTCATGTCGATGTAATGGTCGCTCACCTCTGATACGAGTTCACATCATCACTCAACCAGTCCTCAAAAGCCTTGTCAGAAGATTTAGATGAGTCCTGTCCAGACCCCCCTGAGCTGCAGAGACACAAAACAATTTGACTACTTTAAAATCTGCCCTGCACCAGGCATGGGAAACAATGTAAAAAACTTTTTTTTTATTCGTTTTTAATTAACTATATTCTTTTGTCATTACCGGTGAGAGGATGACAAGCTAGTCTTGGGCTGAGGTGATGTCCAGTTTTTGGCAGAGGATGTTTCAATGGACCACTCTTTACCCTCTGCTAATGTTGCAACCTGTTAAATCCAACACAAAAGGTTTTTTTTTAGCATTTTCCGCCTTTTTATTTGATATTGACAGTTGAGAGAGACAGGAAAGGCAGGGGACAGAGAGAGAGGGGATGAAATGTAGCAAAGGGCCCGGGCCGGATTCGAACCCAGGCCGCCATATGTGGTATGTGCTCTACCAGGCGAGCCACTGGGGCGCCCCAAAACACAGGAGGTTTACTTTGAGGTTCTCAGGGGAATCATAATAAATCAAGGAAATGACAATAACAGCGGTGCTCTCTCATTAGCATCACGATTTAACATCTCACAATCATGGATCTACAGGTCGGAGCCCCTTACCTTGTCCCTAAACAGTGCAGCAGCTCGGCTATTGTATTTCTCCTGCAGTGTCCAGTTGGGATTATAATCATCCTGGAGTTCCAGAAAAAGACGGAATTTTCCATTGCCTCCTGCCTTCATTTTCTCAAGCTCAATATCCTTCCACTTGTCCATGGTGACAGAGCGCACAAAGCTTCAGAGAAGACATAGTGACAATGGTAACACTCATCTGTCCATGGAAAGGCTTTCAGAGATTTAAACTGGGATGCAGAGGTGGATTGCTTCGTAAATCTTACAGCATAGCTCACAGCCCTGTACACGTATTACTAATGATAAACAGATATATTAACACATTTTTTAACTTTGGTGGAGAAACGTGGACCTCAGCTTGGAATAAAATGAGCCTTAGAATACGCTGCTAAAGCTCAGGTTGGAGTAACATCAACCTCAG
Source organism: Lampris incognitus (assembly GCF_029633865.1). Taxonomy (NCBI): domain Eukaryota; kingdom Metazoa; phylum Chordata; class Actinopteri; order Lampriformes; family Lampridae; genus Lampris; species Lampris incognitus. The sequence goes on along the minus strand of NC_079212.1, from coordinate 138,431,884 downwards.
TGTGTGTGTGTGTGTGTTTTTTTTTCCTGAGTTACCACAAGTACGTCACCTGATACAACTGATAAAAGTCTAGCATAGCAGTTCAACACAGATCTTCTGCCTCTAGGGCACACAAGATGGCAGTTTTAGTCACCCCACTCATATCAAACAGAATACAGAACTTAACTTAGAGCACTCCAACAAGTACACACAACGTAAATCCTAGTCCAGTACCATTACTTTAAGAGTTTATTTGTCTTCTTCACTTAACACATTTTGCTTACCTGAGATGTACTCCCAAGCCCCGATGTTTGCCAGAACACTCAAGACAAATCCAGATTCCATACGTCACACTAACCCATTGAGGGTTGAAAGCCCCACACTCAAAGCAAAGCTGAGAAAGGAACATGTACTGAAGTGAATGAGCGAATTTATTTATCACGATCAGATTGATGACATAGTTGTGCCACAACCTGTGCACAAAAACATCATTTGTTCAGTTAGAACAAGCTAGTGGAAACCAATACTTGTATCGACTTCTCAAAGAAACTGTTTGAAAATCATCAGACATTTGAGTAAGCGGCTTGGATAATGGATGGATGGATGTCTTATTCTGGGTATGTGCCATGTGTGAGACTTGACGGGGTGTACCAGGCCCTCTGATTTGTACTACGATGAAGAATCCTGCAGACGCTACTGCACGAGTATGCACCATTTCACAAAGGAAAAAAAAATGCAACGACTCATTAAAAGAAAATACATCTAACTGAATGAACAATTGAACTAAAGTTCGCTCCAGTTTAGCTACCTTTCCCAATGCCTCACAAGGTGATGATTTGAAAGTATTTCAACCAAACGGTGATATCAGGGCATCTCTACTGTTATCAAGAGGAGGGGCTTACATTATTTTCATCTTGGGTTCTCACTTCCTTCAGAACTCTTCTGGTTCTTGGACTCGCCATCTTAACCCACACTGTAAGAGAATAATAAACCCACACATCAGATGATGTCATTAAGACTGCATATACATCTATTCAGAAAACCGATAACTGAAGCAAATAATGCACATTATCCAATTTCATGCTTAAGTATCAACCTAACTCCATGTGGAAAAAAAGTTTAGTAATGAAACAACCAGAAGACTGATTAGCTCATCGTTATGGTGTATGATTGAGTTGCTCGACTAATTGATTGATTTCTGACAAGAAACGATAATCAAAAATGCCACAAGTGGTTTGTTAATTACAAAAAAGTGTTAATGAAGTCCTCATAAAAAACTACATAAAAAACAAAGAAATCAAAAGAGAACATTTAATCTACTCCTGTGTGTAAACTGAACTCAAGCTTTAGGGCTAACACACATTGACACAAATTGTGTGATGGTGCATAGTGGCAAGTCAATGCCATTCAGATTACTTTAATACAAACAGTTTCTTCTTTCTCTTTCAACATTGTGCCTTTTGCATGCATTGTGACGTTTGACATTTCTCTGCTATATTCTCCAAAGCGGGTTTCACACACCATCTGAATAGTGACACTGTCAATCTTTCCTCTGAACCGAGGAGGAAGATGCAAGTAAAAACAGATAATGACACACAGATGAATTTGGATTATCTTAATCTGAACAATCACTTCTTTGCAGTATGTGAAGGCCTAACGCAGCTATTATGGCTCTTAACTTTTGCTATTCGACTGTGTGTAGTAACTGAGATGGGTAATGTACACTACCTGCACGCATCACTCACAATTTCTTCCTAGTTCAGATTTAACACGTTAAGTAAAAACGAATGGATAATGGCAACACAATGGTCAATCAGTTCAGTCACTTCTTTCTCTTTGAACACGAGCCTGTGCAAGCACTTTGAGCGGCTGTTGCATCTAGAAAAGCGCTGTATATAAATGCCACCCATCCACTTCGATATCGCCCATCCAATGAACGAACAAACCGGCACCATCTTTTTCTAGAGTGCCAAGACGAAAGATCACGAATTAGGTGTGAAACAAAGCTAGAGACGTTGCAAACATTAATCACAACATAGAGGTTTCGTTGGACAAAAAAAAACGACAAAAAAAATCAATGTAAATGAAGTGAAGTGAAGTTACACCTTGCCTCGTCACATATACGTTGCAGCCAGCGTTAGCAGCTGTGGCGCCCCCAAGGGGTGGCCACCCTGATACTATCCCAGGCCACCCCCGCGGGCCCCCCCCAGCCACGAGTCGCATATGCAGAATATGCTTCTGATTATGCATAATATGCTTCTATCTGATATCTTACATTAGGTGCTGTTCATTTAAATCAACAACGTATATTTTTCTTAACTCTCATATTGACAATTTTCAACTAGCCTATGCAGTATTGTAGCGAATTCGGGGGGACAACGCGACCACAGGAGCTGCCGCGGCCGGGAAGCGAACCCGTATCGCCCGCACCGCAGGAGGCATCGCTAACCGCTGGACTAAAGGCTCAGACCCGCCAGCCGGCGGCCAGCGTGTCTTCTTATCCATGCACGTTACAGTACACTACAACGGCATCACAGAACTCCCGAAATTCAGCCATGGCTTTTGCTTTTGGTGTGCCACCCCAAGATTTTCAGGGGCCCCGTTTGCCCCCCCCCCTATGAGAAGGTTCTGGGGGCGCCACTGGTTAGCAGCGAGGCTGCGTGGCAGTATATACGTTTAGCTCTTCTTAAATCGGTACGTTATTGTTTTTTTGGTGATTCCGGCTTTTATTATCGCCGGGGCAGTGAAGACCAAACGCAGGGTAAAGACTGCGAGCCAAGCCATGTAGCAAACGTACCGAGCGGGAGCCGAACCGGGCTCCTCGCGATTAACGCCCGTTAAACGCGGCCGACGTGACGGCAGCCCGGGAGTCCGAAGCTCGGCGTCGCGTTTTCACGGGCGATCTGAACCTCCGACACCGGCACCGCACATCACATTCGGCCGTCTAATATTCGCCAGCGCTACCGGGGAAACAGGAGAGCGAGAGATTACCTTTTCTTAGACTGATGCACAACGGTGTCTCGACGGGGTCTCTCGCCTCGGCAAAGGGGGCCTCCTTCGGCTCGTCCAGGCACTAAAGGTTGATTGTATTTAACAATATAAGCGGAAAAAAATTAAAGCAGGAAATTCGACTGCAGATGTTCGACACCGGTGGCCATGTTCCTGTTTGTCTACGTTGGCATTGCAATGCATCATGGGAGTTCTTTTTCTGGGATTTTTTTCCTCCCCCCCCCCCTCTAGCGACTTCTTCCTCGTGGCGCTCCCATCTGCAGCCCGCGTCGCGCCCCCTTCATCTCACGCACTGTGGCGAATTCTCAACCGCAGGAATTCGCTACAACACGTTTGTTTTTCCATTTCATTTTAGGAAACGCTTTACACGAAGTGCCTGTGATAAGTGTTAGTCGATAGGTTATAAGGCCCTTATGAGTTCTTATGAAATATGTTTTAATATTATTATGCGTTAATGAGACGACACGGGTGTTAATGATAGCGGCATAAACGTGTTTTCGGCCACTAGGTGACGGTTGTGAAATAAGCAAAACCTGCGGGTCTCACTCCCGTTCCAGGTTGCAATTCCGATCTGCATAAAATCCTGCACGTAGCATCCAAAGACCTTCATGATTAAAAGTTAATAAAATAATTTCGATAGTCCACAGATGCAAAAGCTATGACTTATAAGCGCCTTATCTATTAACCAATGCTTATTATAGTCTTGTTAACACAATAATGTTAATAAGAATGTCATAAGGATTTATAAGGGCCTTATGACCTATCAACTAACACTTATTACATGCACTTTATGCAAAGGATTACCGATTCATAGTATGTCTTTTAATGTCAAGGACATTAAAAGTGATCAGTAGTTTCAAAGGATAGCGAAAGTAAAATATAAAAAGGATAAAATCGAAAAACTCGGTTATTGAAGGATTTTCATGATTCTACTGGCATATTGTTACTGGTTCAGCACTGGTTCAGTCATACAGAAATACATTATAGTAAGTGTAGACACATGCATTATAGATGTCGAGGTGACTCACCATTATGATCACAGGGTGGCAGTATATAACCCTTTCACACCTCACCAGAGGTTCTCGTTTTTCTTTTGAGTGTTGAATGTGACACAATTTGAATACTTTGGTGCCTTTAACGGCATATACCACATACTTTTTACTACAAACAGACATTTCTCTATAAACGGGTATTACACAGCACAGCAAAGAGTTTCTTTATTAGATGAGCCATCTCTGTATCTTGTGGTAACCTACTCTTAGCAATGTGATTAACATCATAACATGAAAACAAGTTACTTTCTAAAGAAAAGAAAAAATGCTGGCAACTTGAGTCTTCTATGTAACCCCTCAACTCCAGAGAAACTCAAAACTATTTGTGCAGTGGTGAAATTCGTTCAGAATAAATATCTTTTGCAAACATTTGGATTTTTAACTTCTTACGTTTCAAATTTTCACATTTCATCTTTAAAAAATGTGGCTATGAAATGTTAGTTTGCCTGTCTGTGAATGTTCTCATTCTGAGTCTCATCACCAGCCAGTCAGACCAGCTTGGTCTAGTCAGAAAGGCACGAACTGAGGAAGCCTCTTGGATGAGAGGCGAGACGTCTTCACGGATATATACCAAGTCCACTTGCACTTGATTCAACTCCTTTGGTTAGTTTGCCTGCTTGTCAAGACACAGCGGCAAGAATTTTGAAGGTCCAAAGTACGATGTTATCCTCTCCTGACACCCATGTTATTGTACTATGAGAGGATCAGTGCTCTTTACCCAATGCTGGTAGCTGTTCTTATCTGAACTGAGGTATAAAAGGGGGTTTAGTGCCGTAGGAGCTTGTCAACTCAGAACTATCAGTCCTTCACCACCATGAAAAAATCATCTGGTTTGAAAGTGGGCCTGCCAGTGCTAGTGCTAGTGTTTGAGGTGGTGCTGCTGGCTCTCTACGCCATTTTTGTCACGTATGACGACAACGCAAATGCTAAACTGCAAAACAATAACACCAACCCCATGGAAAACACCATGTATCGCGACTACCCCTACTTTGCTGATGTGCAGGTCATGATCTTCATCGGCTTTGGCTGCCTACTGGCTTTCCTCAGGTTCTACGGCTTCAGTGGGATGGTCTTCAACTTTCTCACTGCCACCTTTGCCATCCAGTGGGCAATTCTAGTGCAAGGCTACTTCCAGTTTTACCACGATGGCAAAATTCACCTGGGGGTCATCAACCTGCTCAACGCCGAGTTTGCCTGTGCCGTGGTGCTCATCTCCTTTGGAGCCGTGCTTGGGAAGACAAGTCCCGTGCAGCTCCTGGTCATGGCTTTCCTGGAGATCCCCATCTTTGCTGCGACAGAGTGGGCCGTGTTGAAGTACATAAGGATCAATGATGCAGGGGGGTCCATTGTCATCCACCTGTTTGCCTGCTACTTTGGCCTGGGGGTGACGTTCATGTTGTACCGCCCCAGTCTGAATAAGGGACACATGAAAGAGATCACCAGTTATCAGTCAGACATCCTCTCTGTGATGGGAACATTATACCTCTGGGTGTTCTGGCCTTCCTTCAACTCTGCTCTTACCTTCAAAGGGGATGACCAGCACAGGGCAGTACTCCACACCTTCATTGGTCTTAGCTCATCCACCATGACTGCCTTTGCGCTCTCGGTGGTGTTCAACAAGAGGGGCAAGCTTACCATGGCTGACATCCAGAACGTGACGCTGGCCGGTGGCGTGACAGTCGGCGCCTCCGTGGACATGATGATCTACCCGGCAACCGCATACGCCCTGGGTGTCATGGGCTGCACCGCCTGTTTCTTTGGATACCGGTACCTGACGCCGTACCTGGCAAGACACCTGAAGATCCAAGACCAGTGTGGCATTCACAATCTCCACGGGCTCACTGGACTGATATCATGCGTGGCAGGCATCTGCGCCATCCTCTTGGCCACCGAAGAGACCTATGGACCCAGCATGTACCAAATCTTTTCTCACCGTGCTCCCCCTGAAGGAGACCCAAAGCTTCTTGAGCTGCAGCAGCTGATTCCCGGGCTGAAGCCAGGTCTGGGACGGAGTGCCCAGGAGCAAGCCTTTTTCCAAGTGGCGGCTATCTTGACCACCATCGTAGTAGCTGGGGTCGGCGGGTTGCTGACCGGCTTTTGCTTAAAGCTGCCCTTCCTTGCTTCCCCGTCTGATGAGGACTGCTTTGATGATGAATGCTTCTTTGATATGCCCTCTGACTTTCACAGCTCAGCAGGGCTCAAGATCCCCACTGGATCTGAGGATATAACAAAGGTCTGACCTAAATTGTGCATGTTTTGTGGATTGCTATTGTGAATGTAAAACACCCAAAAAAGATGGAAATGCAAGTCTATTTTATTTCAGCTTCTCAAATATTACAAGGCCAGAGCCAGTGCTTACATTGCAAATACAAATATTTTAATAGATTCAAAACCACCAACTGTTCATTTTTTAATAGTTGTATATTCCCCTTTCATTGTATCAAGAGCTTGGCCAACCAGTTTTAACATGAAAAATGTCCAAATGTTCTGCGTCTTGGTAAGTGAAGGGTAAATTTTATTTTTTTTTAACACCTGGAGTACAGATTGAACTTCCTGTATAAACCAGAACCTGTTCTAACTTCACCCTTCATTTTCCATTAGGTGCTATCTGGAAAGGAGCCAAGTACATCGCATTTTATTGTAAACCAATATTAAATGTGTATAAAATGTTGTTGTAAATATACCAGAGAGATTCGGTTGAACTGGGGAAAATGAAAGTCATTCAGCTTTGTTTGACTTGTTTTTTTCCTGCAGCGGACGCGTCCATCTTTTGTGTTAAACATACCACTTTACCTTGATCGCTTCTTAGTTTAGAGGGGTTTTAAACACTGTTTTGTTGAACTGTGAGTCATGAACTAGTCACTTGTTAATGACACCTCGGTCCTCAGAAAGCAAGGGACAACAAGAGAGACTAAATTAGCCATTTGTCATCATTGATTGCCAAAACACTATCTCACCGAGAGCAATCGCTGTTTTTGAATATATTGGATATGATCCCTCACTTTTCAGGGCGTTTCTTTTGTTTTTGTTTCCCCCCTTTTTCTCCCCAGTTGTGCCCGGCCAATCACCCCACTCTTCCGAGCCGTCCCGGTCGCTGCTCCACCCCCTCTGCCGATCCGGGGAGGGCTGCAGACTACCACATGCCTCCTCCGATACATGTGGAGTCGCCAGCCGCTTCTTTTCACCTGACAGTGAAGAGTTTCGCCAGGGGGACGTAGCGCGTGGGAGGATCACTCTATTCCCCCCAGTTCCCCAGAACAGGCGCCCCGACCGACCAGAGGGGGCGCTAGTGCAGCGACCAGGACACACACCCACATCCGGCTTCCCACCCGCAGACACGGCCGCTTGTGTCTGTAGGGACGCCCGACCCAGTCGGAGGGAACACGGGGATTCGAACCGCCGATCCCCGTGTTGGCAGGCAACGGAATAGACCGCTACGGTACCCGGAAGCCCTAAGGCTTTTGTTATAGACATTTCTTCCTTGTAAGTTCTTGAAAATACAAATATCTCTTTACATCAATGTTTATGTCTGATGTTTTATGCCTTCGCTATTGTAGTGCAATAACATGTTAAAGCACAGCGTTCTGTACATGTCTTGATTAGATGGTTCTGTTGTAATGTCATGTATATATATATATATATCATGCAAAAATAAATTACTACCCAATGACACAGATGTCCAAATGATATTCATTTATTAGTAATTCATGAATTAAGTACTGTAAAAAAAAATGCCAAGGAACAATCTCCCTCAGAACTCACAAAAATAAAACAAAATACCTTATAATGTTTGTCAATAGCTTACGTTTATCTTCATAATTAATTATTAATGCTAAATTGTAAATCGTAATGGACCACATGGAAGCTATGAATGTAAACATTGCCTTGTGATGATAAGGTTCCCCTTTAATAATAATAATAATAATAATAATAATAACAATAATAATTATTAAAGTCTTAAAAGTATTTTTTTCCTAAACAGTTATGGAAGTTTCCACTTCATATAGAGAGAGCCCCAAGCCTCAACACACCATTTGCTTAGATAAAAGTAAAACAGCAATGACGATGATGATGATGATGATGATGATGATTACATTTATTGTCCCCCTAGGGGAAATTTTCCTGTGTCATACAGCTCTCGGTGTGTGTGTGTGTGTGTACACACACCATCTCAAAACGACCTGGCATCATTAAAACACACCTTAAACTGTGAAACAGCAAAACAACAGCCAACAGGACAACAATATCCATTCAAAGACAAACATCCACCAAAGATTGTTTAAAAGTGCTGAACTGAACTTGGCCATATTAGCGCCAAGTTGTGGCACCATGCATTGCCTATCAGCTCCTTAAAAAAAGTAGTGTATTCAAGTGTACTATTAGTATACTTTATTTTAAACTAAAAATCAGTAAGTATACTTCCAGTTTACTTTTCAAGTACTTATCAGCGATATCCATCCATTATCCAAACCGCTTACCCTGCTCTCAAGGTCGCCGGGATGCTGGAGCCAATTCCCACTCAATTCCCACTGTACATGGGCGCAGGGGCGCCGACAGGGGGGGGGGGGACAAAGGGGACAGTTATCCCCGGGCCTCAGATCGGGGGGGGGCATCAAACTGACCCCTAACCTTAAAATAATCTGCTGAAGATTTAACAAAGGTTTTCTCAGTAACAAAAAAGGTTATTATTCTATTATTGCTTATTTTCCTTGACATAGAGGTCAGAACAGATTCATATGTAGCCTACATGAGATGATTTATAGTGCACGGGGGGGCAGGGGGGCCTCGCGAGATCATCTCGTCCCGGGCCTCGGCTAGGCTGACGGCGCCCCTGCATGGGCGGATCCAGGGGCTGGGCCAGAGGGGCACTGGCCCCAGCTGAAATCTGATTGGCCCCTGAAGTGCCCCTGTCCTGTCACTTGACTCTTTACAGATGAGTGAACGTCACAATCTGTGGCACCTCAAACATGTCTTGTAACTACAGTGTGGGAGAGAAGGTAATAACGGGAAAGAGTCACATGTTTAGGACTTGGATGCCGCTTGGATGTTAATGAGAATCGTATTCATACGTGGGAAGCGGTGATTCCGATGTGACTTGAACGCGGCACGAGACTGCACGGAGAGCGGAAACGAACAAATTTGGCGCGCAGCTTCACGTCCGCCACAGAAACTTCTTGGTAAGTTACGATTCCCCACATTAGTTCGTGTTAACGTGTGAATGAGCGTTTACTTGCTGCAGTCACTGAACTTAGGTTTGTCGAACATTAGGTAGCATCCTACGTCACTAGTTAGTTACTACTCTTGCTGGAATGCACTGTAGCTTGCTGGCTAACGTTAGCTCGTTCTCACATACAGTTAGCTAGCTCAGTGGTTCTCAACCTTTTTGGGGTCCTGGACCCCCTGCGTATTTTTGATCTACCCTGAGGACCCCTCCACCTGATCTTGGGGGAGGGGGGTTGCAATTTGATAGAAACAGTAGAAACTGCATTTTAAATTGCATTATAGCATTTATTCACTCTTAGGGGCAAAAATAAGAGCTTTCAGTTGTAACTTAGATATAGTTAACAAAACAGAATTCTTATGCAGTAACTTTCAGATATATGTAACAAAACAGAATATGTATTCAGTAACTTTCAGATATATGTAACAAAACAGAATTCTTATGCAGTAACTTTCAGATATATGTAACAACAGAATTTTTATGCAGTAACTTTTAACAATGCAAACGGGAGCGAGATCTGTTATTAAAATACAATAAATTACATTTGTGAAACAGATGTAATTAGAGAAAAAAGTCCTGTTACCCTTTACAGTTGAGGTAGATAAAGGTCTCAGTCACATTTGAGTAAAATAATCCTATTTCTATAAATGTCATAGGATCTTTTTTTTTAAAGATATTTTATTTTCACGGACCCCTTGCAATTACACCACGGACCACTAGGGGTCCGCGGACCCCCGGTTGAGAAACAGTGAGCTAGCTGACTGAGGTCTCTTTCTGTTAGCCTAAGTCACGAGCTCACCATCTGAATGACACTTCTTATTTGTGAAATTGTGGGAGTGCAGGAACGAGGAGACGGAGAGATCGAGTCGAGTCAATTCCGTTTACTCGCCACACAAAACGACACCGATACACCTCAATCTCTCGTGGCAACCAGCTAACGGCTCGGCTGCTGCAAACGTGGCTCCCCCCGGAAACCCTAAGCAGTGCCTACGTCAGCACTCTGAATGTCTGCCTTAAAGGAGCAGCAGCCCCCCCGCGAATCTGCCCTCAAATGTGTATCGCCACAAAATAATGTGTCAGTCATGCCACAGTCACTGCTAAGTAAATGAAACTAATGCTGCGTCCCAGACACCTTCGGGATATCTGAAATATCTGATCTCCCACTTGAAAAAGTATGATGGAAGTGAGTCCCGGCTTGAATTCAACATGTCACCAATGTTAATCCATGCAGTGCTTAGTGCTTTGCATTTTTGTGTTAACTATAATAGAAAGAATAAAAAGAAAGGGACATTTAATGTTTTTTAGCCAAAAAGACATCCGGCCAAAATGAGTCAGAGCAGTATCAGAGCCGAGCGAGAGCAACAGAAAGTCCAAGCAGGAGTCAGCCAAGAGCAGGGCAACTCCAACCCGCTCTTCACCAGGTCAGAAAACATGTCGGAGCAGCAAGATAATGACAGCAGGTAAAAAAATAACAACTGCATCGTATATAACATAACACTGAAGTTCACAAATGGACATACTGATGTGAGATTGCCTGAATTCTTGTCCCGTATGGTGACGAGGCTGTGCAGTGCATTCCCATTTCTACCAGAGCTCCCACTGAATGTTTCAAGCATTGAGTCTTTCCATCCATTATCCAAGCCGCTTATCCGAATTCGGGTCACGGGCTGCTGTAGCCTATCCCAACAGTCATTGGGTGGCAGGCAGGGAGACACCCTGGAGAGGCCGCCAGTCCATCACAGGGCCAACACATTCACATTTAGGGACAATTTAGTATGGCCGATTCACCTGACCTACATGTCCTTGGACTGTGGGAGGAAACCGGAGCACCGGGAGAAAACCCACACAGACATGGGGAGAACATGCAAACTCTACACAGAGAACGACCCGGGATGACCCCCAAGGTTGGACAACCCCGGGGTTCGAACCCAGGACTTCTTGCTGTGATGCGACCACGCTAACCACTGCGCCACCATGTCACCCGGAGTTGTGCTATTTACAGTGTAAATTTACAACTTCATCAATATTCTTTCACTTTACGCATTTTCAAAACCAATCAACCTATCACCATGTGATGCACATCATGTTTTGTTTTATGGTGTTGTTAAGTAAGAGGATTTTAAATACCTCCTCAGCAGCATGTGCCCCTATCCTGTCAATAACCCTACAATTACCTGGCAAGCAGGAAACAAGCAATCTGGCATCAATACTTGGCTTCTTCTCTCTTGCTGTAAACTCCATTCACCAAGATGATTGTTTTTAAAACTGTCAGGTTTACACACACTTGACAACATGCATTGACTGTGTGCTGTTCTTCACTTAAGGTTTTCCAAGTATTTCCTGGCTGAATAGGAGTGAATTGTTCAAAATTCCTTAAGGCTACTTGGGACTATAGCCTTATCTTACATAGTCATTATCTTATATAGGCATTGAGTCTTTTCCTTAAAATTTTTACTAATAGTTGTGACGGTATAGTTGTCAGATGGTGTGGTTTTAGCTGAATACAAGCATGGATTTGTGTGACGTGTATTTGTGTTTTAGCTGCAAACTTGGATGACTCGGATTCAGATGAAGACAGCCAGAGTGAGGTTGGAGCAGAACCATCATCTCCAGAACCTCTCGTCTCAGAGTCACCAAGCAGTTATTCTGCTGCTGTAGGACCTGCTGGTAAGCTATTGTTTTCATACTGCTATTGCAGCGATCAGAATATAAATTAGATAGGCTACTTCTGGATCAACATTTAGGTAATTACTGTTTGTGTATGTCATGATGACAGTTGGGTTATGGAAAAGGAGGTGCATTAAAATTTGAGTAAGAGTTAAGCAAGTCTTATTTCATTTGCTTCTTTCCAGACATTTCCCAGTATGTTTTCGATGCACCCTAGTTTAAAATGAAATAAGTATGAAAGTTAAGAATGTTTGTTTATTTTCTAAGCTTTTTGAAGTACACAACATGCTTGAACAAGGCACAATTTGCAAAATATATTCAATGTGCCTCTTTGCTCAAAGCTACAGAGCCAACAGCAAACAAGGAATGACTGGTGAAATGTATATACACCTTGCTGAATAAGGAATTGTGCATTGATGTTGGACATATTCTCGGCCCCTCTGTGTAAAATGTGGCCCCTTTATGGCCCCTGCTTTAGAAAAATCCTAGATCTGCCACTGCACTGTACTGTATCCTCCAAATTCAATGCAAGTTGTGCTGCACAATACAAACTCAACTACTGTGAACAACAGGAGAAAAAAAACACATCAAAAACATGAGAGAAAGAAAGAAAAAAAGGAAAAAGAAAAACATCTTAATATCATGTAACAAGAATAAACAGATCTCAGTGCTACGTACAACTGAAATATCCACTCGGTGTCATAAAAAAGAAAAAGAAAAAAATGTTATAACAAATATTTAGAGATAAATAAAACTTAGACAGTTAACACAACTCTTCGTCATCCCTATATCTCTTGATAATCAGTCCTTTGTACTTCTTCTTGAACTGTGTAATGTTTGTACTTTGAGTTCCATGCTCAGACTCCTCCACAATTTTACCCCTCAGATTAAAATGCCCATGCTCTTCAAAGTTGTACGAACACATAATTTCTTGAGATTTAATTTTCCTCTCAAATTTTATTCCCCCTTCTCTATCTGAGAATATTTTTTGTATATTAGTTGGTGGTAGTTTGTTTCTTGCTTTGAATATTATTTTGTGCTGTGTTAAATTCTACTAAATTCCTGAACTTCAAGGCACTTGACGTTAAAAACACATTGTTGGTGTGTTCATGATATCCTACATTATTAACTATCCTTATGGCTCGTTTTTGTAGTATACATAATGGTTGTATGTTGGTTTTGTAGGTGTTACCCCATACCTCCACACAGTAGATCAGATATGGTAAAATAAATGAGTAATACAGAGTGTACAATGATTTATGATCCAGGATGTGACTTGCTTTTCCCATGACTGCAATGCTTCTTGCCAGCTTTGCTCGCACATATATGTTATGTGAGGTTTCCAGCAGATTTTGTGGTCTAGTATCACACCTAGGAATTTATTTTCATATACTCTTTCAATTTGAACATTGTCTATCACTACTTTTACTTTGATGTTTATTTTATAATTTCCAAACAACATAAACTTTGTTTTGTCCAGATTTAAGGATAATTTGTTTTTGTCCAACCATCGTTGTAAGTTTTTCCATATCTATTGTGGTCACCTCCAAAAGCTTCTGTAAATTCTCACCAGAAAAAAAATATATTTGTGTCATCAGTAAATAGAACAAAATTCAATATTTTTTGATATCTTGCATGTATAATTTAAGTACAGAATGAATAGTTTTGGACCTAAAACCGACACCTGGGGTACACCACAAGTAATATCTGTGCATGGCGATTTATGTTTGCCTATCTTTACAAACTGCTGCCTGTTACATAAATAGCTTCTTAGCCAATCCTGCACCACCCCTCTGATAACATACCTTTCCAATTTGTCTATTAATCTACTGTGATCAATAGTGTCAAAAGGTGTTTTTTTAAAAAAAAAATTTAGATCTAATGATATTCCCACAGCAAACTTTTTTTGAGATATGCAATTTCTTCAATTAATTCAATCAGCACCAGCAATGTTGATCTTTTTGGTCGAAACCCGTACTGGCTATTGGTCAGCAGATGGTGCTTCTCAATGAATTTGTCTAGTCTAACAGCAACTAGTTGTTCTAGTATTTTGGAGAATTGTGACAATAATGAAATCAGTCTGTAGTCAGTAAATTGCTGTCTATCTCTGGTTTTATATAAGGGTATGACTTTTGCGATTTTAATTTTGCTTGGAACTTTACCAGATTGAAAGGACATGTTATAGATGTGGGTGAGTGGTTTTGCAGTACCTTTGATTACTTTAACTATTGTCATATCAATATCATTCCAGTCAGTAGATTTTTTTTATTCTCACATTTGTTTAAAATGTCCATGATTTCCTTCCCTTCTACCATGCTAAGAAAAACGGAACTTGGATTTCTGTCCCCGTAATCACTATCATTCCCCTCTGTGATTGTTTGGTGTCACTGATTTTTTTTCTTCCAGTTTTGGTTCCACATTTTGAAGCCATTGACCATGTCTTCCATGTTACTATGTATAGTCTTATCATTATCTGTAAAGTATTGAGGGCAGCTTAAGCTTCTAGATCCATTTCTAATAATACTATTCATCACATTCCATATACCTTAGGTGTTATTTTTATTGGTCTCCAACTCTTTATTATAGTATTCCTTCTTGCATATCCTCGTAATGTTAGTTAGCTTGTTTTTTTTGTATTCTATTCCTGCTTCAATAGTTTTGTGCTTTGTGAATTCTTTATCGAACTTATTTTTTTATGATAAGCATTACGTAGTCCCTTTGTGATCCATGGGCTATCTTTATATTTCTGTTTACTGTTGAATTGTTCTGCTGGGCAATTTTTGTCATAAAATGATTGAAATATGTTTAGGAATGAATCGTAATCTTTATCAGTGTCTTTTTCTTTGTATACTATATTCCAGTTATGCATTAGTAATTCATTTTTGAAAGCATTCATGGATTCCTCTGTTCTGACTTTTATATATTTAATGTTGTTGGGAACTTTGTTCTTTCTAAAATTACAGTCATAGACTAATGTCATTTATTAAACGCCCGCTCCCAGTGTTGCCTTCTATAATGTTTGTGAATATATTGTCTATTAAGGTGGCACAGTGGGGTGTGATTCTGCTAGGGCCAGTGATTTTAGGATATATACCCAAACTATATACTGTGTTAATGAACTCTTCTGTCTTATTGTGCTTATTTGGATTTAACAGGTCTACATTGAAATCCCCATATATGAACACATTCTTTTCTGTTGATTTTGAATATGTTTCTTCTATCCAGTCCTTAAATATTGCAATATTTGATCCCGGTGATCTGTTTATACAACTTAGAATTACATTCTTCTTTTTTCCGTACAGATTTCAGTTGTAATACATCCCAGCACATCATCAACGGCTGTTGACATAACTTCTACCACTTTGTAATTGAGGTTGTTGCTCACATACAAAGCAACCCCCCCCCCCCATTTTTGTTCCTCCTGTTCCTATAAGACAATTCATATCCAGATAACTCGGAGTCAACACCTTTCTCAGGGCTAATCCATGTTTCAGATGTAGCTATTATGTTGAATGGATTCTTGAAGTGACTTATATATTCTTTGATGTTTTGGAAGTTGGCATATATGCTTCTGCTGTTAATGTGGATAATTGCAATTTTATGAGCTGATTTGACCATCATGTTAAATTGATCATCGGTGTAGTATAGACAGTTGTTGATGTTGTTGAAGAAGTTATTTGCTGGGTCAGTATCATTTTCCATATCCTGTGATTTGTGTTGGGAATATCTGAACATCTTTAATTCCTTTTTTTTCATGTTCTCTAATTCTTGCTGTTAGCAGTCGGCGATGAAAGACTGCTGTCTGGTCTTGTCGTGGTTGTGTGTAATGTTTTACCTAGCATGTTTTATTGATTGGTGTGTTGAACCTTGTTGTGCTGTTCAGTACTCGCAGAAAGCAATTTGAATTGGGCATAAAATTGCCAAGGTGAGTTTAGATACACTATCGGGATTCTCAGGTAGTTATTTTCGTGGCTTTATCTGTTTTATCGGCTGATGGTAGCAAACAATTCAGTAGAATGTAAATAACACTTTGTTGATGCCTCGTATCTGTTAGTGTTGACTCCTAGTAAAACTCAATACAACATAACTTATTCTGTTGTTAAGACCGATAGCTTTATATTAAATTATTGGATGCTGTAATGATGCTGAAAACTTGAAACTCAAGTCCACCCACACAAAAAACAACTAAAGGAAAACCATAGAAAATTACTATAGACTTTCCTGTTTTTTTCTCTTCACATTACTGTACAAAAACCATAGCCATGTAGTACAGCATTTCCATGGTAAGACTACAGGAACACTTACTACACTATAGAAATACTATTGTATTCATAAAGTATGTGATAAAAAAAGGCAATTTGTATGATACTGGCTATAGTGTTTGTATAGCAAAGTGATGAAAAAAAATATCTGAAATACTATTGTATACAATGTTTTTTTTATAGTAATGTGGCAAAAAATACAGGACATACAATGGTAAATGTTGTTTTCCTTTTTTTTTTTTTTTTCATAGTCATCTTCCCTTCTCCATACATTTCTTCAATTTCACGGGAGATGGTAAAAAGTACCTTGAAACTTTGTGCACTCACCATAAATATTTGAAATAAGGATCTCATGCAATACGGTCTGAATTGGCCATGTGGTGGTGCTGTAATGTTTGCATTTATTTCATGTTTTTACTGGAGGAAAAACTTTTGGTAACACTAGTATGGGGAACATAAAAAAAACTTAATTACTAGTGAATTAGTAATGATCAAGATGTCACTTTAGTATGGGGAACATATTCTAAGTAACAAAAACTTAATTTAGAGTAATTTAACACTATTAACACTTGTAGTTTTGTGTTTTGTTATGTAAGAACAGACCATATTCATTAAGTGTTAGTAAGGGAGAATAACTCTTCTTGTGGTACTACCACCTTATAAAGTCCATACTAAGCAAAGCATATTGAGATGGTACTACTAATAAGCAATAATTCTGAGGTTATAGAGGGAAAACTCATAGTTAATGGCTTACTGGTTGTATAATAAGGCCATGCAGAATAAGGCATTAATGAGTACGTAATAATGACCAATTAAGAGCCAATATGTTGCTAATTTGCATGCTAATAAGCACCTAACTAATGGTGACTACGTTCCCCATACTAAAGTGTTACCAAACTGTTTTCTCTAAGGCCTTTTAAGTTTTCCACCTAGTAAAACTTGATACATCGGTAGAGGGGCTTGAGATACACTTTGTAGCTATTTTTCAGCAAAATTGGATAAGCAGTAATGGCTGCCATGAGCGAAGAAAGTTTGCAATGGCCATGACCTAAGACAAAACCACAAATTTGCCTCAGGGGGCTTTACAGCAATACAACAGCCTGTCTTTAGACCCTCGCATCAGTTAAGGAACAACTCCCTAAAAAAAAAAAAACCTTTAAGAAAAAATAGGAAGAAACCTCAGAGAGAGCAAAAGAAGAGGCATCCCTCCCTCAAGACAGACAGATATGCAGTGGATGTTGTGTGTACAAAATGGATCACAATTTACAGATACTACATTGAAAGAGGATGACAGAATTATAATGGAATTATAAAATATATGAAAAAATGATGCGGAGAACGCCAAGAAGTGTCCTGATGCCACCAGAACAGCCTAGGACATGAGCCATGTGACCACCATCACCATTAAGACCTAGCAGGAGGAGAGACTACACATGCACACAGGGGAGACTCACATCACACCATTCATATACATGGGAGAAGAGACAAGAAAAGCCATTAGTCACACATCAGAGAGAAGGATTCAACATTGAAACAGGATAACAAAATTATATGGCTTTATAAGATATATAAAGAATATGATGAGGAGGATGCCAAGCAGCATCCAGGTGGCGACCGCCATCACCATGGAGACCTAGGAGGAGGACAGACTACACATGTATACAGGGGAGACTCACATCATAACATTCACATACATGGAAGAAGAGACAGGAAAAGACCTTATTCACACAGGAGAGAGAGAAGGATAAAGACATTCAGAGAGAGAAAGACATGGGAGAGAAGATAACAGTTGCAATAATCAATACTCTATAATCTCATCGGCAGCTTGATAAATTCAACGAGACAGAAACCGACCCACCATACAGTACAGGTCGTGAAGTATTCAATTTAAAGGCAACTAATTTTAGGTCAAGGCAAAAAGATGAATTTTAAGTTTGGATTTAAAGGGCTCAACAAACATTGTCCAATGGCAACAGGGTTAATAAATACAAAACGTGGTGTACTTGTTTAACACAAGATAACAAGTACACTATATGGCCAAAAGGATGTGGACACCCATTCTAATGAGTAGATTTGGCTTTTTCAGCCATGTCCATTTCTGGTAGATGCATAAAATCTCTAATAAAAAAGTCTCTACAGACAAACATTGGCAGTCGTATTGAAGAGCTCAGTGACTGACAACGCATGGGATACCACCTTTACACTAAGTCAGTCAGTCAATTGCCTGCCAGAGCTGCCCCAGTCAACTGTAAGTCTGTTATTGTGATGTAGAAATGTCTAGGAGCAATAACAGCACAGCTGTGAGGTGATAGGCCACAGAAACTTGTAGAATAGAACTGCAAAGTGCTGAAGCGTATAAAAATTGTCTCTCCTCAGTTGCAACACTCACTACTGAGTTCCAAACCTTCTTTGGGAGCAACGTCAGCACAAGAACTGTTTGTCAGGAGCTTCATGAAATGGGTTTCCATGGCCGAGCAGCCACACACAAGCCTAAGATCACCATGCACAATGCCAAGCATCAGCTGGGATGGTGTAAAGTAAACTGACCTTGAACTCTAGAGCAGTGGAAATGCGTTCTCTGGAATGATGAGTCACACTTCACTATGTGTTAGTCTGATGGACAAATCTGGATTTAGTAGATGCCAGGAGAACACCACCTGCCTGGTTCCGCAGTGCTGAATGTAACTTTGGTGGGTGATGAATAATGGTCTAGGGCTGCTTTTTGGGGGTTGGGCTAGTTCCAGTGAAGGGAAATCTTGATGCTATAGCATACAGTGACATTCTAGAGAATTGTGTGCTTCCAACTTTACAGCATAGTTTAGGGAAAGCCCTTTCCTGTTTCAGCATAACTAGGTCTTGCTGGACCTGATCAACAGCCTTGCAGCAGCATTCTGGCCCATTTGTAGGAAGGAAAGAACACTTATTTTGTCATTTCACTTCATGCATTTGTGTACATGAAATGAAATGAAATGCTGTTTCCCCCAGCAGTACAACACAAAGACAAAAACACATCCAAAAACTACAAGAACACACATATCCAAACTAACATGTATGTCAAAACTAAACAAAAAAATCACTGTCCAAGGGAACAAACGCCAGCCAGGGTAAATGTCAGAACCGCCGATCTGCATGGGCTAGCAGTAAGCTTAGCCTGCCCTGCTTCCACATTCTGTCAGACCACCCTCGGCGTTTCCTCCTCGGGCGCAGCTCCAGGCAGGGGCCGTGGTCCGCGGGCCCACTGGACAAAGCAGACCAAGCTCTCTCAGCTGATCCAGCACCAGCTCTCCCAGGCAGACACCCTCGACACACCTCCCCACACTCCTCACGACGACATCAGAAACGCCACAGTCAATGCCAGGTGAGGCCGTCGCCGGACCGCCCTCGGTGTTATCGGAACTGCCAATCTGCATGGGCTAGCAGTTAGCTTAGCCTGCCCCGCTCTCCCAGCTGATCCGGCGTCAGCTCTCCCAGCCATCAAACAAAGAAAAAATTTAGACACAGACGTGGACAAAGACACTGCATGGATGGTACTGGGTGAGGCCGCCGCAAATGTAAATTCATGCCGCCATCTTCCAGGGAATGTAAGGATGACTTGCTGAGGCAGATGAAAAGGGAATTGTCATAGTCTAGCCTGGATGATCTAAAACCATGAATAATCATCTCTAGCTCAGGTTGTGATACAACAGACCTGAGTTTGGCAATGTTCTTAAATGGAAGATACATGTACGGATCAACGATTTAACATGTTGATCGAAGCACATAGCCTGATCAAATATAACAGTGGATTTTTCCCCCTTTTTCTCCCCAATTGTATCCGGCCAATTACCCCACTCTTCCGAGCTGTCCCGGTTGCTGCTCCACCCCCTCTGCCGATCTGGGGAGGGCTGCAGACTACCACATGCCTCCTCCAATACATGTGGAGTCGCCAGCCATTTCTTTTCACCTGACAGTGAGGAGTTTCACCAGGGAGACGTAGCGCATGGGAGGATTACACTATTCCCCCCCAGTTCCCCCTCCCCCCAAACAGGCGCCCTGACCGACCAGAGGAGGTGCTAGTGCAGCGACCAGGACACATACCCACATCCAGCTTCCCACCTGCAGACACAGCCAATTGTGTCTGTAGGGACGCCTGACCAAGCTGGAGATAACATGGGGTTCGAACTGGTGATCCCTGTGTTGGTAGACAACGGAATAGACCGCTGCGCTATTCGGGCATCCATGCATGTTGGGGTTGGTACTCCTGTCTGTGTCCTTGACCAGGGCGTGGCGGGACGGGCTGGAGTTGGTCCCCGGGTGCTGCACGGTGGCTGCCCACTGCTCCTAGCTACACAGCTAGGATGGGTTAAATGCAGAGCGTAATTTCCCTAAGGGGATCAATAAAGTACCTCAAAAAAAACAAAAGCAAAAAAAATAATATGTGTATAATGAATGAAGGCAAATGACTGCTCTGCTGATTGACTTTTCATTCTAAAGCAATAAAACAACAGTAAGAAAAGACTTCAAATGTGTTTAATGGTTGCAGTTTTCATGATATAAAATGAATGAAGATAAATGGCTGCTCTGCTGATTGACTTTCATTCATACAACAACGATAAGAAATCATAGCTCAACCATGGGAAATTTATTGTCGATACTGAGATAATTTCCAGCAGTGACTGTGATTAGTCCTATTCTTGAAATTATCTTTTTATAGCAGAGTTTTGAAGTACCCCTCCACTCAAATATGTGTTTTTCTTATGTTTGTGTCCCCTAAAATGTCTGACCTTGACTATACTGACTTGTATCTGTGCAAAGTTTGTCACCAGAGTGGCGTTTTCACATTCCCCTGCTGTAGGGGGAGAATCTGCATTTCCCTAAAATCTGAGATTCAAACATATAGTGGACCAATGAGTCAAGTGGAAGAGATCTCTTTTTAATCACAACTGCTGTGCCCCATATAGAACTGTACAACCCCAGGAGTGCTCTTTTATTTACACAATAGCCAGAACTGAAAATAACATAAGCTGCCCCCCCACCCCCACCCCACCAACGATGTCGCAACTGGCGACATCAATCTAAGTCACGGCCCTAATGTCAGCCAGTCAGTCAGTAACAGTCCTCTACCCAGTACGAGTAAAACCCCCCAAACAAACACCACAATAACTAAAACATGAACACAACATTTAAACACATAAATCAACAATTTCATCTCTACACCAACAGTCCCATGAGCCCCTATGCTCCCCCAGCCCAGAGCCGCTGACAGTTGGATTGACCGCTTCCCCCGGTCACTGCATAGCCCCCACCTGAGGGGTCAGTCATCCCTGACGACCTCATCACCCAATACATAGTCCCTCAAAAGTCCAGGGTGTCCCGCTGCTGAACAGACTGTCCAGAGCACCGTGTGTCATAGGCCCTCTTCTGCCGCACTTCAGAGGCGGCCCGAGCCCACCAGGTGCAGGAGTCGCAGCAGTGCATGTGCAGCTCCACGTCTTGTCGACAGGCAGGCCAGTAGGACCATGCCCTAAGGCAGTGGGGGGTCTTGGCGTTCCCGTAGTGCCCCACCCCTACTGAGCCCTGGACCATCTGGAGAACCTGGGGACGCAGCACACGGGGCACCAATAGCTGCAGGAGGCAGCTGATGAGGTATCCCTCATTCTGGAGCTTACCATCTCCAGTACGCCAACCTATCGTGGAGCTCAAAGTTGCCCCTGCGAGAGTGGTAGGTTTTTACCTCGGGTCCCAGTGCTGATAACTCTGTCCACTTGGGGTGCCACCCCTTCTCCGGCCAGCCCCTCACCAGGTCAAGGGCCACGTCTGCCTCCTGCTGCTGCCTCACTTGCTGCATGGTCAATGGGAACCACCTCTCCTCGTTGCTGGTGGTCTGGACGGCTCCCACTGTTGGCGTCATTTGGCCCTGTTCCTCTTGCCACTGGCAGTGGCAGCACTCCAATGCCACACCAGGGCTCTGTGCCTGCTGAGCGGCAGCTGTTCTGCGACTGACTCGCCAGTCCCTGAGCCTGCTCCTCCCCCAGCCAGACCAGAGCACCACAGTCTTGTGGGATGGTTGCCTCTGACACATTAACACAGGCTCCCCAGAGGGTCAGCAGATCCAGGCCGATGATGCGCATAGGTCCCAGATGTTGGCAAGCCAGAACTCGTGTGTCAGCTCCTGGTCTCCAGCCTGGACTCATAGTGACCTCTTCCCTCTCATGCCAGCCTTTTCCCCTGTCACTGTCATCAGCTGGGTGTTGGTTGGTGACCGTGCCACTGAGAAGGGGCCGGTGGTGGTCGTCAGGTTTCAACAAGGAAATGGTAAAGCCGTGTCTACCAGGGCCCAGCAGGATTGACCACCGAGTTGGCAGTCTAAATACAGTCCTTTGGGGTGACCTAGGCAGCCAACCAGCATGCATTGGCCTTGAAGAGGGGCTGGAGAAGTGATCCCCTCAGTGGGCCTCTCTGCCGTCGTTTCTCCACCAGCCAATTGACTCTGACTTTTGGCACTGGTGCTTGGCAGCCGTGGGCTATGTGTCCAGGCTCGTCACACCAGTAACAGTGGTCAGACGGTGCACAGACAGCCACCACATGGTCTTTGACAGATATGGGTCAGGATCCACTGGCATGGAGTCCAAGATGACTGGGGGCCCATTTCTGCTGCAGCCTTCATCTGCCTCCCCAGCCATTGTGATGCTTCCCTAAAGTCAGCCATCATCCTCTGCCTGTTCCACCGTTGAGGTCTTGGTTGGATTTCTCTTTCTCAGGGACCTCCCCCTTGACCTTACTGCCATAGGTTACCCTACCAGGAGCATAGCTCCAGACGGCATTACTCTCGGGATCTCAGGACCACACACGTTTCTCCACCATGACAAGGTGACAATCCACAGAGAAGAGAGAGCCCCCATACTATAGAACTCACTTCCTATTGAACTAAGACAAACCAAATCTCTAGCTTCTTTTAAATCTCGTCTTAAAACTCTTCTTTTTATGAAAGCTTTTACAAATCTTTGATATTTGTTTTTATTTATTTATACTGTTTTTTTTTTACTCTTACTTATTTTGTAGTTGTTTCAGTTAACAAATTGCTCTTTTCCTTCTTGCTCTTATTCTGTGGTGTTATTTGTTGGTGCTTTTTATGTCATTCTCTTCCAATGATTTTTTGTGTCATTTTTAACTGTTTTTCCTGTCTGTGAAGCACTTTGTAACCCTGTTTCAAAAAGTGCTATACAAACAAAGTTTATCAATATTATTCATGAGTTAATCAATGCAATGATATCAATAAACCTCATTAACTTTTATTGTATTTATAACTCAAGTGTGATTTATGATCTCCATTGCGCTTTTGAAACACTAGATATAGCATGCTTATCAACAGTGTTCACACTTGTAATTATAGCATTTACACACAAGTTGTATACACATGTATATCAATGTGCCATATCAGCTTCCATTGTATACTTGATGATTTATTTCGAACATGTAATAAGTAGGATATAATATACAGATAAGCCGTTGCCAATAATCTGAATTCATGAAAAAAATCCACACATCAAACTCAGCGAACAAATCTCTGTATGCATCAGATTATTTGTTGTAATGTTGGAAAAGGAGTAGGAGGAAGTAAACACTTATTTTTCCTACCCCTTCTCACCCGCTGTTAAGTTAATTCAGCTACTATACATTTCAAACTCAGTTCCCACTCTATAGTTCAACTTCAGTGCAAGTTGTGCTGAACAATACAAACAAACTCTACTATGAACAATAAGAGAAAAAAAACATCGAAAACACGAGACCAAGAAAAAACAAAAAAGTGAAGAAAAACATCCTAATGTCATGTACCAAGAATAAACAGATCTCAACGCTACGTACAACCCAAATATCCACTTGGTGTCATAGAAAGAAAAATGAAAAAAAAAATCATGTAATAAGAAATGTTTAGAGATAAGTGAAACTTAGACAGTTAACAAAACTCTTCATCATCCCTATATCTCTTGATAATCAGTCCTTTGTACTTATTCTTGAACTGCATAATGTTTGTAAGTTGTTTGAATTCCATGTTCAGACTGTTTCACAATTTTACCCCACAGATTGAAATGCCCATGCTCTTCAAATTTGTACAAACACATTTCTCAAACTTTAATTTCCCTCTCAAATTTTATTCCCCTTCTCTATCTGAGAATATTTCTTGTGTATTACTTGGTAGTAGATTGTTTCTTGCTTTGAACATTATTTGTGCTGTGTTAAATTCTACTAAATTCCTGAACTTCAAGGCACTTGACTTTAAAAACAGCTTGTTGGTGTGTTCATGATATCCTACATTATTAACTATCCTTATGACTCGTTTTTGTAGTATACATAATGGTTGTAGATTGGTTTTGTAGGTGTTACCCCATACCTCCACACAGTACATCAGATATGGTAAAATAAATGAGCAATACAGGGTGTACAATGATTTATGATCCAGAATGTGTCTTGCTTTTCCGATGACCGTGCAAAGCTGGCAACGTTCATTGCCAGCTTTGCTCGCACATATATGTTATGTGAGGTTTCCAGCAGATTTTGTGGTCTAGTATCACACCTAGGAATTTATTTTCATATACTCTTTCTAGTTGGACATTGTCATTCGCAACTTTTACTTCGGTGTTTATTTTGTATTTCCCGAACAACAGTGTCCTTAAAAAAAATCAAGGATTCTCACTTGTCCTCTTCTCGAGGTATCCTTCGATGAAAAACCCAGGAACACTGAGACTGAGGCTCAGAGTTGTAAAAAAAAGACAAGGTCTCAAGACAATAAGGAAGTTAATAATAATAACAACAACAACAACAACAACAACAAGCTACAATGACATTTTCCATGGTTCTGTCCTTCCAATTTTGCGGCAACACTTTGAAGAACTCCCTTTCCTGTTCCAGCATGACAATGCTCTTGTGCACAAAGTGAGGTCCATACAGAAATGGTTTGTCAATGTGTGTGGAAGAACTTGACTGACCAGCACAGAGCCTTGACCTCAACCCCATCGAAGACTTTTAAGGTGAATTGGAAGGCAGACTGTGAGCCAGGTCTAATTGCCCATCAATGTTTTTCCTCATTGATGCTTTTGTGGCTGAATGGAAGTAAATCCCTGTAAAGTAAATCCTTTAAACAACTTCATATACTCAGACAAAGACCACAACACTGTGAATTTAGTTTGATCAGTTTACTGTGATCTTAATACTGAGGATTGATTGAAATGGAGGAGATTGATTAAGGGCAGTCGACTTGAAGAACCAGAACAGTGGTTAGGAAACCAGGGAGTTGAGACTCTAGGTGGGGGCGCTGTCTCATTGCTGATGCGTCTTGGGCTCCATCATTTCCCCTTGTCATCCCTGTATTGAAAGAGGGGAGCAAAAGAGAAATAGAAAGGGAGCAAAAAGGGGTATGGCCGAGGTGTGATGTGGGTTGTGAGAATTGAAACAAATGGATGAGAGAAGGGTTAGGGATGCTTAAGTAGGTTGGTACAGGTGTACACTGGTGGGTAGATTTTTTTGAGGTGTGTTCTTTGTTCCTGAATTTTTCTCGAACTTCAATTAGTACCCATGTTTTTGGAATGAGCAGTTGGATGAGCAAGTGTTCACATTCTTTCAGCCATGTGTAGAAAGAATAACCTAATTTTGCATTGAGACCGTCCCAGAGAGGAGATATTACAGTTAAGCTGCAACAGAATGGGACAACTCAGAGGTAACTGCTAGTCAAATGATGTTGAGAATAAGTAAGTTTTTGTTTTCGATTTGAAGGAAATGCCAGAATCAACCTCTCTGATGTTAACAGGAAGATGGTACCAAAGACAATGGATGCGGTAATATGGAATGAAGTCAAGACAATTTTATTTGTGTAGCCCATTATCACAAATTACAAATTTGCCTCGGTGCGCTTTATAGCAATACAACATCCTGTCCTTAGACCCTCGCATCGGATAAGGAACAACTCCCTAAAAAAAACCCTTTAACAGAGAAAAAATAGGAAGAAACTTCAGGGAGAGCAACAGAGGAGGGATCTCGCTCCCAAGACGGGCAGACGTGCAATGATGGTTGTTGCATGCAAACTGTTTATAGAATAAAACATTGAAAGAGGATAACAGAAATATAATTTAATTATAAACTATATGATGAATGTGATGAGGAGGATGCAACGCAGTGTCCAGGTGCCACCGGAACAGCCCAGGACCTGAGCCATGTGACCACCATCACCATGTAGGCCTGCCAGGAGAACAGACTACACATGCACACAAGAGAGACTCACATCACACCATTCACATACATGGTAGAAGAGAAAAAAAAGTCACACATCTGAGTGAGAGAAGGCTATAATGTTGAAACAGGACAACAACATTATATGGATTTATAAGCTATATAAAAAGAAAATGTGTTGAGGGGATACTAAGCCGTGTCCAGGTGGTGACCACCATCACCATGGAGACCTGGGAGGAGGACAGACTATACACACACACACACACACAAGGGAGACTCACATCACACCATTCAGATACATAGAAGAGGAGAAGAGAAGATATCATTCAGAGAGAGAGAGAGAGAGAGAGAGAGAGAGAGAGAGAGAAAGAGAGAGAGAGAGAGAGAGAGAGAGAGAGAGAGAGAGAGAGAAAGAGAGAGCGAGAGAGAGAGAGAGAGAGAGAGAGAGAGAGAGAGAGAGAGAGAGAGAGAGAGAGAGAGAGAGAGAGAGAGAGAGAGAAAAGACATGAGAGAACAGTTTGCAATAGTCAATAATCTATACTCTATATTCTCGTTGGCAGAACAGTGCTTGGTAAATTCACTGAGACAGAAACTGACCTGCCATGCAGTACAGGTTGTGAAGCACTCAAAGGCAACTAATTGTAGGCTAAGGCAAAAAGATGAGTTTTAAGTTTGGATTTGAAGGTTTCAACAGACTGATTGTCTGACGGCAGCAGGCGGGTTATTCCACAAGAATGGGGCCTGATAGGAAAAGGCCCTACCAACAGCTGACTTCTTTTTAACTTTGGGTACACACAGGAGCCCTGTGTTTTGAGAGTGGAGAGCTCGAGATGGAACGTATGGTTTAAGGAGATCAGACAGGTATGATGGGGCAAGCCCATTTAGGATTTTATAAGTCAGCAGAAGCACCTTGAATTCTGATCTAACATGGATAGGAAGCCAATGAAGGGAAGCAAGAATTGGTGTAATTTGGTCAAATTTTCTAGTTTTAGTTAGGATTCTAGCTACAGCATTTTGAACCATCTGAAGACATTTAGTACTAGCATGTGGCAGATCTTAAAACAGAACATTACAATAATCAAGTCTGGATGAAACAAATGCATGTATTAGAGTCTGTGCATCAGCCATAGACAGGAAAGACTGAATTGTAGCTATGTTATGTAAGTGAAAAAAGGCAGTCTTGGTGATTTCTTTAATGTGATTATCAAAAGAAAGGCTGGGGTCAAACATAATACCAGGATTTATGGCTGCCATATTTCATGAAATCACAAAGTTTTCGATTGTTATTGTTGCTTGATTAAATTTGGTGTCTGTGTCTAACAGGGCCAATGACCAGCATCTCAGTTTTATCAGAATCTAAAAGCAGGGAATTTAGTGACATCCAATTTTTCAGAGCAGCCAAGCAGGCCTTTAAATTAGTCATTTGGGTATGATCATCAGCCCTTATAGACACATACAGCTGAGTATCATCCACATAGCAATGGAAATTTATTCTATCCATCCATCCATTAGCTGAACTGCTTATTCTGCTCTCAGGGTCGCGGGGATGCTGGAGCCTATTCCAGCAGTCATCGGGTGGCAGGCGGTGAGACACCCTGGACAGGCTGCCAGGCCATCACAGGGCCGAGACACACACACACAAACATTCATACTTACGGACAATTTAGTATGGCCAATTCACTTAAATTACATGTCTTTGGACTGTTGGAGGAAACCGGAGCCCGCGGAGGAAACCCACGCAGACACGGGGAGAACATGCAAACTCCACACAGAGGACGACCCGGGATGATCCACCAAGGCTGGACTACCCGGGGCTCGAACCCAGGACCTTCTTGCTGTGAGGCAACCGTGCTACCCACTGCGCCACCAAATTTATTCAATGACTGCATATAATTTGGCCAAGAGGTGAACTATAAAGAGAGAAAACTAGAGGGCCAAGAACCAATCCCTGAGGTATGCCATATTTAGCGACAGAGAATTTTGATGTTATATTATTATAGCATGGCCACAGACTTGGAGGTGCTGGTTCTCATCCCATCCATTTCACACTCAGCTGCAAACTGCCCCAGTGCGTTCTAGAGGTCGCGTTCTGATGAAGACAACAAAACCACATCATCTGCGAAGAACAGAGATGCAGTTCTGAGGTTCCCAAAACAGACATACTCCTCAGCTTGGCTGCACCTTGAGATCCTGTCCATTAATATCACAAACAGAATCGGAGACAAGCGACAACCTTGGCGGAGTCCGACACCCACAGAAAACGTGTTTGAATTTGTGCCGAGAATGCGCACACAGCTCTCACTTTGGTTATACAAGCACCGGCTGGATGACTTCTCTAAAAATTCCTTACTGAAAAATGGTGAATTGCTCCCTTCAGGTTTGGGATGAGTTGTTGCCTCAAGTGAAGGAGTTCAAGTATATCGGGGTCTTGTTCACGAGTGAGGGTTGGATGGAGCGGGAGATTGACAGGCGGATTGGTGCAGCATCAGCAGACATGCGGATGTTGTACTGGTTATTCATCCATCGCAGCGACGAGGACCATCTAGTCATCCTGTGATGGGTGACTGATGACTTGCGTGATGATTAATGCGAGGAAGAGTTGCGCATCATCAACCCCACTCTCTCGTCCAAGACCACCTACTACCAGTGGCAAGACTAAGCGAGACGAATGGCAATGGAGATGGATACAGATTTTTCCTCAGGATTTATTCCCAAAGCCTTTGCCATAGATGAGTATACCCACAAGGAAGAGGAGGTTTTAAATCCGCATTTTCCTTCTACTAGATGAACTGCCTGACAAGGTTAACGTGCTTCATCTACCCGGGTTTGTAATCAGAGTTGTCCTTCTAGATTGGCTGCCAACCAGGGCTAACAAGTCCAATTGACTCACCCGGTTGTACCGCCGGGAACCTGGTTGCCCCCGCAGCAGACTTTGTGAAAACAGGAGGTACAACAAGAAGGCGCTGCTGCGGGAACATTTGCGTAAGAACAGCCATATGCTAAGGTCCTGATGGACCCGCAACGATCACTACACCAGGAAGCGAGAGGCCACCACACCGCTTCCCATACCTTTTGGCAAGTGGGACATCTGGCCCAATACTCGCCACCAACCTTTGTTGTACTGGACCGTTGTGATGAAGAGAGAGCTGAGCTAGAAGGCAGAGCTCTCAATTTACAAACCCCAATTCCAATGAAGTTGGGACATTGTGTAAAACGTAAATAAAAACAGAATACAATGATTTGCAAATCCTTTTCGACCTATATTCAGTTGAATACACTACAAAGACAAGATATTTAATGTTCAAACTGATAAACTTTATTGTTTTTTTGCAAATATTCACTCATTTTGAATTTGATGCCTGCAACATGTTCCAAAAAAGCTGGGACAGGGGCATGTTTACCACTGTGTTACATCAACTTTCCTTTTAACAACACTCAATAAGTGTTTGGGAACTGAGGACACTAATTGTTGAAGCTTTGTAGGTGGAATTCTTCCCCATTCTTGCTTGATGTACGACTTCAGTTGCTCAACAGTCCGGGGTCTCCGTTGTCATATTTTGCGCTTCATAATGCGCCACACATTTTCAATGGGAGACAGGTCTGGACTGCAGGCAGGCCGGTCTAGTACCTGCACTCTTTTACTACGAAGCCACACTGTTGTAACACGTGCAGAATGGAACTCGGCATTGTCTTGCTGAAATAAGCAGGGACATCCCTGAAAAAGACGTCGCTTGGATGGCAGCATATGTTGCTCCAAAATCTGTATGTAACTTCAGCATTAATGGTACCTTCACAGATGTGCAAGTTACCCATGATGCCATGGGCACTAACACACTCCCATACCATCACAGATGCTGGCTTTT
The DNA here is from genome assembly GCF_029633865.1 of Lampris incognitus. Lineage (NCBI taxonomy): Eukaryota > Metazoa > Chordata > Actinopteri > Lampriformes > Lampridae > Lampris > Lampris incognitus. The sequence goes on along the minus strand of NC_079212.1, from coordinate 138,401,628 downwards.
GAACTTTGTGCTGATAACAATCTGGATGGTCCTTTTCCTCTTTAGCCCGGAGGACACGACATCCATGATTTCCAAAAACAATTTGAAATGTGGACTCGTCAGACCACAGCACACTTTTCAACTTTGCGTCAGTCCATCTCAGATGAGCTCGGGCCCAGAGAAGCCGGCGGCGTTTCTGGGTGTTGTTGATATATGGCTTTCGCTTTGCATGGTAGAGTTTTAACTTGCACTTGTAGATGTAGCGACGAACTGTGTTAATTGACAATGGTTTTCCGAAGTGTTCCTGAGCCCAGTGGTAATATCCTTTACAGAATGATGTCGGTTTTTAATGCAGTGCCGCCTGAGGGATAGAAGGTCACGGGCATTCAATGTTGGTTTTCGGCCTTGCCGCTTACGTGCAGAGATTTCTCCGGATTCTCTGAATCTTTTGATGATATTATGGACAATAGATGATGAAATCCCTAAATTCCTTGCAATTGTACGTTGAGAAATGTTGTTCTTAAGCTGTTGGACTATTTGCTCATGCAGTTGTTCACAACGTGGTAAACCTCGCCCCATCCTTGCTTGTGAACGACTGAGCCTTTCGAGGATGCTCCTTTTATACCCAGTCATGACACTCACCTGTTTCCAATTAATCTGTTCACCTGTGGAATGTTCCAAACAGGTGTTTTTTGAGCATTCCTCAACTTTCCCAGTCTTTTATTGCCCCTGTCCCAGCTTTTTTGGAACGTGTTGCAGGCATCAAATTCAAAATGATGATAAAAAGTTTTGCTGGTAAAGGGTCAAATAGGCAAGTAGTTGGTTTAGAAGTTGACATGAACTTAGTCAAAGTATCAAGAGAGATTGTCTCAAAAGCTGCAATAACAGGGACAATCAGTGACTCATTGTATAGGTATGAATTTGGTATGACAGGATCTGCAGGAGTAGCTGGAGTCGAAGAACTAATTTTGTTTAAGATCTCATCAACCTCATTGCAGAAAAAGTCTAGAAACTCATGGGCCTTGAATGGTGAGCAGCTAATAGACAGCTTCTTTTTAGTATATTTAGATACAGTGTCAAAGAAAAATCTTGGGTTATGTTTATTAATATTGATTAAGTGAGAGAGATGCTGCTTTCACAGCAGATAAAGCATGCTTGTATTTCAGTGAACACTCACGCCAAGATAGGTAAAAAACTTCTTATTTTGATTTTCGCTATTTACGTTCCAGTCTCCTGCAGGTCCACTTAAGAGCACGCGTCTCGTCGTTAAACCAGGGTGTAGGCCTCTTTAGTTGCCTAGCCCTGCTCATGAGAGGTGTAACTGAATCGAGGACACTAGAGATGACCACATTTAAGTGAGGTTTTCAACAGAGTCAGTCTCTACAGTGAAAGGAGCCAAGACTTCATGCAGCTGCTGGCCAAATGCAGCTACAGTGGAGTGACCACTGCGGCGACTGGCAGTTACGTCTGTGCCGACATGAACAGGACAGGCCAATAATACTTCAAATTTGATGAGAAAATGATCTGACATAACAGATGTGGTTGGCAAGACATTCAAATCAGCAACAGCTATACCTTTAGATAAAACCAAATCAAGGGTGTTACCACTGCAGTGAGTGGACTCGAACAAACTAAGTGAACCCAAAAGTACCAATATGCACCAGAAAAGCTTTACTTAGAGGATCAGCAGTCTTATTCAGATGCATATTGAAATCACTATGAATTAGAGTCTCATCAGAATGAGTAACAATACCTGAGAAAAATTCTTCAAGAAATAGTAAGTAAGAGCCAGGAGGTTGATAGAGTATCAGAATTTGGACTGAGCCACGTTTATTCGTGGCTGAGGGAGATGGAATAAGAGCCTCAAAAGATTTTAATTTAGAGTCAAGTCTAGAAGTTAAATTAAAAATAGACATATTAAGGCAACACCCCTACCTTGTTTATTTGCCCGAGCTACATTGAGCATAAGTATAGTCGGGTGGGGAGGCTTCATTTAAAGGAAGGAAAATGTTTGTTTTCAGCCATGTTTCACATAACCCAATCACATCAAAACTATATTCAAGAGTCAGATCATTTATTTGACTGTCTATTTATTTATTTGACAATTTATTTATTTATTTGTAAGGCTTTGGCAGACAGTGATCTGATATTTATGAAACCAAATTTAAGCATCTTGTTCAAATGATCAGTAATAGACAGAACTTTAGAACTACCAATAGGTGAAATATTAATTGGAATCAGATACCTTGTATTATTAGCTGACAATTTTGATGACCTACGCTTTGAACAATATGTGGTCACACTTTTGATAACATTAGATGTTTGGTTCTGTAGATTATTAGGTCATTTGTTGCACATTTCACCACCACCAGTGTTAGGAATGATTATTAGATTATTGTGATTCACCCGTTTAGGACAGTAGAGCTTGGGAGCAATACAGTGATTGTGATTGTGTTTTCTCCTCACTTTTCCATCTCTTTCCTTTCTTTCTTATCTTGCCTTTCATTGTTGGTGTAGAGGATGACAGAAAAGAGACGGGACCACTTCTACTTTTGACCACACAGCCGTGGGGTCATTTATTTCCTCCACTATTTCCTCCACAAAACTTTATAAACTCGGACTGCTTGACATGCTAGCTCACAACCACCAAAAACCTAAACCCTGCGTCTACCCACAATCCCCTTCTGCTAACCCTTGAACGCACCGTCTTAACGGGACAGTCTCTGGACAACATGGTGAACATCTCCCCTGCTGGAAGTTGTTCCCTACACCCCCCCCCCCCCAGAATTCACCATGACAAAAAGAAAAAATTAACATGGTGGACGACGACTAATGCAGCCAAAACGGCTCCTCTTGAAGGGTGTAGGAGCAGGGGGGTGTCCACCCCGAGGGGGCTGGACCAGTTGAACCGGCCTACTCAAGTCCAGGTGAGCCGGCTTGAGGCAGTCCACCGAAACCCGAAGTCCATCTCCCTCAGCCACGAATAGACTTGGCTCAGTCCAAATTCTGATACTCAATCGTTGCCAGGTCTCTCTTGAAAAATAGATTTTAATCTCAATGGGACTAACCTAGTTAAATAAAGGTAAATGAAATGAACCCACTCCAGTTTACCATCCATGTCCACAACAAAATTCTTAGCCCCCGCTGCCAGGACACGGAAGGGGCCATCATAGGGGGTACAGTGGGCATCATGCTGGATGAAGACGTTCCTGGCCAACTGCAGGTCCTTGGGGGATGTAAGACTGAGCGAGGCCGTGCCGCGAAGTTGAGACTGGAGTGAAAATGCTGGCGCCATCCCAGAACACAGCCCGTTGGCGGGCAGCAAACCAGGGTGCCATGCCATTCGGGAGAAATTCCCCCAGGACCCGCAGTGGTTGGCCATAAACCAGCTCGGCTGACGAGGACTGGAGGTCTTCCTTAGGGGCGGACCGCAGGCCAAGCATGACCCATGGGAGCCGGTTGACCCAGCTACTCACTGTGAGGCCCGAAGAGCGGCCTTCATCGAATGATGAAACCGCTCACACGAACTGTTGTCCTGCAGGTTGTACGCCGTGGTGCAGTGGAGCTTCACCCCCAGGCCTTCAGCAACTGCAGTCCAGAGCTCAGACGTGTAATGCAGGCCCCGGTCAGACGGCATGCGAAACCGGGCCACCCAGGACCTGACGAACGCCTTCGGTCACCTCGGTGGATGTGGTGGATGACAGCAAAATAGCCTCCGGCCGCCTGGCAGTCCTGTCCACCATGGTGAGGAGGTGGGTGAAACCACAGGAGGAGGAAAGGAGCCCCACTAAGTCCACATTGGCATGGTCAAAATGCCTCCAAGGCACCAGTAACGGCAACAGGGAGGCCTTGGTGTGGCAGTGAAACTTGGAGCACTGACACACCACGCAGGTGCCTGCCCAGTCCTTGATATCCTTCCTGAAGCCGTGCCACACGAACTTGGGGGGGGGGGCAACTTACATCGGGGTCAGCAATGTAGAGGATGACAGAAAGGAGATGAGACCACTTCTCCTTTTGACCACACAACCGAAGGGTCGTTATTTCCTCTACAAAATTTAAAGTAAACTCGGGCTGCTTGACATGCTAGCTATCAACCACCAAAAACTTAAACCCCGCGTCTACCCACAATCCCCTTCTACCAACCCCTGAACCCACCGTCTTAAAGGAACAGTCTCTTGACAACATGGTGAATGTCTCCCCTGCCTAAAGTAGGTCACTACGTTGGTAAAGATATGTACAGGGCTTGAAAACATGCACATCACTGCTGAAGAAGAGAAAGGATCCGACAAAAACTTTGCAAGAGCAGCAGTAACCAAACGGAAATAATAAGATAGGTGAATATGAAATATGAAATTTTGAACCGTCTTAATCTCTTCACCCTATAGCCCAGTGACCCAGGACATTCAGTCTGATCAAGTTTTCTCAACTTACAGAAAATTCTATGGGTTTAAACATTAACATATGAAAAGCAAGTGACATAAATTTATCCTTTACATGCGAGGGTATTGGAGTTCACTGATAATTTGGAGTGAGTTTCCTGATAACTGAGCAATCAATGTGTCATGGATGTAAAAAAAAAAAAAGAAGAAGAAGAAGAAAAAAATGAAGGAAAATAAAGACAAAGATGGGTCAAATGATTTCTCAAAGGGCTTCACGTTATATAACTGTTTTCTGACCTGTTTCGCCATTCATAATATCGTCATTCCCGTTAGTGACTTAGTTGAAAAAGCATTTCCCACTTATGGTACAGGTGGTATTAATACTGCCCTGTACGATTACTCATGTAAAGATATAGATAATAAAATACCTGCCTTTTTTATCACTAATGACAGGATCTGATGTCAGAGTTTAGTTTATTATCTTGACATGTCTCAGAAACTGGACCTTTGGCAGTTGACATAGTGTCAACATCCAAGTACAGTAATGACAGCAGCAATGCCATGAAGGTCAAGGAGTTGTTTTCATTGTTTTGTTATTATTCACTCGTAGGTTTCTTAATATTGCTACCAATGCTCTATTCTGTCAGGATAAAAGGTTATTTGAGATCAGTGATCCCTTATTGTCTCGAAGGAGTTGTCGTTTTTACAACTGCGAGCCTCAGTCTCAGTGTTTCTGGGTTTTTCATAGGAGGCTACCCCAAGATGAGGACAAGCGAGAACCCTTGATTTTTTTTCAGTACACTCGTGAGTCCAAGCATATAATTACTTTTTTTGCATAATTTTTGCCTAAATCTTCACTTTGAGATAGGCACCATGCCATTCATGCAAGTATTTTAGATACAACTCCATATCAACCTGTGTTGTCCAGTTCAGTTTAACGGGAATATGTTCCAACAGCGTCCTGCAAACTGCCCATCAGGGAATATAAAAATGTGTTATTTTCCACAATGATCATCACTTTTTAAAAAAATGTTTATATTACTCCACAGCCATCGTAAATATGATAAGATGCTGGACAATGCACAGTGCAGCATTACATAAGTATGAGACCTTGAATCCATGAATGACTGAATGTACAATGAGCATGTAAATGATTTTGTATATAGAATCAACATGTTAATGAATAGTCTACTTTAAACAGGGGGTTTCTATAAGACAACAGGTGAAACAGTGCTTCACCCAAAAACAAAAAAACATAACACACATCACATAAAACGTATTTTTTAGATGCCAACATTTCATTAGAATGACTATTTCATCTATGAATCAAACAAAAAAAGTGTCACTGATAATGTGTTGTGGGTATTGCGCAACACAGCGCCATCTTCAGGTGACACAGGGGAGTGTTCTGCTTCGCTAACCCCAATGTAAGAGAATTTAAACAGACGTAGTACCTCACACGTTGTTGATTGGACAGTTATGGTTTATGACGCGTTTTAATGCCCGCGTAGTTCACCTAGTTTTTCCTCGACCTGAAAATGATTGACACCCGTGTAACCAATCAGAGAACACGCTGTTCAGTTTTGGCGTTCGAAGCGCGGTGGAAGGTAAGATAGGAAAGTTAAGAAAAAGAGATTAGCCTAAGATAAACTGGTGATTACAATAGTGGTTTTTGGTGGTTCTTATATGTATGTATAGTAAATATTATATTATTTGAGATCTCGTCCTCGTGTAGAAGCCCTGTATTGTAGGCTAACATTAGTTGTTCTATCTTAGCTAGCTCCTGCCCTGTCTTTCGCAACTTTGCAAAGAAGAATTATGATGGACGCAAACATCCCAGTGGCGCCCCCAGAAATGTTTCATCGGGGGGGGGGGGGGCAAATGGGGCCACTGAAAATATTGGGGTGGCACACCAAAACCAAAAGCCATGACTGAATTTCGGGAATTCTATGCTGCTGTTGTAGTGTACTGTATAGCCTAGTTGAACACTGTCAATATGAGAGTTAAGAAAAATATATATTATTGATTTAAATGAACAGCACCTAATGTAAGATATCAGATAGAAGCATATTATGCATAATCAGAAGCATATTCTGCATATGCAACTCGTGGCTGGGGGGGGGCAGCGGGGGGGCCAGGGACAGTATCAGGGTGATGCCACTGTCGTGGACCGGATCCTACGGGAATCTTTTCCCACTTTCTCTTGCGAGGAAAAACCAGGAGTGAGGGTACATGGGAGACCAAAGCCCCCCCCCCACCCCCCCATCAAGCTGGTGCGTGCGTGGGCTCGGTAAGTCGGAGTTTTAAGTGTTCTAGATATGACAAGGTGCAGGGGCTAACGGGGAGTGTGCTAACAAACCTCTTGCATTGCTGGCCTTGCGTGACGTTTAAGTGTGCTGCTGCTGCAGGAGACGGGTGTTCTTAACAGTTTGCAAGAGAAGCTATGAAATGTTGACAGATCTGTTCAGCTCCATGAAAAAAACCAAAGGAGCATGTCAGTGCAGCCATGCAATCAAGTCTGTTGGGAAGTGTGAGGATCAATACTCTGATCGATGAAGGCAAGCGGCTCCAGCTGGCAAAGCATAACGACACATTCTGAAGAGGTTGATTGGTTCGGTGTCATCATTGGGTCGCCAGGAGCAGCATTTAGGGGGCACGATGAGAGTGAAAAGTCCGATAATAAAGGAAACTACAGAGAGAGACGGTAGAAATGTTCCCCGCTATGATGGTGTTCTGGCTGCCCGTTTGAAACCAGTGAGGGATGTTTTAAAAATATAATGGGGGGTGGGGGGGGTTGGTTGGGTGGTTGCTTAACCAAACATTTGGGTCAGCAGCCGCCACTTTTAAAACAGTGCTTAAGTATACAACGGAAGTTGATATGGCACATTGCATATGTATATATAACTTATGTGTAAATGCTATAATTACAAGTGTGAAAACCGTTGATGAGCATACCGGTGTCTCAAACGTGCAATAGAGACCATAAAACCATGCTTGAGTTATAAATACAATGAACGTTAATGAGGTTTATTGATATCATTGTATAAATTAACTCCCGAATGGTAAGCGGCTTGGCTAATGGATGGATGGACAATAATTGTATAGTCATCAGTTGACAGCTGTTCGATTAAAAATCGCTTAAATTAAAGCTCATAGTGGAGATGCTGCGGTCGTTCTGTGTCCTTTTTCATTTTGAAGGAGATTTAATAGTATATTTATAAGTGTATGTTTTTAGAGTCTCAGATGAAATTTCAGACATTGAAAAGGACTCGTTTGCTGATTCAAATAAGAATTCATCTGAACATATAGTATGTGCAAAACTCAAATCTGCAACTGTTCTGCATGCTTGCAACGTATCCACATTGGAAATCTTTCGAAATTAGAAGACATTTAGATTGTTGGGTTGTTTTTTTTTATTTTTAATTATTATTATTGCTCTGTCCACCAAGCTCACAACGTCTCCACCAACACAGCAGCCGGGGAAGCGGAGAAAGTGGGAGTATCCTAACTGGGCGTTTGTCAATCCCAGGAAGACACCCAAACAGTTCAGCAGCCAACATCTACCTAACCGTAGACCAGTGGTGATTCTGTATGTGGCGGAAGTGTCGGAAAAGCTGAGACACATATTTTCCAAACATCATGTCTCGTCCATCCATTATCCAAACCGCTTACGCTGCTCCCATCTATGTTAAGAGGGAACGACCATTCCCTGAACTGGGGGGGCTAAGAGTTCATCTGTCACCATCTTACAATGCTGTGATTGCAAAAATTCCCAAATCCTCTGTGAATAGTACACATGGCCATCGAAACTCTAGTTAATGGTCACACCCATATTTGCATATGAAACTGGTCGTTGGTTTCGGTCAATATGCTACTGTACTGGACTGTATTGTTTATTGTGATCTGTAGCGAGAGTAGGGTGCAGGTTGAGGAGAGCCTGGAGAGGTGGAGGTATGCACTGTAGAGAAGAGGAAAGAAAGTCAGTAAGAAGCAAGATGGAATACCTATGCATGAATGACAGGGAGGACAGCGGAATAGTGAGGATGCAAGGAGTAGAGGTGACGAAGACGTATGAGTTTAAATACTTGGGGTCAACTGTCCAAAGTAACGGGGAGTGCAGGAGAGAGGTGAAGAAGAGAGTGCAGGGGGGCGGGGCAGGTAGAGAAGAGTGTCAGGAGTGATTTGCGACAGAAGGGTACCAGCAAGAGTTAAAGGGAAGGTTTACAAGATGGTTGTGAGACCAGCTATGTTGTATGGTTTGGAGACAGTGGCCCTGATTAAAAAAACAGGAGGTGGAGCTGGAGGTGGCAGAGTTGAAGATGCTAAGATTTTCACTGGGAGTAACGAAGAAGGACAGGATTAGGAACGAGTATATTAGAGGGACCGCTCAGGCTGGACGGTTTGGAGACAAAGCAAGAGAGGCGAGACTGAGATGGTTTGGACATGTGTGGAGGAGAGATGCTGCGTACGTTGGGAGAAGGATGCTGAATATGGAGCTGCCAGGGAAGAGGAAAAGAGAAAGGCCAAAGAGGAGGTTTATGGATGTGGTGAGGGAAGACATGCAGGTGGCTGATGTGACGGAGGAAGATGCAGAGGACAGGAAGAGATGGAAACGGATGATCCGCTGTGGCGACCCCTAACGGGAGCAGCCGAAAGAAGAAGCAGGTTGTACTGTATTGTTTATAAGGGTGGGGATACCCACAGTCAGTTTAGACTGAAGATGTCACTTAGTTGAGTGATGAAACGCATCTGTCAATAAACGTTGTGTCCAGATGAACTGATTCACCCTTCTTTGACAGCCTGGCTCATGTTTTAAGAATAAACTTTTCCTCTTAAAAGGACATCTCATCAATTGCTTTCTGTGGTTGCAGTCAGTACTAATAGGTAATGTAGTTGGCTGAAGCAATGAAGTCCTCAGTGTGTACCATACTGACAGAGAAATCAGCGTTCTCCTGCCCACAGACGCTTTGCCACAGCACCTACATGTACCAGAATGCATTGCTGCGTGTTCGCTCCTGTATCGTCGTCCATAAAGTCCTTTGCGTTGCTGTTGTGGGGCGTCATGGAAGCGTTCCTGATTCAAGAGAAGAAGGATGTGTTTTGTTTTTGTTTTTTTAACATCGTGTTAAGAGTAGATTAAAAGAAAAATAGCAATTCTGAAAAATAAGGAACCTCCATTTCGATTGGCACTATTTTCTTTTAAGTTGGCAATTGAATGCAAATCTTTTTTTATAGCTTGATATTTTCTTTTTATTCATCGTATGCACATCATAACTAAAAAGGGATGCAACTCGGCTAAACAAACACTTTTGCCTTTGATTAGAATTCAACTTCTCTAATGCTTGTTTTTCTAATGCAACCTAACCACGTGATGACCGTGAGATCTAATCAACTAATCAACGATTTTAATTGAATATATGAAAAAAATTCAGATGTCATTATAATCTGCCTAACTTGACCAGTAAAGCATAAAAAAATGAACAAAAAGGTTTTGCAGTAATGGGTCAGATATCGGGGGTCATACCTGGCCACCCACGTTATCACCCCACAATCTAAATACTGATTTTTTTGTTAGTGGTCAGCTCGGATAAGCACTTCATGGTAACCTTATTGGCCACAGATCTGCGATCTTACACAGGGCCTTACAATAATAGACCCTGGGCTCGTTTCCAGATATCCTGTCCGTAAAGCTTGCTGCCGTGCAATGTTTTCAATTCTCTATGACTTCAAACATAGTTGTTAGTCTATTATAGCCAAATAGTGTAATATGCATTGATTTATGTCTTCTCAGTTAGAACAATTTGAGTGCCAGCCCCCCCCCCCAAAAAAAACACTGGCCCCTCCATTAAGCTGCCCTTCAAGATTTTCTGCAGCATTTACAAGTTAACACATAGTGACACCCAGTGGGAGCTGAAGGGAATAGCTCAAAACTTAAACGGGGAGAAGCAATAATCACATCACGTATAGTATCTATCATATATAATATAACCATGAGTAATAATATGTGTGTCAGATATGGTTGGCGTAGCCCTTTCCATTGTCGGTCGTGTCCAGGGTTTTGGGTCTCTGGGTTTGCACGGCAGCATACAGGTCAGAGAGAGTAGAGACGGTGTCTGCGTTGTCGGCCCTGTCCTTGTCCGGCTCCACGTATTCCAGCAGTGTCGCCACGTCCGAGTACTGGATGGCCGGGGACGGGGAGGCTCGTCCGGACGGCTGCTTGGGAGGCTTCAGTTCCAGGTTTGCGTAGCAATCCTGGTCTTTAGACAGAGGCTGGAAACAAAGTCATATATTTCGTAATCTCTGTTGCTACACAATTTTGAATCCAGAGTGTTATGTAAAGACGTAAAAAAAAACAAACAAAAAAACGGTGTGTGGCTGAAGGCCTCTACCTCTGAGCCACGTCTGACTCTGTTGTGCTCTCTCAAAGATGAAGAACCGTATGGAGAATCTGTTTCAGAGGGCAGAGAACATCATTAAACTGGCTATAAACAGACGTACAACGGCATCTTGCATGAACAGAAGAGCACGTGCTCACACTTACTGGTTTTTTTGTAGGTTATGTTTCCGTAAATGGGGTTGTCTTCCATGTCGACAGGTCTGAGACTTCATGTCGATGAGCAAAAAGAAAATGGACAATCTTAACGTGGATATGTTGATATAACCTAAATGATGGTTATGTGGCTACGATGTGCAATGTCCAGCGTTCTAAAATATCTGGCAAGAAGCAACCGACTAATAGAGATGCAAAATAAATAGATAAATAAATTGTATTCCCTCGGGTCATTGACTATATATACACACCTTCTTCTGAACGTTGGAAGAATTGCTTTCCCCTTTTCTGTAACAAAATGGTATGTTCGCCATCAGATGGAGTTTAAATCCGTTATCATTACTACAGATCCCCCCCCCTTTTCTCCCCAGTTGTACTTGGCCAATTATCCCACTCTTCAGAGCCGTCCCAGTCGCTGCTCCACCCCCTCTGCCGATCTGGAGAGGGCTGCAGACTACCACATGCCTCCTCCGATACACGTGGAGTCAACAGCTGCTTCTTTACACCTGACAGTGGGGGGTTTCACCAGGTGGATGTAGTGCGGTGGAGGATCATGCTATTCCCCCCCAGCTCAGGTGCCCCGACCTACCAGAGGAGGCGCTAGTGCAGCGACCAGGACATATACCCACATCCGGTTTCCCACCCGCAGACACGGCCAATTGTGTCTGTAGGGACGCCTGACCAAGTCGGAGGTAACACAAGGGATCTGAACCAGCAATCCCCAAATTGGTAGGCAACGGAATAGACCACCACGCCACCCAGACACCCCCTCAATACATAATTTTAAAAAGCAAGTGATGTTATTACCTGGACAAACTCTTGCCATGTACCAGAGTATATTCCAGCACAGCGAGAGTACCATCAAGGTACTCACCACTCCTAACAGCATCCACAGCTCCAACGACCCGCAGAAAACACGCAGGACCACTACAACAAGATCAGAGAGTAAACTGTGGTTCACTTTTGAAAGCTATACCACCTGTGTGACAATACTGACATGATTCATTTCCAACATTGTCCCGACTTCATGATGCTTGATAATTGCAAAATCCACCTTTTGCTGCTTGCATGTTTTATTTTTTTTCCCCTTCCTGCAACCTAATATTTATAAGTTAGCTTCCCTTTGGGTTCCATAAGTCAATATATCCTCCTGTTAATATTTTCTTTTAACGTGCATACCTACTGCATCGACACAAAGCCGACGCTTAGACCGCTACAGCACCGCATCAGGGGAGGGTGCCCCAGACACAGCCAACGCTAAACCATACCCATCAGAGCAGCTGGATGCTGTCAAAACAATCAAGAGCTGTAAAGATTACTACCAAATTCTTGGGAGTTGAAAAGGATGCAAATGAAGCAAATAAATCTTAGCTCAATTTTTTGCATTCTCAATTTTAGCACACTGAAAAAGGAACAAGAAATCAAATCACTAATTTAAGTGGACACTACTTAATACTAGTGGAGTATGATTATTCCGTTACTTGAAACAAGTTGGCTCATCTTGAAATGTGTAGGCCCAAACTTAAAACTAGTCCTTAATCCCAGAGCACCCATCTTAAAACAGGAAACTTGATTTTGCTGAAATCGCAAACAGGACAAGGGGAATTTCTGTCAACGTTTATTGACAACTCTTTCCAAGTTTGAGCAGTGAAAATCAAAGTGTACTTTCATTTCGTGATAGGTGAAGCATGTTGGGCCATTGAATAAAAATGTATTTATATATATATATATAAACACCTTGTGTCATTCTTAAATCAATCAATTGAACTTGAGTTTGTGTCACTGAATCTTGAAACTTTATTTTTTTGGGAAAGAGAATGGTACAAATTGCTACTCTAGCTAATGTAGCTTGTTTTAACAATAAATTACTCAATTGTAAGATTTCCTGACTAATTGAGGCATAAAAGACATATTCATGATCAATTTAAGAATATACCATGAATTCAAGGCTAGAAACTAGTAAATAACTTTTAAAACAAGATAATTAAACTCATATTTCCGGATCTAAGATTTTAAATCTTGGCAAGTACAGAAGAATTTGCAGTGGCAGGTAATTGCTCATAGTGAAAAACCGTTTGCAGGCACTATCAAGAAGAAACTGGATATAATTTCGATTTATCTATTCATGTGCACTCAGTTGATGAGTGCTATATTTCTAACAACTAAGCACAAAATCAGTGGCATCTTTCAGAAATGATCCATTCAGCAGTACCAAATACACACGACTGTGTGTCCGTGGAGAAGTCTTGGAAGTTTGCCTCACGGTAAACACATTAGACCAACCTATATGACATTCATTTTTTCATTGTTTTCTCGCGAGCAAGTAAACACGTGGAACAACACTCTGCACACCCACGCATTATACACAACATTATACGCAACATTTACTTAACATTATACATTACAGGTGTCATACAGCAACAGCCCGAGAGTAGTGTCCCGTGACCATACTAAAAAATATACACTATAGCTTTGCAAAGACAATCTACTACTACTATTAATACTACTACTACTGCAAACCTATGCAAACATTACAGGTTTGTAAAGACAATAAACTGCATAAAAAACTACATTGATAATACCGAATTATACGCGTGATAGTGGCAGTCATGGGAAAAGATTATGTTTGTAGATGTGACTTGGTGCACTGGTCCCCTTATTGAATCCACAAGGTCAATCCCTAGTCAGCATTTTATAATGCTGTGTTAGAGTGAAGGGACACACTGCAAAACAAATAACCTTATCAAGGTATTTTATCTTAGTTTTAAGTCTCATAATAATAATGCCAATACTACTACTAATAATAATAATTATTATTTCAGGCTAATGCTTGTAAAATTCCCCTACTCCACTGGCAGATAACAGTGCTCGTTTCAAGAAAGTGTACTTGTTTCATGAATATGACAGTGGAAGAAACTGTGCCTATATTTGCGGGACAGTATTTTCTATGATATCTTTACTTGTTGTACCAGTACTTTTCCATCTGTACCCTCCCCTCCTTTTTTTTTTAGTATGCATTTGGTGCCAAGAGTAAAGGGAGTATGAAAGGTGATTTAACGCGGTTAGAGTAAATGTCTTGAAACAAGTACTATTGTCACAAAACAAGTGCTCTTCCTTGAAACAAGTGATGTTATCTCTCAGTGGGGTAAGAACATTATGGGACTTCATACCAAATAAAACACCTTGGTAAGCGTGTCTGTTTTGTCTATAAAGCAGCTCACCAAGTGAGGCTCACACAGTATCTGACGAAAATGTAAGTATAACTGTAGTAGACTGTTTTCTTATGGTCGTAGTTTCACCAGGAATATTTTTAAGAATCAAAAATGGCAGCTTTCATTAATGATTGAACATTCACTCTGATATTTGAAATCAAGCTCGACTGTATAAAATGGGATCTGTATACCAAACCTACGATAGCATGTAGCAGCAATTCATATCATATCACATCACATCACATCACATATAATTTTATATCATAAATCATTTAATATTACCTCACATCATATCATGTATCATATATCACATCACATATCCCTCATTCCATTTTACACATGTGCCTGCACATTGTTTTTAATGGCAATGAATTGAATTGACTTGACTATATTATAAAATATCATATATCATATCATATCATGTCAGTACTCTATATTCAGGTATCCTTGACTATTACAATAAAAAATGTTAAAATGTAAATTAAATGGAATCTCAATTGAAACTTATATCAGTCCATACGGCCAGAAACATCTCTTTATGTTGCATATTAGCTGACATGGTTTGTACAATGTTAAAGACTTACCTGATATTTTTGTCCCATTACACTCCTTTTCCATGGCAGAGTCTCAATTAAAGTACAGTTCCGTGTGTGTGTGTGTGTGTGTGTGTGTGTGTGTGTGTGTGTGTGTGTGTGTGAGTGTGTGCATACGTGTGTGTGTGTGCATACGTGTGTGTTTGTGTCTCCCTCTTCTGAAAAACTGATTCAAAATGATTAAATCGCAAAGTGAAGTCTCTTAAATATTTATATTGCTTGACTTTCTCGTCTGTTTTTCTCCCTTCTGTATGTTGCTCTTCAGGAAGATGGTGTTTTTCATATGATAGAGCAAGTTTTAGGTAAGTTACAGGATGTTTGCAATTGCAGAAAACCACAGCCCTTCCTATGAGAGCGACCGAGAATCATCCACCTATGATAAGACAACCTTGTAAGACAGCTCTTAGGGGGGGAAAGGGAACACGATACAGTTTTGCTTTAATGTAAGAACCGCGACGCTAAAGCAAGGCCCATACCAATCAAAAGGCCATGAAAATCCATTTTAAAAAATGGTTTTATTTTGTGGAAGTACAGTGAGCGGTTATCATATGGATTACCCATGGTGGAGGGTAAACACACCTAAATACAGTTTACCCTCCTTATTTAGGTTCCGCGTGAATATTTTTTTACATAAATTCATAGTATATGTCAGAGTAAATAGTATCAAACTGATGCAAGTAAGAGAGAATATTTTAGTTTCGTAAGAAAATGCATGAATTAATACTTTTGTGAGAACATTTCCCATTTTTGGTATATGGCTGCCAAATAATGATCATCCACATCACTGGGTACCAGCCAATTTTGGCTAAATTTACAACATTGCACAAGAAATCTAATTAAGTAAGGAGCTTTAAATATCTGGGAGCTGTTATCAGTTAAACAGAGTATAGGAGGACAGTTTGAGAAGTTTTAGTGTTGAAAACAGGGTTGTCCAAAAGAGGTTGTTTTGACACTGTTTGGACACTGAGCGACAACATGGTACATTAATGGGAATCGGCATGCAAGGGAAAATTACATTTGCACTGTTTGGTCATTATCATCATTTGTATTTGCTAATACTAACTGGATGCACATTTAGATTGTGTACTTAATGCGTTCTTGCTGTGTTGCCGTGACGTTCATGAATAATGGAACGACCTCACTCTCTAGCGGCGAGTCCCCTGTTGAGAGAAGGCAAGTTGAAAGCGACTGCCCACATATGGCTAACACGTCTTGTATTGTAGAACAGGCCTCTGATGTGTCTCATACTAGGAAACATTGAAAAGCAAAAGACAGGAAGAGAGAAAAAGGTTGCATAAATCAAAATATCAAAACAGAGTCACAAAGCCCTCCTTGGGAGCCAGGGCCATTCCAGACCACAGTCCAGACGGGCCAAGATGGCCGTAATCTATCTTCCATTTTTGAGAAGAGACATCTTGACTTAGATTCTGAATGCTCCATCTATCTGTGTCTTGCAGTTGCATTCTGGATAATTCTAAGTACTGTTGGGTCACTCCCTCCACCGCCCCCCTTCCTACTCATGCTACAGTGCTAATTGCTAACATGTCAAGTACTGTATGGGCTTGCTCCATCGTATCTGTCAGATCTGGGAGAGTCTCATGTAGCATTCTTCCTCTTTGCTCCCAGATGTCAGAAGAAGTCATCAGGTTCGCCGAGCTTTTTCTTACCATTCCCCTTTTCTCTGGACTAGTCGTCCTGCTGACATCAGAGAGGCTGATTCTGTAGTTTCCTTCAAATTCAAACTTGGAAAAAAAAACACGTACACACACAAAGACACTGTCAAATCTCTGGGATTGAAAGTGATCATACATCAACGCAATTACCGGTATCACCATAGGTGTCAGTAATTTATTTTTTTTAAATAGTAAATTTCAGTTATCCAAATGCATTTCCTTCTAACCTGTGGCAGATGCAAAATTGAAAACAAAATCACCAAAATTCATGCAAATATGTGCGGGCAACACTACCAGCAGTAACAACGTCGGGCCTTTTCCACTTTAACCAGCAGAGGGCAGTATATCTATACACTGTACATGGCTGTCAATGGCTCGGGGGGGGGGTCTCTTTTTCTTCTTACTAGTTGAATTCCTCTGCAGTCGTCTTTCCCTTTAAGACATTCACGGCCTCAACACACAAAAGTGCAGTTTATGAAGGAGAGTAGGAGTTCATTTTTAAGGCATCCAAACAACATGGCACGGGGGCAGAAAATGACAAACGCTCATGAAATGGATATGAGTGCTAAGCAGGGGCATATGTAGAATGGTTCTTTTTAACACGAGCCTGGTGGCATGTACGGGTGACTTCCACCTCTTTAGAAGAGACTTGCTTATTTGTTCGTACCTTAAAAGACACCCCTCAGATGTTGGTTTTTCACTTGGTAAGGCAGTGTCACTCTTCCAGCCAGTCCACACTATGAAAACACCATTTGTTTGTGTTTTAGAGTGAATGTAAGGAACCCCCCTCAGTGTTTGCTTGTTGGCTTTAATGATGCTTCCTGTGTCTTTTAAAGGGTGAAACAAACCACCCACATAAAAAAGTGCCCTTATACAAGAAGCTGATTTGACTCCCCGTGAGTCCCAACTGTCACAGGGTCCAATAGCCGCCTGCTGGGGGCACTGCTGTTCTGTTCCTACCATCTACCATCTTCTTGACAGGACTATTGCTCAAAGCTGGAGTGGTTCTGTGCCTTGATGTCAGTGGAAATGAAAGAAAACAGAACTTCTGGTTCCTCTGGTATCCAGTCCCAGCAAAGTCACACTGGGACTCCGGTGATAAACCCTGTGGAGAGTTGGACCAATGGACTAGATTCTGTTAGGCTTTCTCTTTGAGCTGATTGAGATGATCGCTGAGCTGTTGTTTTAGCATTGGTTGGTATGACTATATGGATAAAGCAAAGAATTTGAAATTTAGCTGTATGCTTCCAAAGCCTGCTGGGATAAAGATGAGAACCAGATAGAATCAAAAAGTATTGTGAGCGCATGATACAGAAGGAGGCCTTGATATTTGTTTGCATCAATTACAGATATTCTTTATTCTGAAATGCTATGTTTTCCTTTGGAGAAAAAAAAGTTAAGTTCAAGTTCGAAGTTTATTTGACGTATACGTCATTATACTAGTACAACGTTGTACCAAGATGTTAACTGGCATTTTCTGATGACGGTGCAAGGCGTAGTAAAGCAAGGAAAGGTATGAGAATAACGAAATTGAGGTGATATTACAAACTAAAAAGGAAATTAAGACAAATTACAATATAACTCCAAAATAAAATCCATAAAAGTCAAAGTTACTATAAACTGCTATATACAATATGCAGTGTGCGATGGGTGTACAATGGACTAGATGTACAGATGTGCAATGTCAATGCAAGTGCAAATAAATATCCAATACAGCTAGGTTGTACAGATGATGGTATGAAATGTACATTAGGAACTATAGTTCTGGGCAAATGTACACGAGTGTACAGCTTGACATACAGGATATGCAGCGTGGATGAGATACATGTAAGGCATGCAAGGTAAACATAGTATGTTTTGCTCCAGATTTGTTCAACCTTCGAAATTCAAGAAATTTGGTCTTGTTTTGTTCACAAGGTTTACACAATGCAGACAACAAATGCCAGGTGTTAATACAAAGGGCATGATTGGATTATCTAAATAACCTTCTATATCAGAAAAAAACTATATCACAACAATGGAGTGGATATTGCATCCTTCTCAGACAAATCTTTTCCTCTCAAAGTTGGGTCTGAGCTCATAATTCAGCCCATTAAAAGGCCTCATTTTTCACATTTTGCCAAGTGGATAGGAAGATAGTGGTGGAAATAGGAATCAACAGCAACGCTCGAATGACAAATGTGCAGAAACAGTGACGCAATTATGCTAAGATAGATAGCCTAACACTGGTGTTCATTTTATTTTTATTGCAACTTAAAAATTGTAAATCTAATTCTTGCCTCTCCATTGAGAATAACCCAGTGACCCAGGTCTCATCCACAAGTTTCCTTAGAGTCTTGATTGATGAAACCCCAAGCTGGAAGAGTCATATTAGTCATATTCAGTTTGTTTGCAATAAAATATATCTATCTGTATAATAAAATCTATCTATCTATCTACCTATCTATCTATCTGTATAATAAAATATATCTGTATCATTGGCAAAAATTTAACATTTGCTTCATCAGACATGTTTATTGATTCTTTATTATAGCCTAATTTAGCCTTACCTCAGATACTGTAATATCATTTGGGGTGCTACTTATCTCACTCACTGTCACAAGCTTTATATTTTACAGAAAAGGTCCTGTAGAATTGCCATGTTTAGCAGCAGGGCAGAACATGCAGCCCCTCTCTTCAATCAGCTCAATAGTCAATCAATTTTCAACATAAATACATGTCAAAATTTTATTTTTGTTCATAACATTTTGTATCAGCCTGCTTCACTTTCCGTTTCTTGTAAAGTATTCTTCCAGCCTAACTGTGATGTACATGACTATAATACAAGACACGCTAAATGGTTACACCTTCCGGTGTTTCCTACTGGGCTCTGTCATGTACTCTATTAGATATAAGGGGGCTGAGCTATGGAACAGTTATATTCAAATCACATTTCAGTCAGCCTCACTCAAGAACTTAAAATATAGGCTTACGTCCTGTCTGATGAACCAAACTATTTGAACTGATCATATTTGATTGTAAAATTAAACTCTCTCTCTCTCTCTCTCTCTCTCTCTCTCTCTCTCTCTCTCTCTCTCTCTCTCTCTCTCTCTCTCTCTCTCTCTCTCTCTCTCTCTCTCTCTCTCTCTCTCTCTCTCTCTCTCTCTCTCTCTGTCTATTTTTGGTTGATTTATGTGTCTTATTTTATGTTTTCCTTTATTTTGTTTGATAGCTTCTTTACTTTTGTGGATAACACTTTTTTATGTGCTCATATTGCTTATTCAGGAGATTCCTTCTATAAGCCCCAAGGGGTTCTTTTTTAAACACATGTTTATTGGTTTTATACAACACATTGTAACGGAATTTCCCCCAAATTGAACATATAGCAGTATATAAAATAAAATAAATAGCCAAATCAAGTTAAAAAGGACAAAGATTTACAGTGAAAAGAAAAAGTCAGTAAATAAATAAAAAAATAAAAAAATACAGCGAGAATGCAGTCACAAACTTAGAACAGTGTACAGCACTCATTCCTCACAATAGATAGCTATTCTATAGGTAGTTATAATAGTTATTTTCACTATAACCTCACACTTCCAATGCTTTTTCAGTGTCACCATTTTGAACAAATTCCAAAAACATCTCCCAGATTTTGTAAAACTCATAAACCTTCTGAACTATTTAAGTGAGTTTCCCAATAGCCGAATTTTATTTTAAGTTTTTCATCCAGTAGTCAAGAGAGGGACAACTAACATTCTTCCAATACATGGCAATCGAGTGCCTGGTTTGTAGTAGACATGAATAAACCATTTTTCTTTCTCCATTAGAAAGAGAGCGATGGTCAGGATAAATGCTTAGCATACACAGTTAAGGACTTAGAGGTATTGGAGAAGAGGTAATTTGGGAGATATAGCATATCACAAGCTCCGAAATTTTTGAATCTCCTCAAATTCCCACAAGCAGTGATATAAAGTACCTTGATTATTATTATTTTTGCACTATTTTTATTACGATTTTCCACTGTACAGTACAGAAAACAGAAACCCATATCAAAAAACAAAAACAAATTCGAAACAAAGGACAAAAAAGAAACGGGGCGTATTTAAGGAAAATAATGAATTACATTGCTGCATCACTAGCGCAACACATCTAGCACTCAATGAGAGGTGGATGGCACACTATGCATTTTGTTGCTGGTCAGGTTCAGCATCATACTGAGCAAGGTGATCCAGAATTGGCTGCCATATATCAGAAAATTTATTGAGATTGGCTGTCATGCCATATCGAACTTTCTCCATATGTCCGACCAAATACCAGTGAGCTCAGTTAACCAGGTCTTAAACTGAGGCACAGTATCTGACTTCTAGAGCCTTAAAATTACTTTCTTTGCAATTACCATTCCATACATAATAGTGCTTTGCACGGAGACACTGTGGTTTAGTAGAGAAAGAGAAAACCCAAATAGTGCAAGCTCTGGATCAGGTTCAAACACACAGCCATACATGTCAGAGAACCACTTGAATATGTCACACCAAAAATTATAGTTTTGGGCATGCCCAGAAAAGGTGGATCAGAGAGCCTTCTGTAGATTTACATCTATAACAGAGAGGAAATGGTTGGAAAGATTCTGTGCAATGTAGTTTTTCAATAATGAAGCACGTGCATCACCTTGAATTGGATTAGCATTAAGAGAACAAGATCGGGTCCTGTTAAGGCCCTCCTCCCAAACATCACCCAGTTCCTCCTCCCAGGCATTTTTCAGAGAGTGTGTGACATAATTCACTTGTTCAGAATATATATTTACAAAATCTGAGACCAATTTTTTGGATTCAGGTGGGCCCAACAAAAGCTTATAAATCATTCTTTCTTCAGGGAGAGACTCAAAGTTAGGCACACACTGATGAACATAATTCCTAATCTGTAAATATCAGAAGAAATGTGCGGTGGGAAGAGAGAACTTTTTTTTTTAACTGAGTAAATGAAGCAAATTGCTTGTTAATATACAAATCTTTCAATGTGACTATACCTTTCAGCCTCCTACTGATAAAAGATGCATCTGAGAGGGATGCGGGGAATGCATGATTGTGATATACTGGGGTATGAATAGAAGTGTCTGGTAATCTGCAGCCCTTCTTAATTTACTGCCATACTTTCAAGCTATTCAAAATGATTAAGTTGCCCACCTAAGTATTTGCAGTATATCTGGGTACGGAGAAAAGGGTGCTGGAAGAGAGCTGTTTTTGACATCACTCTTTTCAATGGTAGCCCAAGAGGGAGTCTCCGGTGGATACTTCCATTCTGTAACCTTCCTGCCAATAGACAAGGGTCCGCACATTCGCTGCCCGGTAATAATGCAGGAAGTACAGTAGTCCTAGTCCACTCATATCTCTTGGTTTATGTAAATGAGTTTTTGATATTCTGTAAGCTTTAAAGCCCCAGACAAAAGGCATAACTATTGAGTATTTGATTTGAAAAAGGACCTTGTCAAAAAAATGGGTAGATTTTGAAAGAGATACAAAAATCTTGGCAGTGAGACCATTTTGGTGGCGTTTATATGGCCCACCATAGAAAGAGGAAGGGTCCTCCATTTTTCAATGCCCCCCCCCCCCAGTTTTTCCACTTTTTCAGGAAAGTTCATCTTTAAAAATAGTTAGGGTCTTTTGGCAGAACTACTCCAAGATACTTCAATTTATCCATACTTTTGAAAGTGAGATTATGCAGAAATGCAGTGTTAAAATCAGCACCCAGTGACATAAATTCACTCTTCTGCCAATTAATTGTATATCCTGAAACTTCACCAAATGACCTTACAAGATCCTAGCAAAACGGGAACAGAATTCTCATGTTGTGATAGGAAGAGGACAACATCATCCATGTATAAGGAAATATGATGATACACATTCTCCAACCAGATGGGTTCAATAGAAGGGTGATTCCTAATACTAATGGTGAGGGGCTCAACAGTGACTGCAAAGAGCAACGGGCTGATGGGACAGCCTTGGCGTGTCCCGTGATGTAATAAGACTGGTGCTGATCTTTCTTGGTTTTTGAGTATGAATGAAGATGGGTGAACAATGTTGTAATCCACGAGACAAATTGGCTACCAAACCCAAATTCCTCCAATACCTCCACCATATAGGCCCATTCCACCTGATCAAATGCCTTCTGTGCATCTAGGCAAAGGACAGCCACTTTAGAACCCTTCTTATACCTATGGTACATTGTGTTCATTAGTCTTCTGACGTTAAAAAATGAAAATCTATTGGAGACAAAGCCAGTTTGATCAGCATGGATGATGGATGGAATATATTTATTTAACCTGTTTGCTAATAACTTCATAAAAATTTTCATATCTGAGTTCAGTGATGCAGTAGGATGAAAAGACAAAGGCTCAGTTTCATCCCTACCCTCTTTTAGTAATAGGAAAATATTGACTTCATATAGTGTGCAGGGGAATTTCCGAATATCAAATGAATGGGTGAACATCCTCAAAAGAAGGGAAGCCACCTTCCCAAAATATTTGTATACAGTTTAATGACAAAACCGTCCGGGCCAGCGGCTTTGCCATTGGGGAATGACTTGATAGCATCCAAAATCTCTTGAGTGGTGATCTCAGAATTTCAACCCTCTCAAGCAGCATTGCTCAGCTTAGGGAGATTCAGATGCCCAGCCAATCAGAAATGTCCCCTTTTGCTTTTGACAAGTATAACTCCTTAAAGCAATCATTTATAACTTTAGGATCAATAACCATTTCCCTGGCTTTTGATCTGATTTTGTGTATGGCTCTACTAGCTTGTAAACCTCTTAGCTGTTGGGCCAATAATTTATGGGGCTTATCCCCCAACTCAAAATGTTTCTATCTGATCTTAAACAGTTGGTTACACATCTGACCAGATAGGATGGTATTATGTTCATATTTAAATTTAAGAATATTTGGTAAAGAGGAAGGGCTGGAGGAAGCTCTATGGATAAGTTGTGATAGTTCAGTTTCAATTTCCAAGAGGCAATTTTGCCTTTCCTTTTTCAGTGAATATTCAAAAGAAATTATATGGTCCCTAATCACAACTTTAAAAAGTTTCCCATAAAGTAGAGTCTGTGTCATCCAAGTTGTCATTAGTTTCCAGGAATTCTGAAATCTTAGTAGATATGAATTGTGAGAATGATGCATCAGAGAGCAGTGATGGGTGAAGGCACCAGTTATACTGTTGCTTTTTAAGATTAAGGTCAAGAACTAGGTTGTTGTTGCTTTTTTAAATCTCACCTTCACAGCTTGCTTGCTTATTTACTTTTTTTGTTTTGTTTTTGACATCTTGGCCATCTTCATGTACTTCTGAATGCATAAATTCAGAATGCAGTCCCACCGGAAATGGAAACTTTATAGAAGTGCAGTATCTTGCTCAAAGGAGCACTTCAGTGTTTTTCCAATGGAAACTACTCATACATTTTTCATAAATTTAATTGCCAGAAATCTTCCTTTATATATGAATTATGTATAGACTCACTTCCAGGGTAGTCATACAACCACAAATTACACAGAAATCCGCCGTGTGTATGAAATAGTCATTCTTTCAACAAACTAGTTAGTGTTGGCTAATATTGTGAACAAGCTCTTTACCCATCTCAAAGACAAAATCAGTCTGTGTCTATATGGTGGAGAGTTTGTCTGTGCATCATTTAAAGTTGTCTGAATCTCCAAGATTTGATTGTTAACCACATTTATAGTCAATCTGAATGGTTCCTGATCACACAGATGGTTGAAAAATCATTGATTTTTACTGGACTCAGATTTTCATGTAATTGGTTATGTTTGCCGTAGGGAAATCTCATGTGAATAATCATGTGTGTAAAGTGTTTTAAGGTATTAGGTGTGTGGTTGGGTAGGATTGTGATCCCATAAAATGACCCCAAGTTTTCTTTCAAACGATGTCCCGTGCCTCTAAGTGTACTTACCATTGTCAAGACAACCAAGAGGAATGGGGAGGTTTTGGGAAAGTGCAGCGGACGTGTTTTAGACCCTCCTTGGGTGCACCCCATCCTCCACCCTTCTACCCTTCCCCTTTTTCTTTTCTTTTCTTTTCTTTTCTTTTCTTTTCTTTTCTGTGTGTGTGTGTGTGTGTGTGTGTGTGTGAGTGTGGGCGGAAGGGGGGGGGGGTTGACAGTAGCATGGTAGCTTGGCAACTCCCCTGGATGTCCATTGAAATGCATTGAAGGGGCTCGGTCCAAGGGAGGGGAAAGCTGGAACAAAGCAGTCCTTGTTGGTGCTCTCCCCCTCCTTTTTCTTTGACCAAGACTAGGCATAATAGTGTGGGATGAAAAATACGTCAGCCTTTAGACCCAACTCGCAAGACAGGCATAATCACAGAAATTTCACCATCCCCGTGTGTGTGTGTGAATGTTTGCATGCGTGCCTACGTGGGTAGGTGTGGTGGTCTCTCTGACTAGATAATGACTTGCTAATGCACTTTGAGATGCATTCTTTCCTCTAGCCGTCATTTACGCCATTTATCTCCCAGCAGAGACTGAAAACCAAGACTGAACTTTTACTGTTTATTGTCTAAAATCAAATACAAAGCATTACAAAATGCAATGTACAGTTGTGAATTAAGCCTATCTAGTTCAGTTAGGTGACTGTTTATGTTAACGTTCAGTTCTATCACTGTATAACTGCAGCATGTTCACAAAGCCAGGGAACTTCTGTTCTTTATATGTTTTATAACCTATAAACACATAGTTCATTCATTTAAATCAGATTATCACAGTACAATGTGTTCACATAATAATCAGCATTTGTAGCTAAAAAAGATTCACAATACATTTTCTAAATTGTGAGTAAAAAGAAGAGTGGGGAAAAAAGTAAAGCGCATCTAAATAATCGGAGTCCTTTTCCAAGATACTGATGCCACAGCGACTGCATTTGTAATAACTGGAATAGCTCAAAGCCTGGAGGTTATTTGGGATTAAAACGGCAATGGAAAATCATTATCAACCTAAACTTTGTCTTCTGTGATGGGTTTCATGACAGAATGTGATGTACCACTGAACAGAGATCCTTAGATTACAGGTCTTATTTTTTTTTACACATTTTATTTCAGATTTTTCCCCTTTTCTCCCAATTTAGTGGCCAATCGATCCCTATTTTAGTTCAAACGCCCACCCTTGTACTTTATGCATTCGCCAACTGCGTCACTCTGGCCGGCAGTCTCGAAGAAGACGCCTCGTCACGGGAGTGGCGAGGCGAATCCAGGTCGAACCACTGCTTTTTCCGACACACACAGAGACGCATTCATGTGACGAACACAAGCCGACTCGCCCCCCTCCCGAAGACAGCGCTGCCAATTATTGCTGCTTCATCGAGTCCGGCCATAGTCAGATCTGACGAGACCGGGACGCGAACCCCGGTCCCCAGTGGGCAACTGCATCGACACAAAGCCGACGCTTAGACCGCTACACCACCGTGGACCCTGATTACAGGTCATTTAAAAGCATCGGCAGAAGAGTTAGAAAATCCCCTCATATCTCTAGTTAGTGTTTGATTCCTATTGAATTGTACTGTATGCAAGCTAGAAAGTTAGAAAACACAAGTTAGAATAATACTGAGACTTGCTCATAAGCTAGTATTCTCCTATCTATCCTCTGAATATATCTTCCAATCTTTGTAAAAGACAATATCATGTTGTCTTAATTAAACAACACTGGAACAGAAAAATAACTAAACAAAACAACGTACTCAATGTAATGGGGAAAATATATATAATTCACACCAAAGTCACTAAGCTAAGCGATAACATTTCGATTGACCGCTCAAATGATGAAATATATTTAAATCAGATGTCACATACAATCTAACAGCTAATAATAATAGTAATAATATACCTAAGATTTTCTAACTATACAATCTTTATGCATGAGGAGAGTAACAGAGGGGGAAAAAAATCACAAATAACAGTTTTTCAGTCTGTAGCCAGAAAACTTCACAAGTTGTCTCTAGGTTTGTTTTGTTTGTTTGTTTGTTTGTTTTGCTTCTTCCAGAATTTCAGAAGTCAGTTCGTTTTTGTCTCTTACAGACTGAGATTTGTAAAAAGGTCACTGCCTTTGTTGCCATGGTGGCACGTGGCTGAAGAAGGAAAAGGAGGCAGATAAGCGCCTCAACATGGCGTACCAATGGCCGCCATCGAGGAACTGACTTTGGGCCTGTCACAGAGAGCTGCTGACATTGTCCCGGAGACAATCTTCACCTTCTCCTCCTTGGAGGAAGACGGGGAGGCGGAGGACGGTGAGTGGGACGTGGGACAGGAGAGAGAGGATGGGGAGGTGGAGGCGGCGGTGGTCGTGGTGGAGACGAAGGAGGACGAGGAGGAGGCGCCGTCCGGCAGACACTCCTCGCAGCAGCAGCAGCAGCAGTCGATAAAGGCCTGGCCCAGAGAACGGCACTGGCAGAGCAGCAACACTGGCGTCACCGCGCAGCGAATGAACAGTAGAAACTGACCAATCAGAACCAGGAGAGCGCTGGTCGCCATGGAGACAGAAACATATGCCGTGGTGATGTTACAGGCGTTCTCTGGCAGATTGCACATGGCGTAAATAATTGCCAGTGCCATAACAGTTGAACTCAGCCTGTGCTCCCGCTTCGCGTGCTGCCTCTTCATTGAGGTGGACGAGGATGTGTGTCCACCCGTTGCCTTGCCACCATTTTGTTTCTGTGGGGAATGTGGCGCCACAACATGCCTGGTCATTAAGTTGCAGGCCAATGTGAAAAGCAGTGGCAGACAAAAGTAGCAGCCAAAATACCACCACGTGCGGGCCTCGTGGTAGGTAAGCATCAGGGAATATACCATCTCGTGAAGATCCATAGAGGGTTGCCGCACACACATATCCACCAACAAGGAACCCGTCTGAGCGCTTATGCTGGTCCTGGGTGTGTTTCCTGGTTGGATTTCCTGCGTGCCTATTTGTTCTGCTGGCAGGCTGCTGTTTTGAGTTACCGTCAAGCTGCTGACAGCAACCTGCGTGTGCTTCCAGAGGAGAAGTTCAGGGGCGGCCAAGACCATGGAGCCTACCCAGATGACCGAGAGCTTGGAAAAGATGGACTGGCAAGGCTCCACCTGAGGTATCTGGAGCGGCCCGCGGCTAACAGCAATGTGGAAGCGGTCAATGCTCAGAGCGCACAGGCTGAAGGTGGCCACGCCCAACGAGGTCACCTGGAAAATGAAAAAGAGGATGGGGAGGAAGGGCGTGGAAAGGTTGGAGAAGGAGACAAGTGTATGGGAAGAGAAATGATGGTGGATATAGTAAGGATGGTGAACAAAGTGATGATGGGAGACAGATACAATTTTTGTCAAGTTGAATTGAAGCAGCAATTTTAGAATTAGAGCGCAAAAACAAAATGTAAAGGCAAGTTTATGGGGGTGGAGAAGAGAGCGAGGTAGACCGAGTTAGAGAGTTAGAGAGTGAGCCTCATTCGAAGGCATGCGCTTAACTTTGAGGTTTGTTCTTACGGAATGTGCACACAAGAAATTCAGGGAATATTTCATGAAACAAGTCACAAGCTCAAGAGTCAAATGTGCTGCCAGCCAAATTGTCATCAAAATATGAACACCTCCCGATGAATATTAATAAAATCCCATCAGTTCTGGTTATGCAAGAGTGCAACATGCGAGAGTTTTGTCTGCAGTAGATCGAGTTGCTCTACTGTTATTCCTCTAATTGCCTCTGCACATTTTGATTGGCAGGCCTAGGTGGGCCAGAGTTTTCTAATAAATGGACAAAAGATAATTCCAATTGGGTCATGGGGTCTTGTTGTCTTTTATATTTTATACACACACACACACACACGCCATGTCACTCTATACTTGTGGGGACCCCTCATTGACTACATTCATTCCCTAGCCCTTAACCCCAACCTTAACCATCAGAACTACATGCTTACCCTTAACCCTTACCCTAACCCTAAACCCCAAACCCTAACCTTAATCCTTACCATAACCTTAACCTAACCCTAATTCTAACCTTAACCCTAAACCCAAGTCCTAACCCTAAAATAGATCATTTTCCCCATGGGGACCCATAAAATGTCCCCACAAGGTAGGTGGTTTCAGCTTTTTCCTATCCTAATGGGGATCACATGTCCCCATTAGGATAGGAAAGTTGGTATATTTAAAGGACTCTCTGACAGGATTAATGGGATTCTCCCTCTCTCAAAAATGTGGTTGATCACTGATTGAATCCACAGTAAGAGAAAATCAAGGAATTTCATAAGATTTCTTAGATTAAATAGTATGCATTTTAACAGCTGTTGCATGTGGGGCAGTGTGTAAAAATGTGAATTGAATGCCCTTAAAACATTCTCAAGGAAAGTGTGTGTGTGTGTGTGTGTGTGTGTGTGTGTGTGTGTGTGTGTGTGTGTGTGTGTGTGTGTGTGTGTGTGTGTGTGTGTGTGTTTTTAGCTATCGCGTACTGGGAACAAGTGTAATAAAACACAGCTGAAAAACAAACATTGTCCGTGTGTAATTGTGGCCAATCATCTTGCCAAAGAGACCCAGACTATGGTTATAGAGGCGTCTGACCCGAATCTCCTCCTTCCTTTTGTTCTTTTATGACCCAATTAGTGTTCTTAACAATTAAGGCGGACCGCTCTCGGCATGTAAATCAACAGAGCACGAGGCCTGCAGGCCTTGGCTGTTTTGGAAACGGTTATAAACAAAGCTTAGATTCACACATTGTACACATGTACAAACTGTAAACACTCCCATTCAGTAGTTGTTTTTTTGTTGTTGAATAAAATTCTCATACTTCCAAACACAGAGAGTAGACTGTAAAAATGAAAAGTTTGATTTATTTAAAGATATTATGTCAACTGTGTTAAGAAACCTCGAAGAAACTTTGTTTATTGTCTTTATGCATGCTCAATAATCCAGGTAAGAAAAAAAGAAAAAGAAAAGTTGAATCAATTCATCTGGACACGTTTATTGACCTTATTATTATCATTTGGTCAATAAACATTGTATCCAGATGAACCGGTTCAACTTTCTTTGAACTTGATTTATCAGTTCGCACCAAATCCAACATTTCAGAGTAATAGTTTGAAATAGTGGCGCGACCTGTTACCACATAATTTGTATGTGGCATGTTGGGCTTTATCTCTTGGAATATCACTGATCCCAAGTGTCCATGTGACAGCCTGTGTAACAGCCGTCCATCAAACTCAAGAGGAATAGAATCAAGTTCTTAGGACAGGACATGTTGTGCGTAACAGGGCGCACCTGTGCGTAACGGGACGCACCTGTGTGTAAAAGGACGCACCTGTGCGTAACGGGACGCACCTGTGTGTAAAAGGACGCACCTGTGCGTAACAGGGCGCACCTGTGTGTAAAAGGACGCACCTGTGCGTAACAGGGCGCACCTGTGTGTAACGGGGCGCACCTGTGCGTAAAAGGACGCACCAGTGTGCAACAGGTATCCAAACGCAACAGCACAACGTCAACTTACCTGGAGCAATATACACTACATATGCCAATACACACTTATCTCACCTCCATATAGGGCACTATCATGCAGGTGATATTACCCAACAGCCGTTTGGTGGTGAGCTCGTTAAAGATGACCACGGGCAGGCAGAAAAACAGCACCAGGAAATCCGAGAAGGCCAGGCTGGCGAGGATGCTGTTCCATGCGGTCTTTAAATAATAGTTATGCCACACTATGCACATGAGCGCGAGATTCCCCACGATGCCCATCGCAAAGAGGATGAGTGCCAGCAGCATTATAGCGTAAGCCCCGTAGGAGCTGTCGGTGAGCGGGTACAGGGGGTTCTGGAAAGACCCTGTCCCCTGTTTGTCCAAAGAGTGCTGCATGGTGTCTGAGTACGTCAGTCCGTTGTCTGTCTGCCGTGCGCTCTTGGGTGTGGTGAAGTAACTGTCCGGGCCGTAAGGTCTGGGGTGCCGGTAGTTGTGGGGGGAATGTTTGTCCCGGATCTTGGAGCTTCCATCCTCTGCTCCCCTGGTGATTCTCGGTTTGGTGTCTGATTTCTGCGTGATGTTTTCGGCATTTCTCACCCTCGCGGTCCCATCCGAAGTGCCCCAGAAAGCAGGTTCTCCCCGCTGCGGCGCGCCGGCGCGGCGCACAGACGGCGTCTGCAAAGCGGTCCCGTCGTCCACCGGGGTCGCAAAACCAGACGGGACGTGACCAAGTTCGGCGGTCCTCGCGCAAACCAGCAGTATAGTTAAGAAGATGACCATTTCTACTGCTGAACCGTAGCGATGGTCTCTTATGATTTGGACTCGTCTGCGGTGAAATGTACGTGTGGACTTATACCCGGGTTGAGTTGTCCATTTGATGGTCCATCCGTCGGCCGGTCACGATGGGAAAAGTTTGGAGGCTACTTCAAATATGAACGCTCGCTTATTCTGTGAGCAGCCTGCGAGGAGCGTCGTGTGAAAAGCCATGGCAGATAACACTCGGTGCAACGTGTCAGTCAATGTGTGCCCCCAAGTGGCCATTTTGAAATAAGCAGAAGTAAACATTTTGCAACGATTAAAAGTATATACTTATGCATGTTGATGCAGCCCATGTAAGTGTATGTATCGATGCATATATGTATTTAGGTATATATTCATATATGTAATGTGCATTTGTAGGTTTGCAGTTGTTTTCAGCTGCTGCAGTATCGCCTTTAAATCGATTAATAAATAGGGTTTCTTTTTCTCGTTCATGTCTGATTTAGGCTAGAACGACCAAGACGGTCATTATGACCGTTTTCGGGTTTTCAGTTTAATAACTTTTTGGGGGGGGGGGGAGAAAAAGATACAGACCTGCCACTCCCTGAATGTGTCTAAAATGTCATATATTTGCATTAAAATGAGTTTTAGATCGTCGCACCAAAAAAAAAAGAGTTGTAAGATCTACCTAAAACGACCATGGGCGATCAAAATGACCGCCGGTTTTTAAACTATATTCTGAGTTCAAGATAAATATGCAATTGAGATATTAATGCATTGCATATGTTCGTATGTCTTGTTGGGAAACGACTAACACCAACATTAACATTTTAACAACTATAGTGCTATTTTAAAACGATTTAAACTTCAGACAGACATGGTCGAACTTGGATAGCAAAATTAAAAAAGTGAAAATATTACCTGAAAAACAAAAGGGAAAACACATATTGCTAATCTAACAAACGTAACAAGGCCTATAAAACGTGAAATGTAAAAAAAAAAAAAAAAAGAAAAGAACTGAAAATGACCATTTAAACAGTCCCAAACTACTATTACTACTGCTACTTTCGGCTGCTCCCGTTAGGGGGCGCCCCAGCAGATCATCCGTTTCCATCTCTTCCTGTCCTCTGCATCTTCCTCTGTCACACCAGCCACCTGCATGTCCTCCCTCACCACATCCATAAGCCTCTTCTTTGGCCTTCCTCTTTTCCTCTTCCTCGGCAGCTCCATCTTCAGCATCCTTCTCCCAATATACCCAGCATCTCTCCTCCACACACGTCCGAATCCTCTCAATCTTGCCTCTCTTGCTTTGTCTCTAAACCGTCCAACCTGAACTCTCCCTCTAATATACTCGTTCCTTATCCCGTCCTTCTTCATCACCCCCAATGAAAACAGTCCCAAACAACGACCGGGTCTTTAAAAAGTACTAGAACGACTATGGCAGTCATTTTGACCGCTTTGGATTTTCAAAGTGTATACTGATGATGATATAGAATATGCATTTCAAGTCAACGGGAAGATATCAAAGATTGTCAGAATCCCAGATGAGTCTAGCAGGGTAGGACACTTAATAGAATATGAATCCAGCAGGTCCATTACTAAAATTGACCCCATTGTCCTAGGCAATAAACCAAGGCCGAACGACCCAAATGTAGCATGGCCAGTTAGGACTGTCAGAGATAGCTACCAAGAGGAAGTTTGAAAACAGTTAGCCTGTCGTTACTTGGTGTCTTGATGGATGCTCAATAATCCAGGTAGGACAATCAAAGGGGGTCGGATCAGTTCATCTGGATACAGTGTATATTGACAGATACGTTTCACCTCTCAGCCGGGTGACGGCTTCGGTCTGGACCAGTGTTTCTCAACCCAGTCCGCAAGGTACCCCTATCCTGCATTTTCTTTGCAACCCTGAATAGGTACCTGTTTGTAGTTATTCAACCAATCAGCGATGAATTTTGTCAGACGTTGCACAGCTTGCATAATTAAGTGCTGCGAGATGATTGGTCGAGTAAGTACAAGCGGGGCTACCTATGCAGGGTTACAATGAAAATCTGCAGGATAGGGGGTCCTTGAGGACTGGGTTGAGAAACACTGGGACTCTAGACGGACCGCGGGTATCCCCACCCCTGTGGACAGTGCAGCTGCATGGCGACCGAAACCAGGGACCGGTTTCATGTGCAAATATAGGCGTGGCCGTTGACTGGCGTTTCGGTGGCCACGTGTGCTATAGCTCGTTTGCATATGACGCGCGAACTTGTAGGTTGTTGTGACTTCTCTTATGCACACTATTGTAGTGCTACTAGTCGTGGGTTACTAACTTAATCACTATTATATATATAAGTACACGGAGACGAGGATGCGGCACAAGTCTGATCTTTACGGACGGAGACATCACACACTACTAGGCTCGACCAGTGTATTACAGAACTCAGTAGTGGTGACAGTCCAACACAATCGAGTACCGAGTGCTCGATCCAATACACCACATAGGTGGAGGGCAGGAAGTGATTTTCTACATAGGAAACACTATCACAAACTCTCAAAGTTGCTCACATCGATTAAACCGAGAAACTGCGAGGAGTGTTCATCGAGCACCAAAAATGGCTGTTGGTAAGGGGTGGAAATACAAGAAATTGACCGAAAACGCCGGAAAAAGGTGGCTTGCGGACCGTCGTCTGCGGTCGGGAGGTGCGTGTGTGCAGTGACCACGTCGTCAAAGGTAAAGCCATTTTATGTGGCTGTGCTTATGTAGTTTAACTGGTTCCTTACTTTATGACGGTCAAGTTATAAAGCACAGTTCGGGCTTTCCTCTATCTCGTCCGTTCCGATTTTCACTTCCTGTCCTCCGTCTGAATCTCGCGCGTCATCAGAATCACGTGACTGCAAACGAGCTGTTCACTGAGGATTGGGGAACGTTCGCAATCACAGCGTTGTAAGGTGGTGACAGATGTATTCTTAGGCCGCCCCACCCCACCCCACCCACCGGTTCAGGGATGGTCGTTCCCTCTTCACATAGATGGCCTCTTTTGGCTCCTGTTCTGATCCGTTATTCCCACCTATATGCTTATTTAGGTGTCATTGATTATAAATGATTAGGCACACCGTTATTACACAATGCCTAACGTGGCTTGCTTTATTCCACCGTATTGCAAGACTGCCCGTACAATATTCCCCGCGCTTCTCCCCACGTCAACAGGTGACGTCACATACATACGGGTGTCCTTACATGCCAAACCGGTACATGACAGCTCCCTGTTCAAACCAGCGTTCCTCCCTATCAAGGATGTGCACATCCTCATCCTTAAAAGAGGGGCCGCTGGCCTGTAGATGGGTGTAGACTCTGGAGTCCTGGCCTGACGGCCGGCAATAGTCATGTTCATCCTAATTATAAGCAATGATAATGGCAATACTTGACAGTGAGGGGGCGCTTGCTAAACTGGTGGACTTTAAAGACATTATAAAGGATTGTGCGTCCAGTAAGACAAGGTAGACGGCTGTATGAGAGGCGAAGATGAAACCGTAAGGTGAGAGATTGCATTTTCTACTAACAAATGTGTGGTGTAAGTGTAGCAGATTTTTGTTGATCTTGGTGTGTTTGTGTGTCAGAGTTCTATTATCGAGTGTGTGTGTGTGTGCGCGCGCGCTTATGTATCCTCTATTACTCAGTAAGTCACTGTGAGTTTACATGTATGTGTTGAGTAGGAGAGAGAGCATGAGCATGCCTTGGCATGAGTAAGGCTACAGTCATACATGCAGGAGCACAGGCAAACGGCCATCATCTGCCCAGGCGAAATTTGTATCTCGTTGTGCTGAACGTGGGCAGTGCAGGATGTGGGGTCAACCACACATACTTCTTTGCTGTTGGTTGTTTGCACATGACGTCACTAACTACAAATGGAGGGCAGGAAGTGATTTTCTACATAGGAAGCACTATCACAAACTTTCGAAACGCCTATGTTTGGCGTCATTAACTGAGAAACCACAAGGAGTTTTTAATTGATTACCAAAAGTTGTTCATGGTGTTAAAGTGTGTCGTTTCCTTCTACTAATGAGACTTTACAACTCGTTTCAACCCCACTGGGCTATAAACTTTAATAATAACTTCGGCACGTAAGGTTATGCGTCATGCTCGGTCCGTTATTCCAGGTGCAACAACATAAACGACCCCTGTGTAAACAAGGAACTAAACAATGGTTCCTAACAATAGTTCCTATTGTTACATCCTTTCTCTTTTCAGAGTTTCTTCTTTTTTTTTTAGAACCTTTAATACATTTTTTTAATTGTCTATTGCTGTAAACAATAAAATTCAAACAAAACTCTTTGCTACTAACAGTGTACGAATATCAACATTCAAAATGTTTTTCATATTAACAATGACATATATTTATCAGTTACTTATAGCTCCTAATGAAAATGAACATTATCAACGACTGTGTATCAAAGTGCTATGGCTTTTCTTCACAGTTTAACATAACCAATGTTTAAATGAATACCTTAACTTGCAGATAACCAGGTGAACAAGAACACATGTACACAACATTTGTGATTCACTTTTTTTCCTTTTTTTTTCCATTCATGCCCCCCCCAAAGTCCTTTAGTGCTACAGATCCATTCATCTGTGTGAGGTCACAAAGTCTTTGTATCGCTGCGGCTGCACAACAGAGCGGCCTGATCTGGTGGTAACAGGGTTGGCCCTGTCACCAGTGTCCTTGGTTTTGTTTCCTGCTAAGACACTGCGAGAAGGAACACTCTCTGAATGTCCGGGTTCAACACTCTCTGGCTGACTGGGGCTGCTGATCTCCATGTCCATAGTTTCAGTGAAGATTGCCCCTGGTGCATGCCTGAGGTGTCTGCGATTTCTCCTGATGACACCACCCGTGTGCAGCTGGACCTCATAGGATCTCCTATCGACCGGCCTCAGCACCTTGCCCACTCTCCAGCCAGTGTGGGGTGCGAGAGGCTGAACTCTCACACATTCACCTGGGGCAAGCGTGTCCAAGTCTTTAGTCGACCTGTCGTAGTATGCCCTCTGCCGTTGTTGGTTATTTTGTAAATCCTGTTTCACCTGCACAACTTTCGGCTGTAACAGGCTTGCCTTGGTTGGCAGTAGTGTTTTGGTACGGCGACTGAGCAGCCGCTGTGCTGGTGTGGTATCAGTACCCTGTGATGGTGTGTTGCGGTGGTCCAGAAGGGCGAGATAAGGATCCTGTCCAGCAGCCTTGGCTTTGAGCAAGAGTCTTTTTGCTGTCTTAACGGCTGACTCAGCTTTGCCGTTGCTTTGCGGGTAACCTGGTGATGAGGTTTTATGTTGAAATCCCCACAGTCTACTGAACTTCTGGAATTCTTGTGATGAATACTGTGGGCCATTGTCCGAGATTACAATATCTGGGATACCTTGGCGGGCAAAATGAGCTTTCAGCTTCTGTATCACTGTGGTTGACTTGGTATCTGCCAGGTAATCTATTTCCCAAAAATTTGAGAAAAAATCAACAATTATGAGGTAGTCTTTGTTTTCAAACATGAACAGATCCGTGACCACCTTTGCCCACGGCCTGCTTGGCACATCATGTGACATTAGTGTTTCTTTTTGTTGCTTAATGTCCATTGATCTGCAGATGTCACACTTTGCTATATATGATTTTATTTGGTCGCTCATGCCCTGCCAATAGACACACTCCCTAGCCCTCCGTAGGCATCCTTCCACACCCAGATGTGATGCGTGTAGGCGGCAAGTGATGTCTTTCCTCAGTGCATCAGGGATGACAGCGCGCTCACTCCTGAACACTATTCCATCTTGGTGGCTTAACTCCTCTTGGAATGAGAAGTAGGGCTTGATTTCCCTTGGTGTTTTTGACTTATCGTCAGGCCATCCTTGCTGCATCATTTTGATGAGAAGCTGCAGTGTTTCATCCTCTTTTGTGGCAGATCGTATATCATGTAGCCTGTCTGCTGCGATAGGTAAGTGTTGTGCCATGTTGACAGTCTCTAGTTCTGCATCCGGTGCACTCTCAGGAAGATAAGCTCTGCTCAGAGTGTCTGCTAGCAGCATGTCTCTACCTGGCACATATACTACATCTAGATCATACTTTTGTATGCGCAGCATCATTCCCTGCAGCCTTTTGGGTGCACTTAGTAGAGGTTTTCTCACTGTTGTTTCCAACGGCTTGTGATCACTTTGCACCGTCACTTTTTGGCCGTATGTGTACTGGTGAAATCTTTCCATGCTAAAAACCATTGCTAAGAACTCCTTTTCTATTTGTGCATACCCACGCTCTGTTTGAGTGAGTGCTCTGCTTGCAAATGCTATTGGCTTACCCATCTGCATGAGCGCTGCGCCTAAGCCTGTGTCTGAAGCGTCACACTGCACTGTGAGTTCCTCATCTGGGTTGTAATATTTCAGTACTGGGACCTTTGCTATAGTCTCTTTCAATTTGAGGAAAGCCTCCTCGTGCTGTGCTGTCCAGTTCCACTCCCTGTTTTTGTGTGTCAAATCTCTCAACACTATGCACTAGTCTGAGAGGTGGGGACAAAACTTGGCTAGATAATTTACCATACCTAGCAGCCTTTGCACTCCTTTCACATCAGTCGGTGCCGGCATCTTCTCAACGGCAAGCACTTTCTCTGGATCTGCCCTGAGTCCATCAGCCGTCAGGCGGTGTCCAATGTATGTGGTCTCCTTTTGTCTCAGCTTGAATTTGTCTTTGTTCAGCTTGATGTTCTTTTGTCTGCATCTTTCAAGAAACAGTCTCAGTTTTCCATCATGGTCACGCTCAGCTTCCTCCTGTGTTTCCCCTTGGCCTGTGATCAGTACATCGTCAGCTATAATGTACAAGCCCGGTACACCATCCAGCGCTTGTGTGAGCTTTCTCTGAAAGATTTCTGGGGCCGGACTTATCCCCATTGGCATCCTCAGCCACCTGTAACGTCCGAATGGAGTGGCAAATGTTGTTAAATAGCTGGACTCCTCCTCCAGCTGCACATGCCAGAATCCACTCTTGACATCACACACTGTGAACACTTTTGCTTTTGACAAGTCCGGTAAAATGTCCTCAATGGTTGGCAGTGGGAAGTGACTGCGCTTTAGAGCTTTGTTCATAGGCTTGGGATCGATACACACTCTTGGTTTCCCACTTGGTTTCTGTACCACCACCATTGCACTGATCTAATCTGTACTGCATTCCACAGGTGTTATGATCCCTCTTTGCTGTAGGTCCTGTAGCTCGTCCTTCAGTGGTTTCATCATGGCGACTGGGACCCGCCTCTTTGGCAGCTGTACTGGTTTCACTGTGCTGTCCACCTCTATTTTGTATTTTCCCTCGAGGCAGCCATCGCCAATGAACACATCAGCATACTCATATTTAATTTGTCCCATTATCCACTGTCCTGTTGTTGTTTCTGTTGTGACAATACTGTCTATTGTCATGATGTTTTCATATTGCACTTTTATCAATTTCATGGCCTCACTGGCTCTCCTACCCAGCAGAGGCACTGTACCAGCTGCATTCACCACCTGGAACTCTAAGCGATATAGCTTGTTGTTTCTCGGGTTTCTTATTTTCACTTTACATTTTCCAAGTGGTTTTAATTTGGTTTTATTGTACATTACTAGTACACTCTTCGTGTGTTCTAATTTGGCATCTGGATTCAGCAGGTTAATTGGGATGATATTGCAACTGGCACCACAGTCTATTTGGAATTTGATCATGTCCTTGCCTAGAAGCATGCCAGCATAGAGAAGCTGAGTTTTCTTCATTTTCTCAGTTTCTTTTACATCCTCTACAGTCTCTGTATGCACATCTTTCCCTGTGTCAGTCTCTACTGCATCCAGTTTTTTTCTCAGTTTCAGTGACACAGGTGATAATATCTTCATATTCATCACTCTCAGATTCAGTTGTTATTTTACTCACATATTTCTTTTTCCTTAGTTCCGGTTTTACTCTGCATTTTGCTGCAAAGTGGTTCTCTCTTCCACACTTTGTGCACTTCTTCCCAAACGCTGGGCACTTTTGTTTACTTTTCTCATGCGTTTTTCCACAATATCTGCACTCCACAGTGTTGCTCGTCTGTTTCCGATACTGTGCTCCTTGCACGGCATGTACCTCTTCCACCATCGATCCCGAGATGGTTTTCACATTGTCCTCTGAGAGCTCAGCGGCTCTGCACAGCTGCAAACATGTGTCCAGTGTCAAGTTTTTCTGTCGGAGCAGTCTTTCTCTTACGATTGTGTTGTTACCTCCACACACAAGCCGATCCCGAATGAGCGAGTCTCTCACTGTCCCAAAGTTGCATGTTCTTGCCAACACTCTCAGTTCCATGACATAATGGTCTATATTTTCACTGGTGCCCTGGTTTCTTGTAAAAAAACGATAACGTTCCACAGTCTCGTTAACGCTGGGGTCGCAGTGATCATCAAACTTCTTGATAACGTCATCTAACTTCCATGCATCTTTCGGTGTGTCGCCCAGTAACGTGTCCATAAGTTCCCTGCCGCTCTCCCCGACAAGATAGCTGAACAGTTTCACCCTCTGTTTGTCATCGGCGTCAGCCATGGCTAAATCCACAGACAGAGCAAACTCGTCCCTCCAGGTCTTCCATGTCCTCGAAAGGTTGCTTGAGTCCAGACATAACGTTTGCGGTGGTTTTAGCCCATCCATGTCACACGGCAGTCTCACGCTAGCAGCTAATGCTAACATATACTGAACGTTGCTTAGGAACACTAACCGCTCTCCCGCTCCTAGAAACCTTTCCGCACCAAACTTCAAACCGAGTCGTCCGCCGCTGCCACCATGTTAAAGTGTGTTGTTTCCTTCTACTAATGAGACTTTACAACTCGTTTCAACCCCACTGGGCCATAAACTTTAATAATAACTTCGGCACGTAAGGTTATGCATCATGCTCGGTCCGTTATTCCAGGTGCAACAACATAAACGACCCCTGTGTAAACAAGGAACTAAACATTGGTTCCTAACAATAGTTCCTATTGTTACACATGGGGGGGGGGGGGGTGCAAGAAATTTACCGAAAACGCCGGAAAAAATGGCTTGCGGATCGTCGTCTGCGGTCGGGAGGAGTGGAGTCGGCGTGTGTGCAGTGACCACTTGGTCAAAAAAAAAAAATCACTCTATAACATAAGGATCATGTCCAACATATCTTACTTTATGTTTATACCTTTCTCTCATAATATCATCTAAACTAGCACAGTTCGGGCTAAACCAGCTCCATCTC
This sequence comes from Lampris incognitus, assembly GCF_029633865.1. Classification (NCBI taxonomy): domain Eukaryota; kingdom Metazoa; phylum Chordata; class Actinopteri; order Lampriformes; family Lampridae; genus Lampris; species Lampris incognitus. The sequence continues at coordinate 138,361,825 of NC_079212.1, read as the reverse complement.
GACCATTCTGCTTATCACTTTCTGCCCTCCATCTGAATCTCGCGCGCCATCAGAATCGCATGACTGCAAACAAGCTATTGGTTGAGGCTGGTTGAGGCAAAGTTGAACTCCACTCGAAGCGAAGATGCAAATTTCCTTTTGCCACCAGACGCAATTTTTTATTTGCCCCTTTGTTTGCATGGAATGGAAGTGAATGTTAGGCAAATATTCACCAATGTCAATTTCGCGCATGTTTGACTAGTGTAAAGCAGATTTGGGGGGGTGAGCCCCATTCACTGGACCGTTTCAGGGGCCCAGCCATTGCTGTGGGCGGGCCTGCCTACACCCTCAGGGGTGAAACAAGGTGACTCTCTAATCCCAACTCTATTTGCTATCTTTGTCAATGATCTGGCCATGGAAATAAAAACAACTGGGTGTGGGTTTGAGATGTGGAAAAGAAAATCCAAGTGCGCAAATTCATGCCAACATTATATTAATGGTAGAGAATGAAAAAGGTCTACAGAAAATGTTAATGTCCAAAACAATGGTGTAAAAAATTGAGACTCTCTATCAACTCCAAAAAGACAGAGATCATGGAATTTAGAAAGCCAGGCAGAGAAAGAAGTGCATCCACCATCTGATTTAGAGGAAGGACACTTGAGTTCACAGGTATTTATAAATATCTTGGCCTGTTCCTGGATGAGCACATGTCTTTTATTCATGGTTTATCAGTGTTGGCAGACTCAGCAAGTATGGCTCTGGGTGGTATTGTAGGTGGAACAGGTTTATCAAATCAGTCTCATTAAATCGGTCCCATAACTCTATTAATCATTAATTTTGGTGTTTAATATTTTATAATTAAACTACTAAAATTGATGAAATAATCAAATCAGTTTCATTAAATCAGTGTGATTAAATCAGTCTCATGAATCAATCCAATAAAGTTACTAACCATTAATTTAGGTGTTCAATAATTATAATTGAACCATTCATGTTGGTGGAATAATCAGTGTTGCACCAGTTGGAATCCTTTACTTGGCAGAGTATGGCTTCAGTGAGTACTGTCACAAAACAGGCAGGACAACGACTTACTTCAATGAAAACAATCAGAACAACCAATTAAAAAAAAAAAGAAATTCGACTACTACAGTTACCATCAACAATTGAGCAGCAATGTGGTGATCAAGGCACAAAAGGTGATATGAGGTAGAGAGGCTGTACGAATATTGTGTCTGCGTGCGCACACATGCATGCTGCCGTGCACTGAAGAGTTAGATGTGTGTGGGTGTATACTTGCATGAGTGCACCGAAAGGAGGAGGTGTTTGTGAGAGAAAGGTTGTGCGCGGCTGCGCAGGCATGATGACGTACAGCCATAGGAGTGTGATAAGATTAAGACACACAGATAGAGAGAGAGAAGAGAGAGAGAGAGAGAGAAAGATTTGATTTTCAAAAGCACATTTATTCAGTTCAAAACAAAAGTATCCATACCAACAAACAGATTCCAAACTTAAGTCAGCTCTACATGCATAGCCCAGAATCACAAACAAATTTGCCTCAGGAGGCTTTACAACGTGCAATAGATGGTGTTTACACTATACACAAATTAGAAACAGAAAACCAGGTCTTCATCATCACCCACTAAGCACAATACTCCCCCTATTGCCCATTTAAGGCTGAAAGCCTCTAAAATTGTCTACCATTTTGTAGTAGGCATACTTCACCTTGAGCCGAGCCTTCAGCAGACCTTTAAGACCTTTAAGAATCAGCCAGATGGCTAATTTGGAAATAGCTGATATACAATGTACAATTGTTTGTGTATTTTTCTTCTTGACTAGGTATTTGGGACCATACACAAACAACTGAAAAGAAAAAGCATTCCCCAAGCCTAAAAACCAGCCCCTTAACATATCAAACACACCCACCAACCTAGGACACTGGACAAATAAATGCATTGGAGTTTCACATTGTGAACAAAAAAGACACGCCTCCCTGTGAACAGGATCTAGGTGTGCTCTGTGTCTGTTTGGGGCTATTGCTCCATGCACAATCCTCCACTGGAGGTCAGCTGACTGTTTTTCAACCAGTAGCTTGTACAGGGACTGCCAGCAGCCTTTTGGGAAGAACCTGGACCAAAAAACTCTGACCACCTCGACGCTTTCATAGCCTGCAGAGACTGAAAATGCCTCACCTTCACACACAGGATGTAAGTTGCCTTTTTCCCAAGAAAGGAGTCAGCCCTCCATCTCCTGCCACTCTCCCACACTAGGAGAGACAGTCAACTGTGGAAAGCTATAATCCACATCCTCCTCCCAATGGTCAGCCAGCTCATGGTTCTCCCTTATTAATGTCCTCGGGTTCTCTGGAAGAGATGCACACACCTCCTCAATAATATGACTCAACAACCTGGGTCTGATTTTTTTGTACGTTGTTGCAGGGTCTCCGTGGGTGTTAGCGGATGTCCCAGCTTCACACATCTGGCCTCCTTCAGAGAAAATCTTATGCTGACTCAGGATAGGGTCCGGACCTGAATGAAGCTGTTGCAAAACAATGGCTCCTCAAACAGCCACAGACCAGCAATAGCAGCAGGCTCCCTGGATCTCTCAGGATCTTCCATGCATCCAGGATAGTCATGTAAGTGAAAAACCCTTGTCACCCTTCTTTGGGTGATCATCCAGGTCTTTTGGGGAGCGACTGGATGCGGCGGCAAGCTGCTCCTTAACATCAGCCAGGAGTTCTTTCAGGGCATCAAGCTCATGCCTGGAGAAAACTGTCCTGACTCGGTCTCCCGAACTTTACATTTGTGCTGAGGGACATGGCTGAACCGATCACTTGGTCTTTTATCAATACAATCTCTGTGCGAGTCGCGAGGGTAAAGGTCCTGTGGCCAGTGACCCTTCTCCTGGTGGACATGCTCTTGGCATGAGTAGTGGCCACCTGGCTTGTTTGACTGATAGTTGAAACTATTGGCTCTCTTGGCTACTCTTCTACCCTCCCTGGTGGCAGCTTTGTGGAGGGTGGCTTTGGGTGGCGCCTTTTCATGTTTACTCCTTTGACAATGCCTCACAGCCCTGTAGTTCTAACAGAGCGCTACCTAGAGACTATATGTTGAGCACTCTGCCCTCCTCATCCGGTTTGTCAGGTGGGTGCACAACTGTCTCCCATGTCATCTGGGCCATTTTCTTAAATTCTAACATTGTGTACCTACCCTGTCGACATATTAACGTGACATGAGTGTGCACACAGGGTTGGAGATTGTACAAGAAAAGGGATTTGAAACCCCTGTCCTCTTCCAGGCCTGGTGCATTACTGCCTTGGAAGTACACATTTCTTAACTGCCTATAATACTCTCTGGGAGGTTCTGTACTTTTATGCCTGATCTGGATGGTGCTGATGGTTGATGACGTCTCATCGGTGTAAGGAGAGTATTCCTCACACAGAACCTTGTAGTCTCGAGAATTTATTGTGGACACTGGTAGGTTGGGTTTGAATGAAACCATGAATACTCCTCCTACTAGCTGTCTTCCAGCTAAGTTTCTGGAAGACAACCCAAGGAGTTAATCTCTCTATTTTATTCCACCTGTAAAATGATCCAAGGTACTGTTGCTCCATTTAAAATCATTCCAATCATTCAGGTTCCAAACCTAAACCTGAACCATGGTTGGATGATACTGCTCATGCTGTCAGATGAGAATGCAGGAAACCTGAACAAAAGTGGGGAAAAAACAAGCTGCGGTTGTCCTTTGACATTTTAAAGGACAGCTGGTGCAGATATCAGGAAGTTGTCAAAGTTGAAATGACAAACTATTTTTCTGATATTATTTTGAATAATTGTCACAAGACTCGTGTTATCTTTAGTACCACTAATGCTGTTCTTAATACCTCCCAATCTGCTTGTCTTGATGTTTCGTCAAAAACCTGTGAAAAATTCCTCCATTTTTTTTGTTGAAAATATTGTGATCATAAGAGCACACATCTCACCCCCTTCTTATGACCTATCCATCATTATTACCTGCTTTACGGTTTTTAACCTATTTGAGCCTGTCTCTTTCACTTCTAAAGGAAATTATTGGTCATATGAAATCTTCAGCTAGTCCCACAGATATTCTCCCCCCTCACCTTTTAAAAGAGATTTTTGAGACAATTGGACGAAACATCCATACCATTATGAATAGCAGTTTCGCTTCATCTGTGGTACCAGCGAATTTCAAACATGCAGTAGTGCAACCATTGATCAAAAAATCTGATCTGGACACTTGAGTCTTCTCTAATTTTAGACCAATCTCCAAACTCCCATTTCTTGAGAAAGTTGTGCTCATACAATTTCAATCTTTTGTAGACATATACATGACATTCTTGAGGCATTCCCGTCTGGTTTTTAAAGCCCTTCATAGCACTGATCTGCAATTTTAAAAGTTTTTAATTATCTTTTACTAGCTACTGACTCAGGGGATTCCACCATTCTTATGCCTTTAGATCTCACAGCTACATTTGACACAGTTGACCATAGTATCCTCATCTCCCACCTAGAGCATTGTGAGGGCATTAAAGGTACTGCTCTGGAGTGGTTCAGGTCTTACCTGTCTGACAGAAGTTTTTCTGTCAGCCTTGGTGACTTTCTATCCTCCACAAAACCTCTCCCTTGTGAAGTACCTCAGGGTTCTATTCTCAGGCTAATCCTATTTTCCCTTTACATGCTGCCGTTAGGGTTAATTCTTAGAAAATATGGCATCTTGTTCCACTGTTATGCAGATGACACTCAAATTTACCTGCCTTTCAAATGGAAAGATGCAGACTCTTTAAAACCATTGTTGGACTGTCTGAAGGACATCAAAGCTCGGATGGCCTTACATTTTTTTTTTTTTAACGAGAGTAAAACTCAAGTCCTGATATTTGGGTCCAGCATTCCCTGTGATGCTCCTCATATGGATCTGTTCCTTGGACCTGTTTGTAAAACCCACTGTAAACAAATCTGGGTGTGATAATGGACAGTGATTTTAGATTAGACAAACAGATAAATTCAGTGGTTAAATCTAACTTTTTTCAGCTGAGGCTCTTATCTAAGGTCAAGTCCTTTTTATCATTTAATGATTTTGAAAAGATTATACATAACTTATCTCATCCCAACTTGGCTACTGTAATGCCCTTTATGTTGGTGTTAGCCAGGCCTCCCTCTCACGCTTGCATTTGGACCAGAATGCTGCAGCTTGTCTTTTAACAGGAACATGCAAGCAAGAGCACATTTGTCCGTACTGGCCTCCTTCACTGGCGTTTTAGGATTGATTTCAAGATTTTATAGTTTGCTTATAAATCATTAAATGGTCGAATCCAACATATCTCTCTCACTTCTTACAACCACACATCCCGTCAAGGCCACTCAGGTCTGCTGACCACTTGTTTCTGATTGTCCCAAGATCAAGGGTGAAGCTTAGGGGAGATCATGCCTTTTCAGTTGTAGCCCCCAAACTCTGGAACCAGTTGCCTCTGCTTGTTAGGCTGGCCTCTACACTGCCTGTTTTTAAATCCTGTCATAAAACACATCTTTATTCCTTGGATTTTAACTCAGTGTGGGAGTTGTTGTCTTTTAACTAGTCTTGTCTTTGTGATTTTATTGTGTTGTTTTATGGTTTTTGTTATTTTGATTGTACAGCACTTTGGTCAACTGTTGTAATTTCCCCCCTTTTTCTCCCCAATTGTATCCGGCCAATTACCCCACTCTTCCGAGCCGTCGGGTGGCTGTGCCACCCCCTCTGCTGATCCGGGGAGGGCTGCAGACTACCACATGCCTCCTCCAATACATGTGTAGTCACCAGCCACTTCTTCTCACCTGACAATTAGGAGTTTCACCAGGGGGACGTGGGCATGGGAGGATCACGCTATTTCCACCAGTTCCCCCTCCCCCCGAACAGCCACCCCAACCGACCAGAGGAGGCACTAGTGCAGCGACCAGGACATGGAAACATACCCACATCCGGCTTCCCACCTGCAGACACAGCCAATTGTGTCTGTGGGGACGCCTGATCAAGCCAGAGGTAATCAACTGCTGTTTTTAAATGTGCTTTATAAATAAATTTGATTTGATTTGATTTGAATTTGGTAAGTTTCAGCTTCTCATGTGGTGTGGCATTGGACAGGCTATGGGCTATGGGCAGCACGATGGCCCAGTGGTTAGCGCTGTTGCCTCACAGCAAGAAGGTCCTTGGTTCAAACCCCAGGCAGTCCCAGCTCCTTTCGGTATGGAGCATGCATGTTCTCCCCCTGTCTGCGTGGGTTTCCTCTGGGCACTCCGGTTTCCTCCCACCATCAAAAAAGACATGCATGTTAGGGTTAATACTCCTGTCTGCGACCAAGGCAATGGGAAAAAATAGCTGGAGTTGATCCCCGGGTGCTGCACGGCAGCTGCCCACTGCTCCTAGCTACACAGCTAGGATGGGTTAAATGCACAAAGTAAATTTCATTTGTATGTATATACAAAATTACTACTAAAGAGTATTCCGTTCTATTCTGTCCACCTGGCAGGGATAATAACTTGTGAAATGATGTAATGTTTACAGTGCTTGGTGCTAACGCTTGATGCTGCCTTGTAATGTATTATTCAGATGCAAATTTTTTTTACTATCACTGCTCACACACACACACTTCAATACTTATATGCCTACACACACGCACACACATACTAACTAGCATAACAAATTCACTTCACTTACACACGTCTGCGTCAGAGCAGTCTTAATTTTATTTTTTCCTCTTGAAATCTTATCAGCTTGGGTACTTCTATTTCTCTGATATCCAGCGTCATCTAGTTTCTTTTGTCTCCTATAATCATCAGGATTCTTGAGTTGCAGTTTAATGTCTTCTCTTGTAATTTGAGATAAGATGTAATAATTTGTCATAATTTCTTGCCTGTTTTTTGATCTCCTCTGCTCAAATGAGTCATCTTTCTTTTTAGGTTGACTATTGTAATTTTCCTCTGTTTATGCTTAACCTTAAGAGTTAAATTTTTATATATATTCAGTATCTATTATGCCTGAGTAATCCATGCAAGGGCTTGTTTAGTGGCGGTTTGTATTTGACATCTAGTCATTTCTTTTTTTTTTCTTTTTTTTTTAGCATTGAATCCAGTAATGAAGAGCTGATTTCTGGGGCAGCCAGACGTATTTACAGTCCTGCCACCACAAAGAGGCAGTCATGGTCAGAAAGATTTTTTCTCTTCCTTCATTATGCCCTCGTTGAAGGGTCACATGAGGACAAAAGCAGGGAAAAAAAACCCACCTTAATAATGATTGATTCATTTAGTGGCAGTTATGACGACTAGTTTATATGTTATATGAATATTATATACATCATCATTTGTTATTCTCGTCTACAGCTGAGAGGCTTGTCAAATAAGCGACAACATTTCCAAAATAGTAAGGGCAAATCACAATCCATTCACATTCAACTTTATGCAACTCTTATTTCAAAAAAATAATTATGAGACCAGGTTCTGTAGCATTATGGTGCCCAGAACATCGATGTGTTGATGGCGTCCCACCACTGTTGCCTAACAATAGGCCAAAGAGACAGACAAATCCAGTTACCCTTGGAGAACTCAGTGTTTGGTTTGTTTTTTGTTTGCTTGCATGCAAGTAAATGTTTATTTTCCTGAGGTTTTGTTTATAAAACTCTGTGCTTGTCATCTGACTGAATGGCATTTATTTGCACTTATTGTCTTCAGGGGGCAATGACATTAGAGGAATGCAAAACCCCAAACTACTACCCCGCCCATATCCCAGTTTCTTGCATCTATCCGTGTCTCTCCATTGCTGCAAACTGGCAAAACAAGATTCTCTTGTCTGGGGAAAATCCTTTATATAACCACTGGACAACTTGTAGACTTTGTGCTGTGACGTGATGCAAAAAGGGGCATCGGGTTTCATCAACCTGCGACTCCTACTTCAGTCTGTAATTGTTGTATAGATCCCTAAACTAGCCGTCATTGCCCAGCCGGTCCAGATGCCAAAGAAAAAGCAGAATCTGAGATGAATCCCTGCAAGAGTAAGCGGGACAACTCATTCTCAAATATGTTTTTTTTTTCCATGAAGGCAAAATTGATGAGAGGGATTCAGGTTTGAAATCCAGGAACAAAATCAAGCTTTTAGCTGACGTGCAGATGAAAAGCGGATGGAGGTGCAAAGATGAAGCTACATGGGTGTCACTTTTTATGCACACGGTCATTAAATAAAAAAATGGTAGGGGGATGGGGGGGAGCAGGTGCCGCTAAACATCTCAGGTAAAACTAAAGGAGTTCAGGAAAAAAAATTGTATAGAAGCTGGTGTTGTGACACATGATGATTCCACAGAAAACTAATTTTGTCGAATCAACATTCAAGTTCTTTGGAGTGTGTAAATCTGCATTACTGATTCACTCATAGTGAATAACTTGTCTTAGTTGGCTGCCGACGGCATATTTAAGATTAGCGTTAAATACATAAAATGCTGCGAAATGACTGGACCATAGCTGACACGGTGGACGAGACAAAACAAAACCTACTTCAGGCCTCAGTAAAGTTGATTAGAGTTAATGTACACCTCTTGATCAAACCGTTGAGTCACAAGGAGCCAATTTACATAAAACAAAGTGAAGGGGTTTTCCCTGGCCATTCCCAGGAAGTACAAAGCAGTCTTTATAACTCCAGTTCATCCTCTATCTATCAGTATATTTATGTGTAGGTGTTATGTGCTAACATGTCCAGGTACCCAATGGTTTTTAATGAAGCAGTTTAGTTTCAACAACACTAATATGATAGCTACTAGTGTGCCTGGCACAGCAGGAGGACACTGAAGGCAATTTATGTCAGTACACTGTAGTAGTACCATGTAGTACAATGTATAGAATAGTCTAAATCCCGAGAGCACGCTCAGCTAAAACGACCAGATCTCAGTGTTTATTGTTCAGTGTTTTACAAGCATTGTGCTCAGATACTTGTCTTTATACTGTGTTGATAAGGCCACCAATGAATATTCAGAAGGCAATCTTTACAGTTCACCTCAGAAGAGATGGCGCTGAAGCAGCTGCTTAGAGCTAAGGACCTGGCAGGACTGGAAATTGGCAGAGCGAGATGCCCTCGTGTGTCCTTGTGAAGAATAAAATTGGATGACGTGACACTGCTGAAATGATAGCATCCATTATTTTGGCCTCCCCTTGGTGATCCCCCATCACAGGTCAGCACAGTCAAGGCAGTTTTGCTATTGGTCAAAGGCGTGACTTCACGTATCAAAGTATACCAAAGGCGAATTCTATGCCAAGGCATCGCACAAATTTACTTTGCTGCCGGAAACAAATCCGCCTATTATGATGATTCCATACAAATGAATCGATTTTGCAGTGAAATATATTTATCTTAATGCTGGTGGGACTTGGGCCGAAGGTGAATGAGGCAGCGGGAGTAGATGAAGTCAGGCCTCAAACCCTCAAATATTGTGCCTTCCGGCTGTCATTGAGCCCACATCATTCATTCAACCTGCCTTTAACACTTCCTGAAATTCCCACAATATGGAAAAATTCATGTCCTGTCCCAGTCCCCAAGAAGGCTAGAAGGGTTTTGGGGGTTAATCCACATAAAATAAAATCAAATAAAACGCATTCTCACCAGCTGACCTCAGTTTGTAAGACTCAAGGGGAACATCTGCTCATGCCTCATCTACGCCAGTGCTGTTAGCTCCTCAGGCAACAGATCTGTCATCTTTTATTTTTCACATTACATGCGTACGTGTTGTTGAGCCATGAGCAAAAAAAAAATTCCTTCCAAGAAATGGCACATAAGGATCAAAACAAGTCAAATATCAAATTGTCTGCTAACTAAATGCTGCAGGCTTGGTCAGTTTAGCCCAAATAAACCTGCTAAATAGCACGATTAACTTAAGAGTGTAAGTTGTAGCATTAAACTTGTTCTGACCTTTGTGGTTGGAAGAGAAAGTTCCGGATTTCAGTGAATTTCTTGTTAACAGATGTGGCTACCATGCCAATCCCGCTTTCTGGAATACCCGTCAGGATGTTTTATTGTTACTTCTATTTTACCCTCGTTTTTCATTCAACCACATTCATCTCCACCATTTGTTTTGCAACAAATTCCATGTTACGATTGAGTGACATGGACAAAACATTAGCCTGTACCCCATCGTTATATTTGGGTTGCATGGAAACATCGTCATTTTTGTTTGTCCTTTTTTCTTTTGGTTGTTGGTTCTGGGGATTTGTTTTCATGATTTCCCCTGTTTGTATTTGTGTGTCTTTTTTGTCATTTCATATTTGTCTTTGTGTTTTATGATTTTTTCATGTGTTTTTGTTTTTTTGGATTTGCATTTGTGTTGAGATAATTCGGTTGAATTTTATTCGATTGCATGTATCGGCCAGTGTAGTATGGGCATGGACCTTTACCATAACATTTGTTAGCAGTGACAGATAGTTTAGGATTTGGTGTAGCTGCAGAAATTACAATCGGTCGTACTTTACCTTCAGCTCACTTGATTTCTGTATAGGGTAAAAAGCACTGTTTAACACTGAATGTATTGTATTCGGGGGGGCAGCCGGGAACCGCCGCAGCCGGGACACGAACGTGGGTCTCCAACGCGAGTCGCCCGCACCATGGGTGACTGCGTTAACCAGTCGACTAAAGGGTCCGACCCAATTTCTCTACATTGGTGTCAGAAGTGGGAGGGTGAGACCGTGAGGCCATCGGAAGTGCGTGCACCCAGAGGCGTGAGGGAGCTGATATGCTGAAGCACAGGGCGCACTTCTGGAAGGAGGGGGGTAGTGTAACGACCACGGATGAATAGACTCGCTAGCCCTTGGCTAACGGGTCGGACCCTTCAGTCGACTGGTTAACGTAGTCGCCCGAGGTGCTGGAGACCTAGGTTCGCGGCCCGGCTGGGGCACTTCCCGGCTGCCTTCTGAATTCGCTACAGTATCAAAGAAAGTTGAATCAGTTCATCTGAATACAGCGTTTATTGACAGAAACGTTTTATCGCTCATCTAAGTGACCTCTTCAGTCTAAACTGACTGCAGGTATCCCCACCCTTATAAACAATACAGTGGCATAACGACAGAAACCAACAGCCAGTTTCATATGCAAATATGGGCATGACCATTAACTAACTATCAGAAAAGTTGAGATGTGTATTTTTCAAACATCGCGTCTCCGTTGCTTTCAAACCCCGAAACACGCTGCGCCAGAAGTTGGTCCACCACAAGGATTGGGTCCCCCGGCACAAACAGAGCAATGTATAGTGTACGCTGTTAAGTGCCAGGAGGACTGCCGTGACTTGTACTTTAGGGAAATCAAACAGACGCTGGCCAAGAGGATGGCACAACACAGGAGAGTGAACGTGTCAGGCCAGGACTCCACAGTCTACACCCATCTACAGGCCAGTGGCCACTCTTTCAAGGATGAGGATGTGCACATTCTTGATAGGAGGAACACTGGTTTGAACGGGGAGTCAAAAGAGGCCATCTATGTGAAGAGGGAACAACCATCCCTGAACTGAGGGGGGGCCTAAGAGGACATCTGTCGCCATCTTACAATGCTGTCATTGCAAACATTCCCAAATCCTCTGTGAATAGTACACGTGACCATTGTAACTCTAGCTTATGGTCACACCCATAATTGCATATGAAACTGGTCATTGGTTTCGGTCGTCATACCACTGTATTGTTGATAAGGGTGGGGATACATGAAGAGGTCACTTACATGCGTGATGAAACATTTCTCCCGACAATGTCCCTTTTCCACCACATGGTACCGGCTCAACCCAACTCGACTCGCAGAGTGTCGTTTTCCGTTACCGTAACAGTACCCCCTCAGTGTAGCTGGCCTGCATTGATTTCTGTACCCGCTCCAGTTTTTTTTTTTTTTTTGGGTGGTACCAGAAAATGGCAACAGTTACCAAAATGCCAGTACTTTCCAGTAATGGAAAACGAAAAAGTGGAGTCATTGAGCCGGTACCATATAGTGGAAAAAGGGCATAAATGTTGTGTTTCAGATGATGAACTGATTCAACTTTCTTTGATTTTCTTCCCTGGGTTATTGAGCACATAAAGACAACACTGAATGTAAATTAACTCACCACGATGCTGCTTTGTTGCAACTCTAGAAAGCTCTTTGAAGTGATGTTTATGAGGTCATGCAGCGCTAGACAGCCAACTTTGACTCTCTGCTGTCAATAGCCGTTACTGTAACTCAGGCTTTTCATTGTTTCTACTGTGTTTATGTCATCGTGGACATACCCGTGTCACCCGGTCCCCTCTGGGCAGTCTGCTAAGATCACCCTCATTCATATGCTTCCACTAAATACAGCAAAGAAACAACTTGACATGACATTTCCTTGGGTTATACAGTTTTATCTGTTTTCATCAATCTTTGTGATTGACACATTAACAAAGAGACGCCCCTTGTCCTTTCTGGGACAATGAAAAGTCGACTGCTTTAACCGAGCTCACAATGCAACACTGACGCCAAGACAGTGTTGCATTTCGACGTTACGTAGATGGTCGTTAATTGTAAAAAAACAAAAACAAACAAAAAACCCCAAAACTGACCCTAACCTTCGTCAGTGTTGCGAGATACCTTGTTTGCAAAATACAGGTGACTTCCTGTCCTCTACTGAAGCCGAAAAGGAAACGAGTGATTTTTAGATGATGCAAAACACTTTTTTTCTTTTTTTTTTGTGCGCTCGCTTTTGCTGGCGTAAAATACAATAACCATTTCAAATAACTCATACAGCAAGCAGGGTGTAAGGGGGTTAACACTGTCAAAGAGAGAAAAGCAAATTCTTATCCTTCAACTTTTGAATTTGATTTCCACAGATTTCGTCAATGTGTCAGTAGCTCATTCCATCAGTGGACTGTTCGGGTCTCATTTTGGTCCGTTTTTTGGGGGGGGTCGGACATTCCCATTGAGGACGTATTGTCAAATGAAAAAAGAATCTTGTGGTACCTACTGATTTAAGTCTATCGTCCCACCTGCGTCTCCAATGACATACTCCTTTGAAACTCAGGCATTGACACAACACAATACTCTTCTCAAATCTGGTAGCGTTTGTAATCTTAATCCCATCAGGGAGCCTGGTGGGAAACAACAACAACAACAACAAAAATGAGGAAAGTACACTGCAGCTTCCAAAACTCCAGATGGAAATCTAGCAGGCAGTACAGCAGAGATAAACAACAATAGCATTAAAAAAGTGATTGTTCATCAGTTTACTCGAGGGAGTCTTGCTTTACATGGCTGGGAATGAGTCCTATAACGTCAGTGACTGAAGAAACGTGTGTGTGGGTGTGTGTGTGTGTGTGTGTGTGTGTGTGTTCTTGATCATCTATATTTGTGACAATCAATATGAGTTTTTAACCATTAGAGTGGGGACATTTTTGATAAGGGAGGACATTTTGGCCTTCAAGGGTGTATTTTTGGGTTAGGCCTTAGATTTAGGGTTAAGGTTAGAATTAGGATTAGATTAAGGTTCGGGTAAAGGTTAATGTTAAGTATGTAGTTCTAATGGTTAAGGTTAGCGTTAGGGGGGCATGCGGGTGGCGTGGTGGTCTATTCCGTTGCCTACCAACATGGGGATCGCCAGTTTGAATCCCCGTTTTACCTCCAGCTTGGTCGGGCGTCCCTACAGACACAATTGGCCGTATCTGCAGGTGGGAAGGCGGATGTGGGTATGTGTCCTGGTCGCTGCACTAGCACCTCCTCTGGTTGGTCGGGGCACCTGTTCGGGGGGGAGGGGGAACTGGGGGGAATAGCATGATCGTCCCACGTGCTACGTCCCCTAGAGAAACTCCTCACTGTCAGGTGAGAAGAAGTGGCTGGCGACCTCACATGTTCACATGTAGTCAATGAGGGTCCTCACACGTAAAGAAAAATGATTTTGTGTGTGTGTGTGTGGGGGGGGGCATGCTTAGTAGGGTTTGTGTGTCTTTTGAGTCAGGTTTATGTATGTATATGTGTGTGTGTGTGTGTGTGTGTGTGTGTGTGTGTGTGTGTGTGTGTGTGTGAGAGGGAGAGAGAGACGCCCTACCTCAGGGCTTGAATTCCTCATATGTTCTCTGTGATCACATCTGTCTGGTATTAAACTCACAAGTGTGATTTTGCACAGTGCTTATTGATGCACTGGGTCGCGATAAGAGTGAAAGCACAGTAACAAGACATGAATAAATATTTAAACATAGACTGAATTAGATGTTAAAATATCCAGTCATGTTATTTATTCTGGACCACCTCTGATTTGCAGTTGGGTGAAATAACCTTTCATTGCCAAGTCTTGCGCTGTTTTTTCCCAGCAGGTCACTGGGTCTTAAGTGTCGAGGCCTGGGTTTAGCTTCATATATGTACGTAGTTTGAGTCCTGTTCAAAAAGAAATCTATTAAAATCATATTGCTAATTTACACATTAGCAATCAATCTAAGTTGTTTTTAAGGCTAAACCTTTTGATGCTTGGATAGAATCTATATCTAGGTGATACATTTATATTCAGTGTGAATATTTTTTGTCTTGTATGTTTCTGAAAAGAGCATGCTGTGTCATCCACTACAACAGAGCAACAACCGATAAATCAGTCATGTGAGAAATACAAGCACGTATTTTACAAGAGAGGCCATGCTGCGGTGATTAACAAGGATGCCGATTGACTGGCAACAATTCTTCTTGTTATAAGTCAATTGCTTCCGAATTTACTAATGTCCTTAGTGAAAGAAAACTCGGGGCTCTTCATCCAGGCCTGTGGCCAAGTGAAAAAGAGAGGCATGGTGGGCTATTGGTTAGGCCTGCAATGCAGAAGTTGTAACCTAAATACCTTGACAACCTTCTGCTTCCGGTGTGGGAAGATGGCAGCATGAACTTATGTTTGTGGCGACCTCACCCAGTATCATCCATGCAGTGTCTTAGTCCACGTCTGCGTCTAATTTTGTGTCTTCGTTTGATGGCTGGGAGAGCTTGGTCTGCTGTCATGTGGGCCCAGGGACCACGGCCCTGCCTAGGATGGCACCCAAAGAGGAAACACAGAGGGCGGTCTGACAGGATACGGAAGTGGGGCAGACTAAGCTAACTGCTAGCCCATGCAGACCAGCAGTTCCGATAACACCGAGGGTGGTCTGGCGGTGGCCTCGCCTAGCATTGACTGTGTTATTGGTGTCATCGTGTGGAGTGCAGGGAGTGTGTGTTGGAGGTGTCTGGCTGGGAGAGCTGGTATTTGATTGGCTCAGGGAGCCTGGTTTGCTGCGTCCGGTGGGTCCAGGGACCACGGCCCTGCCTAGACCTGCACCCGAGGAGAAAACACTGAGGCCGGTCTGACAGGATGCGGAAGCGGGGCAGGCTAAGCTAACTGCTAGCCCATGCAGACTCGCAGTTCCGACTGTCATCCTGGCGTTCGCTCACTTGCACAGTGAACATTTAAAAAAAAAAAATTTTTATATGTTGGATATATGTGTTTTTGTAGGTTTTTTTTTTTTGTAGTTTGGCTATATGTGTTCTTGTAGTTTGGATGTGTTTTTGTCTTTGTGTTGCACTGCTGTGGACTGGGGGGAACGATATTTCATTTCATTTGCACAGGTGCATGGAATGAAATGACAAATAAATATTCCTGATTCCTGACTGAGGATTTGAGGTAATGCTGTCAGTAACTTAAAAGCTGTATATCTTGTTTATCGTCTTAATTTGAAATACTTGTTTTACTAAGATTACAACTAACAAAATAATGGGTTTAACAAAGCCCTGGACTATGACCTAAACAGTCTGAAATGAGGAGACAGTCCACTAGCTGGTGCTGGTGGATCCACTTTGCAGATAAACCAGGTTTAGGGTATGGGAACCTTAAACCTGCTCCAAGCTGGGGTCTTCATTTAGGAAATATTCTTATAAAAACATTCCATAAAGTTAAATTTGTGGATATGTCCACAAATTTACTGTGAACCACTCATGGAATATAAAATTCCTCAAGTTTGTCTTACTGACAGCAGCAGAGCTTGATGGTTGTTTGTAATTCCTTCCCCCTTGGCAACAATTGTCTACCCTTACAATGAGCAATCACCAAGGTTTGCAACATCAACCTTAGCCGGTCAGTGTCTAAATTCAGGGGTTTCCCAGGCGCTACATCTTCTCTTCGAGACAGACGTCAGGGTTAAAGTATTTCATTGGCTGAAAATACCACCATAGCAGAAAAGCTGGCATTAATCCAAGATTGCTTTGTGAAATGGAGTTATCCATTACACAGAGTTTCGGGTTTACTGCAACACTTTTCTACCAAGCCCTCACAGACAAACAATATACACAAAAATTACCAGCTAAAATGGCTAATCCAAAAGGTTACCTCCCACTATGACGGTTATTTTCATCCGTGCCCAATGACTGTTAATTTCTTAAGAATCTCCTACGTGCCCTAAGCATGCCATTTGGAGGAGCGGTGAAACGTTTCTGTCAATAAACGGTGTGTCCACATGAACTGATTCAATTTTCTGTGATTTCCTTACCTGGTTATTGAGCATGCATAAAGACATGCAATTTATTATTCTACTGGGTGGATTCCTAGTCACACAGTGACCAAAATAACCTTTTCCAGTTTCGTCAATGTCGTAAGTACATGTTAAGGGGACACTTATTATTGTTCACAATAGATAGATAGAGAGATAGATAGATAGATAGATAGATAGATACAGTGCATCCGGAAAGTATTCACACCCCTTCACTTTACCCACATTTTGTTATGTAACAGCTTTATTCCAAAATGGATTAAATTCCTTTTTTTTCTCATCAATCTACATACAATACCCCATAATGACAAAGCGAAAAAGGTTTTGTAGAAAGTTTTGCAAATTTATTAAGAATAAAAAACAGAAATATTGCATGTACATAAGTATTCACACCCTTTACTCAGTACTTGGTTGAGGCACCCTTGGCAGCGATTACAGCCTCAAGTCTTCTTGGGTATGAAGCTACAAGCTTGGCACACCTATATTTGGGGTATTTCTCCCATTGTTCTCTGCAGAGCCTCTCGAGCTCTGTAAGGTTAGATGGGGAGCGTCGCTGCACAGCTATTTTCAGGTCTTTCCAGAGATGTTCAATGGGGTTCAAGTCTGGGCTCTGGCTGGGCCACTCAAGGACATTCACATACTTGTCCCGAAGCCACTCCTTCGTTGTCTTGGCTGTGTGCTTAGGGTCGTTGTCGTGTTGAAAGGTAAACCTTCACCCCAGTCTGAGGTCCTGAGCGCTCTGGAGCAGGTTTTCATCAAAGGTCTCTCTGTACTTTGCTCCATTCATCTTTCCCTCGATCCTGACTAGTCTCCCAGTTCCTGCCGCTGAAGAACATCCCCACAGCATGATGCTGCCACCACCATGCTTCACTGTAGGGATGGTATTAGCAAGGTGATGAGAGGTGCCTGGTTTCCTCCAGACGTGACGTTTGGCATTCAGGCCAAAGAGTTCAATCTTGGTTTCATCAGACCAGAGAATCTTGTTTCTCATGGTCTGAGAGTCCTTTAGGTGCTTTCTGGCAAACTCCAAGCGGGCTGTCATCTGCCTTTTATTGAGCAGAGGTTTCCGTCTGGCCACTCTACCATAAAGGCCTGATTGGTGGAGTGCTGCAGAGATGGTTGTCCTTCTGGAATGTTCTCCCATCTCCACAGAGGAACGCTGGAGCTCTGTCAGAGTGACCATCGGGTTCTTGGTCACCTCCCTGACCAAGGCCCTTCTCCCCCGATTGCTCAGTTTGGCTGGGCGGCCAGCTCTAGGAAGGGTCCTGGTGGATCCAAACTTCCTCCATTTACGAATGATGGAGACCACTGTGCTCTTCGGGACCTTCAAAGCTGTAGACATTTTTTTGTACCCTTCCCCAGATCTGTGCCTCGATACAATCCTGTCTCGGAGGTCCACAGACAATTCCTTTGACTTCATGGCTTGGTTTCTGCTCTGACATGCACTGTCAACAGTGGGACCTTATATAGACAGGTGTGTGCCTTTCCAAATCATGTCCAATCAATTGAATTTACTACAGGTGGACTCCAATCAAGATGTAGAAACATCTCAAGGATGATCAGTGGAAACAGGATGAACCTGAGCTCAATGTTGAGTGTCATAGCAAAGGGTGTGAATACTTATGTACATGCAATATTTCAGTTTTTTATTTTTAATAAATTTGCAAAAATTTCTACAAAACCTTTTTCACTTTGTCATTTGGAGTATTGTGTGTAGATTGATGAGAAAAAAAGGTATTTAATCCATTTTGGAATAAGGAAGTAACATAACAAAATGTGGGGAAAGTGAAGGGGTGTGAATACTTTCCAGATGCACTTTACTTACATACATACATATATACATATATATATATACATATATATATATATATATATATATATATATGGTGGCGCAGTGGTTAGTGTGGGCGGTCGCCTCACAGCAAGAAGGTCATGAGTTCAAACCCCGGGATTGTCCATCATTGGGGGTCATCCCAGGTCATCCTCTGTGTGGAGTTTGCATGTTCTCCCCGTGTCTGCGTGGGTTTCCTCCGGGTGCTCTGGTTTCCTCCCACAGTCCAAAGACATGTCGATCAGCTGAATCAGCCATACTAAATTGTCACTAGGTGGGACTGTGACCCTGAGCGCAGGATAAGCAGTTGGATATATATATATATATACACTACCGTTCAAAAGTTTGGGATCACCCAAACAATTTTGTGTTTTCCATGAAAAGTCACACTTATTCACCACCATATGTTGTGAAATGAATAGAAAATAGAGTCAAGACATTGACAAGGTTAGAAATAATGATTTGTATTTGAAATAAGATTTTTTTTACATCAAACTTTGCTTTCGTCAAAGAATCCTCCATTTGCAGCAATTACAGCATTGCAGACCTTTGGCATTCTAGCTGTTAATTTGTTGAGGTAATCTGGAGAAATTGCACCCCACGCTTCCCGAAGCAGCTCCCACAAGTTGGATTGGTTGGATGGGCACTTCTTGCGTACCATACGGTCAAGCTGCTCCCACAACAGCTCAATGGGGTTCAGATCTGGTGACTGCGCTGGCCACTCCATTACCGATAGAATACCAGCTGCCTGCTTCTGCTCTAAATAGTTCTTGCACAATTTGGAGGTGTGTTTAGGGTCATTGTCCTGTTGTAGGATGAAATTGGCTCCAATCAAGCGCTGTCCACTGGGTATGGCATGGCGTTGCAAAATGGAGTGATAGCCTTCCTTATTCAGAATCCCTTTTACCCTGTACAAATCTCCCACCTTACCAGCACCAAAGCAACCCCAGACCATCACATTACCTCCACCATGCTTAACAGATGGCGTCAGGCATTCTTCCAGCATCTTTTCATTTGTTCTGCGTCTCACAAACGTTCTTCTTTGTGATCCAAACACCTCAAACTTGGATTCATCCGTCCACAACACTTTTTTCCAGTCTTCCTCTGTCCAATGTCTGTGTTCTTTTGCCCATCTTAATCTTTTTCTTTTATTGGTCAGTCTCAGATATGGCTTTTTCTTTGCCACTCTGCCCTGAAGCCCAGAATCCCGCAGCCGCCTCTTCACTGTAGATGTTGACACTGGTGTTTTGCGGGTACTATTTAATGAAGATGCCAGTTGGGGACCTGTGAGGCGTCTGTTTCTCAAACTAGAGACTCTAATGTACTTATCTTCTTGCTCAGTTGTGCAACGCGGCCTCCCACTTCTTTTTCTACTCTGGTTAGAGCCTGTTTGTGCTGTCCTCTGAAGGGAGTAGTACACACCGGTGTAGGAAATCTTCAATTTCTTAGCAATTTCTCGCATGGAATAGCCTTCATTTCTAAGAACAAGAATAGACTGTCGAGTTTCAGATGAAAGTTCTCTTTTTCTGGCCATTTTGAGCGTTTAATTGACCCCACAAATGTGATGCTCCAGAAACTCAATCTGCTCAAAGGAAGGTCAGTTTTGTAGCTTCTGTAACGAGCTAAACTGTTTTCAGATGTGTGAACATGATTGCACAAGGGTTTTCTAATCATCAATTAGCCTTCTGAGCCAATGAGCAAACACATTGTACCATTAGAACACTGGAGTGATAGTTGCTTGAAATGGGCCTCTATACACCTATGTAGATATTGCACCAAAAACCAGACATTTGCAGCTAGAATAGTCATTTACCACATTAGCAATGTATAGAGTGTATTTCTTTAAAGTTAAGACTAGTTTAAAGTTATCTTCATTGAAAAGTACAGTGCTTTTCCTTCAAAAATATGGACATTTCAATGTGATCCCAAACTTTTGAACGGTAGTGTATATACATAGATTCTTCATTATTCATCTTCAGGAAATGTGTCACCACAACCTAGACTGAAATACAAGTTTACGTCAGACATATTTACATCCGTGCATTCACACACATGCATGACACAGGTAAAACTACACACTCCAAATGTACCTACGTACATGACCTTTCGTGGGACACGGGGGAGATGGGTACGTGGATATGAGCAAAGACTTTAGGCGGGGGCGTGTTTTGTTTAAAGCTGCCGTGGCAGGAAGGACCAAACCCTTGCCGAAGTCTTTCCTCCAGGTTGTGGACCTATGACTGAAGGATGGGTTTGAGAAGGGATGTGGCCAGAAATCCAATTAAAAATTAAAGGGATTTCTTACACACTGATCTATTGTTCACGGTGGTCAAACTGAGTTATGTGAGTTTTATATAGTGTCACGTTTGTGGAGGAAATGGTTGCAGTGACAGGTCTCGCTGGTCTTGTCCTGTCAACTCTAGTTATACTCAGTAAGCTGACACCTGAAATGTCATTGTGTGTCTATAACAGATTCTATTGTTCTTAAGCATGCGGTTCAGTTACATGGGAGTGGGGGGGGGGTTGTAGGACTTGTCAAGAGTATGATGATTCAATGGAACGGTGTGTCAAACTTTAGAAAACAATCACTTTTTTTTGTAAAAAAAAAAAAGACATAGTGACTCGATAAGGATTTTCTTAGAAGATATGAAAGAATGGGAAGAGTTTAAGAAAGGGATCCTAGAAATAATTTTCTCACCTGTGCTCCATTAGAATATAAACTGGAGATCGAATTTAGAGAAACGGTCGACAAACTGTGTCCAGTTTGGTTTTTTTTTCTCGCCTCTTGGCGCACACCGTCCCTTTTTTAGTCATCAGTTTACAGCTTCATCAGAGGTCGTGTGTCCAGATGTCAAACAATCCACACACGAACATCTAAATTTACACTCGGTAACTACACGCGGGACAGGTGCGTGAGACGGACATGGGAGAATTCATTATTCATACCTTCCTCCTCTCGCAATTTTTTTCCATGAGGCTGATGGATTTCAGCCTACGCCAGAGAGCTGTATGGCCAGGGACTCACTGTCGTAACATGCTTTTCTTTCTTATTTTAGGGATGAGAGAAATGACTGTAAAATGGCCGCCGTTACCACAGTCATCGGCCACTTTTTAACCTCATTTGTTGGCCTACTCTATACCATGACTGTGTGCTGCTCTGCAGACGGTCTGGCATGTAGAGAATGCTGCACGTCATTCATGTGTTTGACTACACAACTTGATGTAAATAACCGACTGTTTTGTGATGATGAGGATGAATGGCCAGCTCCAGGAAAGGATTAATTAAATGTTTCCGACCCACTGTTAAAACGTACTCGTGACACGTTGCTTTTTGAATAGGTGTACCATCGTTTGTGTGTGACTCTATTGAATAATTTCTCTGCAGAAGCACACGTTTGGAAGAACCCCACCACACACACACACACACACACACACACACACACACACACACACACACACACACACACACACACACACACACACACTCTCTGTCTCTCTCACTGTTACTCGCTCTCTCCTGCTGTCTCTCTGTCTCTCGCTGTTTCTGTCTTTCTGTCTCTCGCTGTTTCTGTCTTTCTGTCTCTCACTTTTCTGTCTTTCTGTCTCTCACTGTTTCTGTCTTTCTGTCTCTCTCTTTTCTGTCTTTCTGTCTCTCACTGTTTCTGTCTTTCTGTCTCTCACTTTTCTGTCTTTCTGTCTCTCACTGTTTCTGTCTTTCTGTCTCTCACTGTTTCTGTCTCTCTGTCTCTCGCTGTTTCTGTCTTTCTGTCTCTCACTTTTCTGTCTTTCTGTCTCTCACTGTTTCTGTCTTTCTGTCTCTCACTTTTCTGTCTTTCTGTCTCTCACTGTTTCTGTCTCTCCGTCTCTCGCTGTTTCTGTCTTTCTGTCTCTCACTGTTTCTGTCTTTCTGTCTCTCTCTTTTCTGTCTTTCTGTCTCTCACTGTTTCTGTCTTTCTGTCTCTCACTTTTCTGTCTTTCTGTCTCTCACTTTTCTGTCTTTCTGTCTCTCACTGTTTCTGTCTTTCTGTCTCTCACTTTTCTGTCTTTCTGTCTCTCACTTTTCTGTCTTTCCGTCTCTCACTGTTTCTGTCTCTCTGTCTCTCGCTGTTTCTGTCTTTCTGTCTCTCACTGTTTCTGTCTTTCTGTCTCTCACTTTTCTGTCTTTCTGTCTCTCACTGTTTCTGTCTTTCTGTCTCTCACTTTTCTGTCTTTCCGTCTCTCACTGTTTCTGTCTCTCCATCTCTCGCTGTTTCTGTCTCTCCGTCTCTCGCTGTTTCTGTCTTTCTGTCTCTCGCTGTTTCTGTCTCTCTGTCTCTCGCTGTTTCTGTCTTTCTGTCTCTCACTTTTCTGTCTTTCTGTCTCTCACTTTTCTGTCTTTCCGTCTCTCACTGTTTCTGTCTCTCCATCTCTCGCTGTTTCTGTCTCTCCGTCTCTCGCTGTTTCTGTCTTTCTGTCTCTCACTGTTTCTGTCTCTCTGTCTCTCGCTGTTTCTGTCTTTCTGTCTCTCACTTTTCTGTCTTTCCGTCTCTCACTGTTTCTGTCTCTCCATCTCTCGCTGTTTCTGTCTCTCCGTCTCTCGCTGTTTCTGTCTTTCTGTCTCTCGCTGTTTCTGTCTTTCTGTCTCTCACTGTTTCTGTCTTTCTGTCTCTCACTGTTTCTCTGTCTCTCGCTGTTTCTGTCTTTCTGTCTCTCACTGTTTCTCTGTCTCTCGCTGCTTCTGTCTTTCTGTCTCTCACTGTTTCTGTCTTTCTGTCTCTCACTGTTTCTGTCTTTCTGTCTCTCACTGTTTCTCTGTCTCACTGCTTCTGTCTTTCTGTCTCTCACTGTTTCTCTGTCTCTCTGTCTCTCTCCATATTTCTCTCGCTCGGTCTCTCGCGCTCTCTGTCTTTCCGTCTCTCACTGTTTCTCTTTCTCGCTCTCTGTCTCCCTCTCTTGCTCTCTGTCTCTCTCAATTCAATTCAATCCAATTCAATTCACTAATGCGTTATTGGCATGACTGCATACATTACAATGTTGCCAAAGCAGGTGACAGTGAAATAGGTTAATACAGTATTAAAAAAGTAATAAGATAAATAGACGAATGGAAAAAGGAATGTGTACTATTGTTTGTGTGTGATTCTATTGAATAATTTCTCTGCAGAAGCACACTTTGGGAAGGACCTCACCACACACACACACACACACACACACACACACACACACACACACACACACACACACGCATGCACACATTCTCTCTCTGTCTCAAATACACCTACAGGTGTGTCAACGGAGGTCAAGACTGTTTAAAGTTGACCTGACAGGAATGATCATTTTCCATAATTGTGTGAGATTGTTTGTGCCCCGTGACTCAATGTTATCCTCTGCTTTTGTGTTGCGTCTTAACTCATCCTCTCACCACCTTCAGGCTTCAACGCCTGCCAGAAAGCATTCATTATGTAAAGCTGCCACTCAAAGACATCAACTGTGATGGCATCAGAATTTATGACATTAAGTCATTAGCAGTCAAAAAGAACAATTGTCAGTGACAGAGTTTCTGGTGAGCCCTGTACTTTCCAGGATGTGGTTACAAATGGCTTTGTATGTTATTGCTCATGCATACACATTTGCACACTGAGATACACACAAATTTAGGTCTTCGTCTTAAAATTTAACAAATTATAAGTGACTGATAGTGTTTTTAATTAAATAGGTTTCTGGAATACATTGCCGTTTATTCAATAGAATCAATTTACAAGTTTGGATATAAACTACAAGCAAAGCACTTAAATACCTTAGTAAGTTTGTACACATCAGATAAGGCAAACATTATCCAAACTGCCTATTATAGTATAAGGGTTTCCCCTTACTCCATCCTTATTTCATTCCTAATAACTTAAAAATGAATTTAGTAAAATATTTTAAATTACACGTAAGAAAATGCAAATCAGATCCTATGTGTACTACGGTAGCTAGTTAGCAGTATGGAATCAGATTTGCCTCAGAATCGGATAAGAGAAATTAATAAAATAATAAATAACTGCAGATGACATTATTTAAAAATGTTTATCATGCTTTCCAATCCAGCATGATGGTGCAGCAGATGGCAGCCTCGGTTCTGCACTCTCTAGTACTTTTTTCTGTTTTTATTTATTTGTTTAGTTTCCAGCTGTCACTCTCTGATCACATTAAATCCCAGCCACTGGAGATGCACAAGCCAGTGCATTCTTAGTGCCAGTCCCAAGCCCGGATAAATGGGAAGGGTTGTGTTAGGGAGGGCATCCAGTGTAAAACCTTTGCCAAGTAAAATATGTGGATCATAACTCAGATTTCCATACTAGGTCAGTCGAGGCACGGGTTACCAACAACCGCCATCGGTACTGTTGGCCAGCAGGGTGCTGCTGGTGGAAACTATGCTACTGTTGGGTGAAGGAGAAGGACAGGAAGCAGTGGGAGAGGAGGAAGGGTAGAAGTGTGGAGGTGAGAGTCGGAACTTTGAATGTTGGCACTATGACTGGTAAAGGGAGAGAGCTGGCTGATATGATGGAAAGAAGAAAGGTAGGTATAGTGTGTGTGCAAGAGACCAGGTGGAAGGGGTGGAAGGCTAGGAACATTGGAGGTTGGTTCAAACTATTCTACCATGGTGTGTATGGGAGGAGAAATGGGGTATGGGTCATTCTAAAGTAAGAGTATGTCAAGACTGTGGAGGTGAGGAGAGTGTCGGACAGAGTGATGAGCATGAAGCTGGAAATCAAAGGTGCATTGATGAATGTTATCAGCGCCTATTCCCCGCAAGTTAGGTGTGAGATGGGAGAAAAAGAATAATTCAGGAGTGAGTCAGATGAAGTGGTGGACAGTGTACCCAAGGAGGAAAAAGTGGTGATTTGAGTGGATGTTGGTGAAAGGAATGGAGGTGATGGGTAGGTATGGCGTCAAGAAGAAAAATGTGGAAGGACACATGGGGATAGATTTTGAAAAAAGAATGGAAATAGTTGTGGTGAATACATATTTCAAGAAGAGGGAGGAACACAGGGTGACATAAAAGTGGAGGAAGGTGCACACAGTTGGACTATATCTTATGCAGGAGGTGCAATCTGAAGGAGATTGGAGACTGCAAGGTGGTGATGGGGGAGAATGTAACTAGGCAGCATCAGATGGTGGTCTGTAGGTCATACACTTTGGAGATCAAGAAGAGCAAGAGAGTGAAGGCAGAGCCAAGGATCAAATAATGGAAGTTGATCAAGGAAGATTGTTGTGTGGAGTTCATGGAGGAGTTAAGACAGGCACTGGGTGGTAGTGAAGAGTTGCTGGATGGCTGGGCAACCACTGCAGAAATGGTGAGGGAGACAGCTAGGAAGATAGTGTGTCATTTGGACAGAGGAAGGAAGACAAGGAGACTTGGTGGTGGAATGAGGAAGTACAGTAAAGTATACAGGAGAAGAGGTTGGCAAAGCAGGAAGTGGGATAGTCAGAGAGATGAAGAAAGTAGACAGGAGTACAAGGAGATGCAGCGTAAGGTGAAGAGAAAGGTGGTGAAGGCAAAGGAAAATGCATATGGTGAGTTGTACAAGAGGTTAAACACTAAGGAAGGAGAAAAGGACTTGTACTGATTGGCTAGACAGGGAGTGAGCTGGGAAGGATGAGCAGCAGATTAGGTTGATGAAGGATAGACATGGAAATGTGCTGAAAAGCGAGGAGGGTGTGTTGAGAAGGTGGAAGGAGTGCTTTGAGTGGCTGATGAATGAGAGAAATAATGTTGGATGATGTGGAGATAGTGAATCAGGCAGTGCAGTGGATTAACAAGGATGAAGGGCAGCTATGAAGAGCATGAAGAGTGGGAAGATGGTTGGTCCAGATGACATACCCGAGGAGGCATGGAGATGTTTAGGAGAGATGACAGTGGAGTTTTTAAGTAGATTGTTTAACACAATCTTGGAAAGTGAGAGGATGCCCGAGGAGTGGAGAAGAAGCATACTGGTACCGATTTTCAAGAATAAGGGTGATGTGCAGAACTGTAACAACTACAGAGGTATAAAGTTGTTCAGCCACAGCATGAAGATATGGGAAAGAGTAATAGAAGCTAGGTTAAGAGGAGAGGTGATGATTAGCGAGCAACAGTATGGTTTAATGCCAGGAACAAGCACTACAGATGTGATGTTTGCTTTCGGAGTGTTGATGGAGAAGGATAGAGAAGGCCAGAAGGAGTTAAATTGTGTCTTTGTAGATTTAGAGAAAGCATACGACAGGGTGCCAAGAGAGGAGGTGTGGTATTGTATGAGGAAGTTGGGAGTGGCAGAGAAGTTTAAAAGAGTAGTGCAGGATATGTATGAGGGCAGTGTGACAATGGTGAGGTGTGCGGTAGAAATGACAGATGGGTTCAAGGTGGAGGTGGGATAACACCAAGGATTGGCTCTGAGCCCTTTCTTGTTTGCAATGGTGATGAACAGGTTGATGGACAAGATCAGGCAGGAGTCTCCGTTGACTATGATATCAGTGGATGATATTGTGATCCGTATTAAGAGTAGGGAGAAGGTTGAGGAGAGCCTAGAGAGATACAGGTATGCACTGGAGAGAAGAAGAATGAAAGCCAGTAGGAGCAAGACAGAATAAATATGTGTGAATGACAGGGACGACAGCAGAATGGTGAGGATGCAGAGTAGAGGTGACGAAGGTGGATGAGTTTAAATACTTGAGTTCAACTGTTCAAAGTAACAGGTAGTGCAGAAGAGAGGTGAAGAGGTCAGTGCAGGCAGGCTGGTTTGGGTGGAGAAGAGTTTCAGGAGTGATTTGCAACAAAAGGGTACCAGCAAGAGTTAAACGAAAGGTTTACAACATGGTAGTTAGACCAGCTATGTTGTATGGTTTGGAGACGGTGATACTGATGAAAAGACAAGAGGCAGAGCTGGAGGTGGCAGAGTTGAAGATGCTAAGATTTTCCTTGGGAGTGATGATGGATAGGGTTAGGAATGAGCATATTAGAAGGACAGCTCAGGTTGGACGGTTTGGAGACAATCTCCCAATCGAGATTGAGATAGTTTGGACATGTGTGAAGGAGAGATGCTGGGTATATTGGGAGAAAGATACTGACTATGGAGCTGCCCGAGAAGAGGAAAAGCGGAAGGCCAAAGAGGAGGTTTAGAATGTGGTAGGGGAGGACATGCGGGTTGCTGACGTGACAGAAGAAGATGCAGAGGACAGGAAGAGATGGAAACAGATGATCCACTGTGGCGACCCCTGATGGGAGCAGCCAAAAGAAAAAGAAGACAACAGTCTTCCTTCTTCAGCTTCCAACATTTGATCCTTGGCTCTGTCTTCACTCTCTTCCTCTTCTTGGTCTCCAAAGTCACCCTACAGACCACCATCCGATGCTGCCTAACTACGTTCTCCCCTGTCACCACCTTGTCCAATCCCTTTCAGATTATGCCTCCTACATAAACTATAGTCCACCTGTGTGCACTTTCTCGTCCTGGGTATGACATTAAACTGCAACCGTCGGGTCGTCAACGACTAATCCGGCACCCCCACGGCAACCCTTGGGTTGTTGTGTGGACATCCAGCAGGACTAAAAACAAAACCTGTCAAAGGGCAGATGAGTTCCTCTGTGAACCAATGGCCATCCATACCTGGAGAGGAGATAGGGACCACCAGGTACTCCCCCCTAATGAAACACAATCATGACTCAACCACTTGTTGAAGCATCAGCTGTGCTCCTACGACTTCCATGGGTTATGGAACTGATGATGATGATGATGATGTGTGCACTTTCCTCCACTCTTATACATCACCCTGTGCTCTTCTTCTTGAATTACGTATTCACCACAGCCATTTCAATCCTTTTCACAAAATCCACCACCATCTGTCCTTCCACATTCCTCTCCTTGACACCATACCTGCCCATCACCTCCTCATCACTTCTGTTCCCTTCACCAACATGCCCACTGAAGTCCGCTCCAATCACCACTCTCTCCTCTGTAGGTACACTCTCCACCACTTCATCCAACTCACTACAGAATTCTCCTTTCTCTCCAATCTCACACCCAACTTGCAGGGCATATGTACTTACAACATTCATCAACACACCTTCGATTTCCAGCTTCATACTCATCCCTCCGTCTGACACTCTCCACCTCCAACACACTCCTGGGTTACTCTTCCTTTAGAATTACCCCTACCCCGTTTCTCCTCCCATTCGCACAATGGTAGAAGAGTTTGAACCCGCCTCCATTGCTCCTGGCCTTACTCCCCTTCCACCTGGTCTCTTGCACACACAGCATATCTACTTTCCTTCTCTCCATCATATCAGCCAGCTCTCTCCCTTTATCAGTCATAGTGCCAACACTCCAAGCTCTGACTCACCTTCATACTCCTACTTTCCTCCTCTCGCGCTGCCCTCACCCTCTCCTTCTCCTTCGCCCAACAGTAGTGTAGTTTCCACCAGCACCCTGCTGGCCAACAGTACCGGGGGCGGTCGTTGGTAAGCCCGGCCTCAACCGAACCGGTATGGAAACCTGGTTTATGATCCGCATATTTGATTTTGCAAAGGTTTTATACCGGATGCCCTCCCTGATGCAACCCTTCCCATTTATCCGGGCTTGGGACCAGCACAAAGAATGCACTGGCTTGTGCATCCTCAGAGGGTGGATTGGAAAGTACTGAAACTTGAATCTTGACACCAAAAAGTATTTGTAAATGTATCTGTAGGAAATAACATCAGAATTATCTGATGGATATTTGATTTGTCTCAAATGGTAGCCAATCCACGTGTGATTTGTCATTCAAATATGCAGATTAAAATCTTTAAATACAATGTAAGGATACTATGTTGCATAATATAATTTCAGTATATTTGTAAAATTATTTTCTTCAGATAGAAATTGATAGGTACAGTACTTTTGTGTTAGGGTTGGCTAACCCCAACGTTAACCCAAAGGACATTTGTGTTTTAATGTAATAATAATAATAAAGTACATATTTGCAAGGCATGTTGGACATGAGTTAAACATATTTTTGTGCATTTATTTGATCCTTTTTCTTCATTAATTTATTGTGTGAAAAATCTGATTCCACATTCGCAGTAGCAAGGTTCCCCAGCCATATCTACAACCTATGGATAAATTAAAGAAAAAAATCCACCATAACAGGTAGTATACTGACAAACAAGCATGCACCAAACCAAATTATAAATGTTTCTATTTAATCAGGACTATTTGTGAATCCTTGATTTTAAGATGTATACACTTCCTGTCACTAACATTGGGGCAGAGAGACATTTTTCCCCCAAGTCTGGAGTCTGTAGAGTTTTTACAGCCTCTTCACAGCAGCCAAAAGGGGACGGATAAAGCAACGTGCAGCAGTTGGAAGGGTAAAGGACATTTTTGTGACTAACACGCATATATGGCAGACCAACCTCATAAAAAACCTTTACCAACATACAATACAACATTGATATCTGCGGAACTCCTTTCAACGATGCTATCTTTTCTTGTTTTAAAGTGGGGAAGGTGCTGACACAACAACACTGGTGACTCATATTTATTTAGAAAGTGTCTGGGATTTACTGTGTAAAAGGTCAAGCACCAGTGTAGTTACCAGTAGTATCACAATTGGTTTCAATAAACAGGATCGATAATCTCAAACCGCAGAGCTGTAAAATATTTATAAGGTTTATTGATGTGGGGGGAGTGCCTCCTGCTCCTCCTGCTGAAGTTCTTCAGGGCATGGACTTTGCCTCCACCAGTGTCTGAAACTCACCAAATTAATATCAGTAGCTTGTGTTAGGTGCTGTCCTGAAGCACAATATGACTAGTAAATATCAGCGGTGGTTGCTGTATGGCACTAATTGAAATCAGCCAGTGACTCATGGCACTGACACTCCCAAGATTTCTGCATTTAAGAAAAAAGAAAAACCTTGAGGACCGGGGTCAGCTGAGTTAGTATGATATTTAATGCCATTCCTCTCAAAAGACTTAGCTTATACT
The DNA here is from genome assembly GCF_029633865.1 of Lampris incognitus. Classification (NCBI taxonomy): domain Eukaryota; kingdom Metazoa; phylum Chordata; class Actinopteri; order Lampriformes; family Lampridae; genus Lampris; species Lampris incognitus. The sequence continues at coordinate 138,331,559 of NC_079212.1, read as the reverse complement.
CACATTAGCTTTTTCTTTGGTCCTTCAACTCTGCAGCGTTTACATTGAGGTCTGTTGTGGTCATTGGAAAAAAAGTAGATGTCAGGGAACATACCGGTTGTCTGCTATCCGTCTGTCCGTTTCTATCTTTCTGTCTTGCTAGCTTTGATATGTCTGACAATTGAGGTCAGGATTCAGGTACAACTACAAATAGGAAACTTTAAGCAGTCTGTAAGATGTGCTTTTCTATAGTTGTGGGCACTTTTATTATTTTATGCTTGTGGAAAGTTGTTGTGAAACTTACAACAAAAGCATATATAGAATTATCTATTAGAAGTCTTAGCCAAATCATTCATTTCTTATCTATCTATCTATCTATCTATCTATCTATCTATCTATCTATCTATCTATCTATCTATCTATCTATCTATCTATCTATCTATCTATCTATCTATCTATCTATCTATCTATCTATCTATCTATCTATCTATCTATCTATCTATCTATCTATCTATCTATCTGAATACAGTATGTGGGTATAACTCCTTTCTTTCCAAATGTGGTTTCATCATGGTGTCGCTCTGCTCATTCTCCTGTTCCAATTCACCACTCATCCAATTTTTCCTCTTCTGGATCTTGTCCTGCTCCAATCATTTTCTTTTCTTTTCATTGTTTTCATTCTGTGTGTTACTTCTGTATTGATAGTGCATGGGAGACTAGAGTCATGTTTTAGATGAAAGAGACTTCTGCCTGACTGACCCTCAGCTATTACAATCACTTAGCAGCCCTTTATGATCACTAACCATAACCACAATTCTAGGTCATGTCTTTATGAGGGTTGGATTAATAAAACACTGATTTGTTTTGACCCTTTATAATGAATGGACCTGAAGACACAGTAACAAAAATAAAGTGCGATAATATGGTGCCACTTTTAATGCAGACCATTCTGGGTGACCCATAAATGGGAATTATTAACAATAAAACAGCTATTGATTTGCTCGTATGGACACCTGGTGCTGGTCAAAGTCTAAAGTTTGAGATAATTCAATTCTATTTATTGTGATCACAAACAATGTGCAGGCATGTGTAAAAACAAAATGGGTTAGGGTCTTTAAAGTGTGTTTTAGATATTTGCTCAACAACCAACTGTTGTTTGGTTACTCAGACGATCTAGCTATGAAAAGTTAATAAGTCATGCTTTCCTCTGCTTATGATCATCAAGGTGCCCTTGAGCAAGGCCTCCCAAATGCTTCAGAGAAGCTGCAACTTATAGAGAACTATGATTGCCAAAGGTGACATCCAGAAGATAATGTAATGTAATAATAACTGCAAACACAAACACAGCTATTTCATCACAACACAAAAACTTTTCAAGTCTTGCCATTGTGTTGTACACAATGGCACCTTACAGAGCCCCATATGTGCCCAACAACACAACATAGCAGAATATCTACTATTCTTCACATGGAGATGAAAGCTGGAATCAATAATGCCTATTGTTGTGAAGAAGTAGAGATGAAGGTTACTGTCACTGTAACAGCGCAACGAGGAGCAGAGTCGGGGGAATGAAACCACTCTCCGTACACTGATGCAAGAGGGAGAGCACACAGCCGAATCCTCTATCAATCACGCAGTCAGCATACTCACTACAGGATGAGTCATAGAAAACTGGGAAATATCCTGTAAATAAAAATTAATGAAAGAGCAGGGGTAAGATCATGAAGCTGCAATGCAAATGTCTTCCACCATCATTCTTACATGCAAAACCGTGGAGGATGCAATCCCCCTGGTGGAGTGCACTCTGATGCCCTCCAGGGGATCCATCCTAGAGGCAAGATGTGCCTGTGACACTGCCTTACATAGCCAATGAGACAGGGGCTGTGCAGACAGAGGAAGCCCCTGAGATTGCTCTCTGTAATGCACAAACAAATGCTGGAAATGGTTTAGGACACCTGTGTAAGTAACATAGCAAGACAGTGCGGACACCGGGCAGAAGAGATGAGCAATACTTTCCTCCTCCAACTATGAGGAAGGGGGACAAAAAAACACCTCTTGAACTGTAAGAGCTATTGATGCTCTTTGGCATAAAAGCTGGGTTAGGACACAAAATAACCAAGCTGCCAACTCCCTGTATCTTGAGGCATGACGCAACCACTGAGAGCGCAGACAAATCACTGACTCTCTTTGCAGTCATCAGTGCCAAAAGCAGGGCAGCTTTTAGTGACAAAATCTTAAGCGGCACTTGATCCAAAGGCTCAAAAGGAGCCTTAACCAGCGCACATAAAACCAGTGCTAAACCCCACTGACGGGCCAGAGAACGTGAAACTGGCTGATGTCTCCATACGCCTCTCAAAAAGCATTTCTCAAGTGGGTGGCCGAACACCGATCTGTCACTGAAACCTTTGTGACAGGATGAAGTAGTGGCAGTATACATTTTTACCATGCTAAAAGCCAAATTTCTGTCCATTAGCAGTCCCAGGAATGAAAGCACATGAGGCAAGGAGCATGCAGTGGGGAGCCATCTATTTGGCTGTGTAAGACGCTCTGGTAGACGCGACTCTGGTGCTCTGAATACTGCACACAATGTCCTGTGAGAGGTCCAGCCTTTCTAAGCATTTCCGTTCAGTGGCCAAGTCCATAAAACACCGGTCCATCATTGGGTAATCAGTGCAGCCTTTAATACCATTGATTACTGTATACTATTAGAAAGATTAAATTGTAATTTTGGTGTCACTGGCTTAGCTCTCTGTTGGCTTAAACCCTACTTATCTGGAAGAACACTGTGTCTGCTATAGTAATATTACATCAAAATTCTCCGATGTTAAATATGGTATACCTCAGGGCTTAGTTCTTGGCCCTCTCCTTTTCACTCTTTATGTTTCACGTCTTGGCCAAATTATACACAGTTATGGAATACATTTCCATTGCTATGCTAATGATACTCAGCTGTATGTGCTTATAAGGGCTGATGATCATACTCAAATGAGTAATTTAGAGGCCTGCTTGGCTGCTGTGAAAAATAGGATGTCACTAAAATGTCTGCTTTTAAATTTGGATGAAACAGAGATGCTGCTCATTGGTCCTACTAGACATATCCTCATCTTTTGACAGTTCTCTTCCATCTGAATCCTTGATCCGTTTTACTTGTTCAAAATCCTTGCTAGCTCTGTCTCTCTGTTTGGCTATTCCATATATATATGTGTGTGTGTGTGTGTGTGTGTGTGTGTGTGTGTGTGTGTGTGTGTGTGTGTGTGTGTGTGTGTGTGTATATATATATATATATACACACACACATATATACACACACACACACACACACACACACACACACATATATGTATATATGTATGTATGTATGTATGTATTTATGTATGTATGTCCACAGGATGTTGCAGTGAAACCTTCGATGTAGAAAAAAGAGCTCAACAATTCAGGAGCAAAGATATATTTTTTATAGCTCAAAGTTGTTAAACAAGCTTCTTCTGCCATTTAACAACTTTGAGCTATTATATTATATATATATATACGTATATATATAGTACATTCCTTTGTGTCTAGTCTTTTGTACAGGTCCTCGTATGCTCTTGCCCTTACTATCACTACCATTCTCAGTTTATTTCTTAGTTTTCTTGTATTCATTCTTGTTTTACTCATTCTCATTTTTGTCCAGCTTCATTTTGGCCAACTTTTTCTTCTTTATGCAGTGCTGCACTTCTTCCTCCCACCACCAACTTTCCTGTCCCTTCTTTTTACCCCCTTGAGATTCTCCTAGCATTCACTTGCTGGCTTCCCTTAAGTCCTTCTGCTGTTCTATCCCAATCTAGTGGCAATCTATCTCCTAACAGCTCTCTTACCTTCATCCTAAAGCTTTCTCTACATGGTTCCTCTTTCAGCTTCCACCATTTAATCTTCCATGCTGCTGGTCTTTGCACTTTTCTGAGTTTGCTTCTTGTCTTTATTTGACATATCAGTGGTCTATGTTGTTTTGTTACACACTCACTTAGTATTACCTTGCAATTTACAGCTTACCTCAAGTGCTGCTTTCGGCATAACATGTAGTCTATCTGCATAGTTCTGCCTCCACTTTTGTAGGTTACTGTCTGATTTCTCTTCTTTTCACAATGTGTATTAACTGTAGCTATATCATTCCTTGTAGCAAAATCAACTATCAATTCCTCACCTGCATTTCTCATTCCAAACCCACATTTTTCCATGACATCCTCATCGCCATCATTTCCTTCTCCTACGTTTCCATTCAAGTCTGATCCAATGAAAACTCTTTCATCCCCTGGTATGCCTGCCATTACATTGTCCAGTTGTCTCCAGAAATTCACCTTTTCTTCCTCATTGCAACCCACCTGTGGTGCATACGAACTTATTATATTTGTCAGATGTCCATACAAATCCAACCTCATCCAAATCAGCCTATCCGATCCCCACTCTGCTTCTTTGACTTTCTGTTGTAGCTCTCTGTCTAGGATTATTCCCACACCATTCCTTTTACTGTCTGCCCCATGGTAGTATATTTTACAGTCACCTCCAATCTCTCTTGCCTTGCTTCCTTTCCACATTGTCTTCTAAACACACATAACCTGTATTCTTCTCCTTTTCATTAAGTCTGCTATTTCTCTCCCTCTGCTTGTCACTGTCCCAACATTAAGCATAGCCATTCTGAGGTCTTTCTTCAGTCGTCTCTTCTCTCTTTCTGTCTTGCTTGTAACCCTCCTTCCGTCCGTCTTTTCCTACATTTCTCAACAGGCGCATAGTTTCCATTAGCACCCTGTGAGTGCACAGCACCAATGGCGGTCATTGTTAACCCAGGCCTCAACTGATCCGGTATGTCATTCCTTGTCAATCCACATAATGATTTGGCAGAATTTTACATCAGATGCCCTTCCTGACATAACCACTAACCCTATGGATGGGGGCAAAGGTAAAGCGCTAGATGCCATCCCAGTATTAATGGACTTACGCCCATGCCTGTCATCTGTGACTTGATTTGATTTGTTAAAATGTAGACTTACCTGGACTCCATTCACTTACTTTGGTGCACTGAACCATCAAGAGATTTGACAACATACTTACAGCTGTTAGCTGGTCATCAATTCAGCAGCTGCATATGTCCAAAATGTTTTAACATTCTCGAATAGACACGATGCAAACTACTTTTTCAAAACACTGATCTTAAGTACAAGTTAAGCTAAATAGAAAGAATGTTTTCTAAAAGACAAACAGGAGAACGTGACTAGTTTCTACCTTCTGCACAGCATGTTACAGTAGAAAAGTATGAGGCAACGCTAGCTAACATCATATGCACTTGAGACAATGACACATAAACCGTAAGTTACGTACTGTAACTCCAGATTCTATGAGCATATAGACGCAACCCACTAGCGATAGCCTTAGACAAGGAAGCCTATACGAAATAGAATCACAGGATTACGTTTGAGAAAGGTTTTCTGACTGTCACTGAATGAATTGTGCAGATCTACCTAACGTTGCCTCGTAATACAAGTTTATCTCCCACAATATTGCTGCGGCAGGAATGCAAGCTCTTCCTAAAACGGCGATAAAGGAACACCCCATCGTCTCCACAGCTCCGTGGGCTGTAACCAACACCCACGCCGAATGACGGGCAGCTGGCTTGACTCGAGTTTACATTGGCTTTAATGAATATGAATTCACCCTCTTTGTGTAGGAGTACACGGCCGAACTTGCCACTATGTGGGTACCGATATGCTTCTGTACCTTTATAGTTTTTCATTGCCGAACCATCTATGCCTACCGAGAGTGCAAAATAATTGAACATGTCGCCATAGGTAACATCAGGCCACCTTTTCATCTCATCCACCGACTGTGTTATGAACCTTGGATGAGGTAATATTGTCCCATTTGAGCTCCTTATTGCTTCTTTGGTCTCGTCCCATGTGACTTTTTAATTTTGTTCAATGCTGTTGTTAATTTGATTAACTAGCTCGCTAGTAAAGAAGCTGACCGGAAGTTCTAACACAAAGGCGGAAGAAACGAACTCTTGAAAGTAGGCGTGGTGAAATAAAGTGAATACGTTTCTGTGCGTGTGTGTGTGTGTGTATGTGTATATATATATATATATATATACATATACTATAAACCATCAATGGTGTTGATGATGGAAGTGCTTAACAAATGAGCAGAATATTACCTTCGTATTATTATATTATACCTTCGTACACAGATACAGGAAAAAAAACGTTTAATACATTGCAGTACAGGCCTGTGAGCTTAAACAAAGAACCACATTAGCAGCTGATGAGTGCGCAACGCACGAAACAGGCCTGTACTGCAATGTATTAAAACTTTTTTTCCTGTATCTTTGTTGATATATATATATATATATATATATATATATATATATATATATATATATATATATATATATCCATCCATTATCTTAGCTGCTTATCCTGCTCTCAGGGTTGCGGGGATGCTGGAGCCTATTCCAGCAGTCATTGGGCGGCAGGCGGGGAGGCACCCTGGACAGGCTGCCAGGCCATCACAGGGCCTACACCCACACACACATTCATTTCTAGGGACAATTTAGTAAGGCCAATTCACCTGACTTATACACACACACACACACACACACACACACACACACACACACACACACACACACACACATACACCAGGTTTTTCTCTCCTAATGGGGACATGATACAAAAACCTGAAACCACCTACCTGTGGGGACATTTTACAGGTCCTCATGTGGAAAATGGTCTATTTTAGGGCTAGGGCTTGGGTTTAGGGTGATCACTGTGATCCTTTCTGGAATATCGACTCTGGCTTGTGTTCCCGCATGACACCGACAAGAAAACCTGCCAGAAGAGTTTTGGGTTAGGCTGCGTGTGTTGAAGGGGTTACTGTGATTGCTGCATAGTTTTCTGAAGACTAAGCGTGAGCCGAGTCGTTTGTGGGGGGGTGCAGGGAGTCGGAACAGAAACAGAAACTACTCAGCCGTGCGGCCTCCACTAGTTCCAAGTACAGAAATCTGAGAAGTCTTGAGTCATTTTCTATGTTCTATTGCTAACATTCAGAGAAGAAGAGGAAAGACACTTTATTTTGTCATTGTATTCTTACAACAATTATTATTTTATCATTATTATTATCATAATAATTGGCGCAGTGGTTAGCGCGGTCGCCTCACAAAACTACTAGATAGGGTGTAGGGTTTAATTTTTGAATAAGAATACAATAAATTCTGGGTCATTCCTTTTAATTAAAAAAAAGAAATATATATATATATATATAAATAAAACAAATATTTATATATATGTGTGTGTGTGTGTGTGTATATATATATATATAGTATATACACTACCGTTCAAAAGTTTGGGATCACATTGAAATGTCCATATTTTTGAAGGAAAAGCACTGTACTTTTCAATGAAGATAACTTTAAACTAGTCTTAACTTTAAAGAAATACACTCTATACATTGCTAATGTGGTAAATGACTATTCTAGCTGCAAATGTCTGGTTTTTGGTGCAATATCTACATAGGTGTATAGAGGCCCATTTCAAGCAACTATCACTCCAGTGTTCTAATGGTACAATGTGTTTGCTCATTGGCTCAGAAGGCTATTTGATGATTAGAAAACCCTTGTGCAATCATGTTCACACATCTGAAAACAGTTTAGCTCGTTACAGAAGCTACAAAACTGACCTTCCTTTGAGCAGATTGAGTTTCTGGAGCATCACATTTGTGGGGTCAATTAAACGCTCAAAATGGCCAGAAAAAGAGAACTTTCATCTGAAACTCGACAGTCTATTCTTGTTCTTAGAAATGAAGGCTATTCCATGCGAGAAATTGCTAAGAAATTGAAGATTTCCTACACCGGTGTGTACTACTCCCTTCAGAGGACAGCACAAACAGGCTCTAACCAGAGTAGAAAAAGAAGTGGGAGGCCGCGTTGCACAACTGAGCAAGAAGATAAGTACATTAGAGTCTCTAGTTTGAGAAACAGACGCCTCACAGGTCCCCAACTGGCATCTTCATTAAATAGTACCCGCAAAACACCAGTGTCAACATCTACAGTGAAGAGGTGGCTGCGGGATTCTGGGCTTCAGGGCAGAGTGGCAAAGAAAAAGCCATATCTGAGACTGACCAATAAAAGAAAAAGATTAAGATGGGCAAAAGAACACAGACATTGGACAGAGGAAGACTGGAAAAAAGTGTTGTGGACGGATGAATCCAAGTTTGAGGTGTTTGGATCACAAAGAAGAACGTTTGTGAGACGCAGAACAAATGAAAAGATGCTGGAAGAATGCCTGACGCCATCTGTTAAGCATGGTGGAGGTAATGTGATGGTCTGGGGTTGCTTTGGTGCTGGTAAGGTGGGAGATTTGTACAGGGTAAAAGGGATTCTGAATAAGGAAGGCTATCACTCCATTTTGCAACGCCATGCCATACCCAGTGGACAGCGCTTGATTGGAGCCAATTTCATCCTACAACAGGACAATGACCCTAAACACACCTCCAAATTGTGCAAGAACTATTTAGAGCAGAAGCAGGCAGCTGGTATTCTATCGGTAATGGAGTGGCCAGCGCAGTCACCAGATCTGAACCCCATTGAGCTGTTGTGGGAGCAGCTTGACCGTATGGTACGCAAGAAGTGCCCATCCAACCAATCCAACTTGTGGGAGCTGCTTCTGGAAGCGTGGGGTGCAATTTCTCCAGATTACCTCAACAAATTAACAGCTAGAATGCCAAAGGTCTGCAATGCTGTAATTGCTGCAAATGGAGGATTCTTTGACGAAAGCAAAGTTTGATGTAAAAAAAATCTTATTTCAAATACAAATCATTATTTCTAACCTTGTCAATGTCTTGACTCTATTTTCTATTCATTTCACAACATATGGTGGTGAATAAGTGTGACTTTTCATGGAAAACACAAAATTGTTTGGGTGATCCCAAACTTTTGAACGGTAGTGTATATATATATATATATATATATATATATATATATATATATATATATATATATATATATGTATGTATATAATTACCAAAAAGATTTTACAAAAATAAAACACCTGAAAACAGACATATTTCCTGTCCCCTCGAGCGATTGTTAATTGTGAAGGGTAGGTGCTTCATGCTATTGCACCAACCTTCCAGAAAATCAGGCCACACAGCATGGTGAACATATACAGCATACACAGAGATATCCCATCTCATTTTTAGGTGTGGCTTTGTTTGGCCACTGTCAGTTGTAAAAAGGAAGATTTCAGAATCAGAATAGGGGTTTCATGCCAGTATCTTCACTCCAGTAGTTCTGTTTTAAAGGCGGGAGATCATAATTTCTCTGGCTGAAGTGGAAAATGGGTGTCTATAATGTCTAAACCCTTCCCTGGCCTCATAAAGCTATCATAGTCAAAGTCACAGTTTAGACACCTTGACTACTAGGGTTTATCTTTGCATTTATTATTTCTCAGCAGTAGTCCAGTCACGTGGCCGTGCAACATAAAAAAAAAACATCTTAACATTGAAAGGCGAGGCATAGCAACCCACGTCATAGCAACCATTGTTGTACACTTGACCTCATTACACTATCTGCACGTGCAATTGTAATCAACACTGTTTTTGAAATTTATTATTTTAGAAGTACGATGCGTTCAATTTTGTCATTTGGAGTTCAGTAAATCTCACTCGACTGAGGGCAAAAATAGATTTGGGAAACAACATAAAGTTCTTCCATGTTCGCATAAGCAAGAGGTCCTCCAAAGGTCAGACGGTCTAGAATGTGTCACTGTCTCTTACTATAGAATTACAGATTTCACATCGTGTGAAGAACTATGTGGTGTGTGTGTGTGTTTTTTTTTGTTTTGTTTTTTTTTGTTTTTTTTTTGCTGGCATTTTGAATAAGTGGCAATGGCCTAAATTGCCAGACTGGCAATAAAAATAATCAATATTGTGGATTGCTGCTGCTTTTATCATGCATGGTTTTGACTAACTGTGAGTAACATGGAATCATTGTTGGGTTTATATGGTTTGGCCATTGACCATGTGGTGAATCTCTCTCTCTCTCTCTCTCTCTCTCTCTCTCTCTCTCTCTCTCTCTCTCTCTCTCTCTCTCTCTCTCTCTCTCTCTCTCTCTCTCTCTCTCTCTCTCTCTCTCTCCCTCCCCCCCCCCTCTGTCTTTATGTCACTGAGGATTCTGTCCACCAAAGAGCTCTGCTCACATAAGCGGGGGGGGGGGGTTCCACGTTAAAACGGAAGTTTCCGTCGTTGTAAGCCCGACAAGTTGGAGTGTGTAACCACTCTCATTCGCTCTCCCTGTGTAACTGTGTTTCTAGTGAGATTGCAGTGAGCTCATAGCAATAAAAAAGCGTGGCCCCTCCCGCTCTATCCCCTTTACCGGCAGAGACCGTGCGGGTTCCAGTAAGCTACGTGCTACAGCCACATCCTGGCAAGTGATCAAGTTCACCTGCTCGACAGGTATGTTGATCTAGAGGGGAGGAGTAAATACTCCTGGTTATCTCGTTTAAGTGCTTGAGTGCCCTCTGTGTGTGTGTGTGTGTGTGTGTGTGTGTGTGTGTGTGTGTGTGTGTGTGTGTGTGCGCGCGTGCGTTGTTTTGATCTTCTATTTATTATCCTTCCTTGACTGGCAAGTCACCGAGGACTACGCCTATCAAATCCCTTTAGATGCCCATCGCTGTTGTTGACATGGTTCTAATTCTTTCTCTGCTGCGCACCAGCCCGGTTTTCACTGGTAGCTCAACATGGGCCTTATATAAACCAGTGATTCACGTGAAACGCAAAGCTTTTTCTGGCACCGCTTCATTCACACGCACAAATTCTGGATAGCATTTGTTCACACATGACACGACAGTTTACTCTCCTCTCATGTACGACGTGTGTTATTTAGAGACGACGGCATCTCTAAAACGGACCCGACCCCACAGCGGCCTATTGATTTCGTCCTCCGCGCCAAACTGAGAGAAGAAGCTCTCTCGTTTTTTTTATGCCGGCCCATTTTCCAGACATTTCTAAACATGCTCTTACGTCTACTGATTTACAAACAGATCTCTTGTTTCACACAAACGCCCGCCGTGAGCGAAGGGTGGATGCATTCACCATGACTGGTTCGCTTGCTCCCGTAAAAGCATTTCAGATAAGACTGGCGTAACCTTCTGCTTCCTGTAATCTGGCAATCTTATGGCTTTTGTGCAGATTGTCGTTGTTCAGAAACGTCTCCAAAAATATTAGTTGGCAGTGTGCTGGCAAACTGTCAACACAGCCTTTCTGGAATATCGACTCTGGCTTGTGTTCCCGCATGACACCGACAAGAAAACCTGCCAGAAGAGTTTTGGGTTAGGCTGCGTGTGTTGAAGGGGTTACTGTGATTGCTGCATAGTTTTCGGAAGACTAAGCGTGAGCCGAGTCGTCGGTGGGGGGGTGCAGGGAGTCGGAACAGAAACAGAAACTACTCAGCCGTGCGGCCTCCACTAGTTCCAAGTACAGAAATCTGAGAAGTCTTGAGTCATTTTCTATGTTCTATTGCTAACATTCAGAGAAGAAGAAGAAAGACACGTTATTTTGTCATTGTATTCTTACAGCAATTATTATTTTATCATTATTATTATCATAATAATTGGCGCAGTGGTTAGCGCGGTCGCCTCACAGCAAGAGGGTCCTGGGTTCAAGCCCTGAGGTAGTCCAACCTTGGGGGTCATCCTGGTTTGTCCTCTGTGTGGAGTTTGCATGTTCTCCCCGTGTCTATGTGGGTTTCCTCCGGGGGATCCGATTTTCTCCCACAGCCCAAAGACATGTAGGTCAGGTGAATCAGCCGTACTAAATTTTCCCAACGTGTGAATGTGTGTGTCGGCCCTGTGATGGACCGGCGACCTGTCCAGGGTGTCTCTCCACCTGCCGCCCAATGGCTGCTGGGATAGGCTGCAGCATCCCCGCGACCCTGAGAGCAGGATAAGTGGTTTGGATAATGGGATGGATGGATGGATTCTTACAACGAATTTGTCTTCTGCATGTAACCCATCCTATTGTACAGGAGCAGTGGGCAGCTGCAGCACCCGGGGACCAACTCCAGTTCTTCTTTCCATTGCCTTGGTCAGGGACACAGACAGCAGTATTAACCCTAATGTGCATGTCTTTTTGACGGTGGGAGGAAACCGAAGTATCCGGAGGAAACCCACACAGACACAGGGAGAACATGCAAGCTCCACACAGAAAGGACCTGGGACGGCCTGGGGTTCCAACCCAGGACCTTCTTTCTGTGAGGCAACAGTGCTAACCACTGGGCCGACATGCCGCCCAGTAGATATCAGCAACCTCTGCTGATATTCATTAGTTATATTATGTTTGAGGAAAGCTAGAATGTTACACATTGGACCTTTTAATCAATTTGCGTACACAGTTTCATAATGTGGGCAAATAACAAGTATCTATTAAGAAAAAAAATAATCCAGACATATTTTTTATGTTATGATGTCAAGTTGATGTCAAGTTGATCGGTTGAAAGGAATTGTGTCCGTGAACCTAGAGCCTAGAAAATGAAGTAATACCTTTGCATTAACCGCATGTTCAATTTATACTGCCGGTATAAATGATCTACTCCAGGGGTGCCCAACTCCAGGCCTTGAGGGCCGCACCGTCTGCAGGTATTTGTTGCAACCATGCACTACACCACTTGATTTAACTAATTCCTTTCCCTCCTTGGTCCAAGAGGCGAGCTAATTAGTTAAATCAGGTGGTGTAGTGCATGGTTGGAACAAATACCTGCAGACCCCTGATCTACTCAATGGCGAGAATGCATTCTTTGTGGGGATATGCTAGCCCCTGGTTCCCCTGCTTTGAATGCAATTCCAGCGCACATTTTATGTATTGTGCACATATTTTACATTACACTTACAACCTAATGAATGAACGAATGAATGAACTTACAGCCTAATACCTCAATACTAGAAAGGGGGTCTGACTAGGAGCACCCGGTTGCAGGAGGCTGCTGCAGCTTCGGTCTTTCTAAGGACGGCTGTCGTGCACCACCAGGCATGTTGCTTTTCTCTCAGGTTGTGCTTCCCTAGTCTTTGTCTTCCAAGACAACTGGACAGCAGTTGGTTGATGGCAGGGTGTTTCCGCAGTGTGTGGATCCGTGCATCAGACCTCTGGGGACCACTGCAGCGCCGAGATCCCCTGCCGAGTTAGTCTGGGGCTGCAGAGTTTAGGCAGCCGGGAACCGCCGCAGCCAGGACGCAAATCTGGGTCTCCCGCACCAAGGGTGACTACGTTAACCAGTCGACTAAAGGGTCCAACCCGTTAGCCAAGGGCTAGCGAGTCTACTCATCCGTGGTTGTTACACTACCCCCCTCCATCAGGAAGCGCGTCCCCAGGCTTCAGCATACCAGCTCCCTCACGCCTCTGGGCGCACATGCTTCCAATGGCCTCACGGTCTCACCATCCCACTTCTGAGGCATCCAGTTACTGTGTGTGACGGTGGGGAGGTCTAGCAGGAGTCTCGGTGATGGAGAGGCTGCGTACCGACAATGGAATTCTTTGAAAGACTGAAGCTGCAGCAACCTCCTGCAACTGTGGAAGTGTGCCGGTCATCCTGAGCCTACGCTAGGCACTGGAGTCCACCCTTTCACAGTGAATAAGTACTATTGGGGACATGTGCTCCCCCAGTGGCACTCTAAACAACCTCTCCATGCCTGTATCCACCTCTGCCTCATCATGACCAGCAACCAGAATTATGGACCACAGTCTGGCTGCATTGGGGTGTCTGGTGACAGGTGCAGGTCAGAATGCACCGGGAGCTCCTAGTCAGACCCCTGCCCACCAGCAGCACAGGGCTATCACCATTTACCACTGCCAGAGACAAGGGCAGAGTGCAGTGTATCACTCACTGTGCTGAGAGGGTGATTGTCTGCAATCTGCCATCCCTCCAGGACCTCTCCGCCTCAATGACACTGAGGCAAGCAGGAAAGATCATGGTCAACCCTCCCCACCCAGGCCATGGTGTCTTCAAAACATTCCCCTCTGGCAAGAGGCTAAGGTCTATAGAAACCACTATCTCGTGCCATAAAAACAGCTTCTTCCCTACAGTAGGGCTTTCCAATAAGCTCCCAGACACCCACAGATACTGACACTGCCCCCACCCAACCCCCACTCCCTTTGACCCTCTCGCCACACCATGACACGGCATACACCTACACACATGCGCACACACACTCGCATGCACAGACACAGTGCAACATATCTATCTGCCCTACTGTGCCCTCTGTGCATGGACACTTTGCATGAAGCCTGCACTACCCTGAAAATAACTCTTAGTCTACACATAACTTCTCATTCTGTAAATAACTCCTTGTTCAAAATTCTCATTAACATTTTGTAGGGCCATATTCCCAGGGTTTCCCCATTATTGCACCTTATTACACCTGATTTTTATTTCTTTTTCATTTAATTCATTTTATCATGTATATATTTTATTATTATTCTAACTTTTATCTTTACTATAAACTGTTAACTTTTCGCTCTTGCACCAACATACCAAGTCAAAGTCCTTGTATGTTCTTGAACTACTTGGCAGTAAGTCCGATTCTCATTCTGATGTATGCCTTATGTAAAGCGCTGATGGATGTTCTCACAAGATGTCCACTCCTCTGTGGATGAAGTAATGTCTATACAAGTAGTTCTCAGTAATATCCTGTAAGGCTGATAAGAGACGCTTTGTGATCTTACCAGTAATTTCTAACACTAACCTTTGGATTTTAGAAGTACAGTGACGCAGAGCAGAGGCCCTGCTCTGTGCACTGACAATGGAGGACTGGCACACAAGACTGCTTCCTGGTTCACCACATGGGTTAGCCAGTGGCAGCGTCTTTAGGAGAGGGTCACAAGCAGATGGGACGTGGGTATGCACCTTCTTCTAACTATGCACTACTGCACTAGACACATTACTCCACCATAAACACACACACACACACACACACACACACACACACACACACACACACACACACACACACACACACACACACACACACACACACACACACACACACACACACACACACGGTGCAGGGTTCTCTGCAGTGTGGTGCTGCTGGGACAGTCTTTGGAGTCCAGGGCCTTGCAAGTAAACATGGTCGATCATAGGCGTCTGCAAGTGTCCTCGATGAAAATGGCTCCTTTAGTTTTGCACAGCCAGCATTTGTCACTGGCATGTCGGGATTCATACTAGCACTCTTTGGGTTGTAATAGCAGCAGTGGTAGTACAGTAGCACCAGGAGTAGGACTGTTCTCGCTTTGAGTTCAGAACCTGGGATGGCACAACCTTGAACTGTCAAGTCTTCATGCCGGTTGTTCTTGTTTGTGTGTCAAACGTGCTATGAAGATGAAAAATGTGCACCAGTTTGAGGGACTGTTTGTGATATAATCTGACCCCGTTTGTGTGACTTTCTTTGTTCTGCTGCACTTATGGCATACACCCAGGAGTTGCTACTGTATTCTCAAAAAAGGCCCCATGTACTATACATTTTTCAGAAATCAAAGTGAAATAATATTTTCCCACGATACCAGTGTTCATCTGGCAACGTTTTTTACAGGTAAAACTTTCATATATTATACTGTAACTGTATAGTTTTAGTCTACAGGAGTAATAAATACCAGTGGCAAACGTGTAGAATAGCAGCAGAAAGGAGCTTAACAGGGAGTTCAACAATGGCTGTAATGGTAGCTGTGTACATGGTTAAGTGTTGTGCATTGCGTGTTTGTGTACTTGCAAATTTGTGTGTGCATACTTGTGTTGCACCTGATGTTGCGTCAGGCAATCTTTCACTTTCTGTGACTGCACGCTTTGCAATAATTTAATTTTGCACAAAGACAGCATCAACCCTTATCGGCCTGCCATCTCCCTATACAGGCCTTACCGGTTTTAGACAAGTCTGAAAGCAGATACCACCACCTGTCCATTGTAGCACAGTCAGGTGTAAGAACCAGACGCAGGTGCGCGACTCACAGCCGGCTCAGCTTCGGTTTCCTACTATGCTAGAGAAACAAGTATGGCTTTATGGGCTGTTAAAATAACGTTGTCTGTAATGCTTCTAATATCACTCAAAAAAATCAGTTTTGTAATTATGCTATGATACATGCATATACACACAGGCACATAAGCACACACAAACACAAAAACATGGGCAGTCAGAGTGACAATCTTTCAAATACAAAGGTTTACATTTTACACCAGGTAATTTATGCCTGTGTGTAAATTTTGAATATGCGGTGAAACGCGCAATATTTTGTCCTTTTAAAGGTTGAATGACGTTTTGCAATTTTGACCTTTGGAAAAGACTTTCAGTAGGTCATAATCCAGCATGTGCACTTTATGCTACCCTCAAAATTGTATGCAGGGAACAGTGATGAAGATATAAAGCCGTCATTAGTCTTTAAGTGGACTTATTCCACTATGTCGAATAAAACCAGTATGCTCATAATCTGGCACCTGTTATTGATTTTTTTTGTCCTTTCCAGACACGTCTGTCTTTTAAAGTACTTTTAAATTACTATTAGTTACTTTTAAGGTAATGCACTGTCTTTTAAAGGCGTATCGACCAGAGACCACCATTTGGAGAAATAATATGCATCCTGAAAGTCGAGGGATTCGGTGGCTTTGAATCATCCGTAAAGGCTGGAATAAATTACAAGAAGCCCCCTCAGGGTATCCTCAAAATTTCCATCTTGTGTGAAGGTAACTGAGATGCTGAGAAACACAATAGGGGACTAAAATGACTCAAAAGAAAACACGTTTATTTTATGTCAAAGTTGATTTCTACAAAAACAATATCTTACATGAACAGATACGCAACAATGAAACAAGGTGAGATTTAGTTCTCATACGTGATGAATAATCCATAGTGGATAAAACTGCTTCATAATGAAATTAATCAAACAGATCAAGTGCAAGAGATCTTTAAGCATTTTGTACAAACTTTACAAACGACAAAACTCTGTTAAAAAAAACAAAAAACCTTTGAGACTAAGTACTTCTGAGTTACTTCTGAAACACCGTGTAAGCAACTTTTACACACGTGATACCAAAATATATGTAGAAAAAAAAACATATGCGTCATTATGGCATTTAAACAGGCACAGTAAATCGTCTGCAGTCTTTCTAAAGTAGCATATCTCCCCGGTGTCGCCCTCTCTCGCCTTGCTTTTGTTCTTCATATTAGGTTTGCCAGTTTAATTCAAGTCACATCGCTAAGCTTTCCTCTTTATAAAGACAATTATAAATTTATTACATTTATTACATATAATATATTTATTATATAAATTATAAATTTATAAATGCCTTTCGTAAAATTGCAGATACCACTCAAAATGACAAAATAAAAACAAAAGTGTTAAGTTGAGAGCAGGGGCCGTTTCATTCCCTACAAATAACAGCAAATATAACAGCAATAAAAGGAATCAGTAATAAATTCAATGAAAAGAAGATGTCTCCAGTGCCATACAGAAGTACAATCATTAAGTGACAGATAAATGTGTGTTGGTAATGCACAATTTCACAACCTGTAATAAGAAATTATATATATATATATATATATATATATATATATATATATATATATATATATATATATATATATATATTTGGCACAATTTAATCCCCTACAAGTGTAGATCCAGGGACAGTGTGGTACCATCGAAGTTAAAACTGATACAGCATTTTACATACACAACGTACACCGATAACGGCTGACCTAAATTCCAAAATTAGTATGCAGAAAAATATTTTCACCCAATTACCACGCACATATTGTTGTTACTAACTGAAAAGTGAAAAAAAAATAAGTAAAGCAAAAGTCATAGTTTTACATTGGTACAATGTAAAACTATGAACCCATTGGTTCATAAAACCTACTAGAGCCATAAACACTGGCTTACATTTTTTTGAAACATCTCCCCTTTAAGAAAGAAGCGTCTTTAGTCTTTGACGTTAAGGATCAGTAAACAACGGGGTGTCATCCAGTCTGGGATAGGAGAGGCTGCACTGGTATTTCAAAGTTTTCCACTGCTGTCTTTCGTTTGGCTTTTGCTTTTTACAAGCTTGTCGCCTGACCCTCACGCGGTCATGCCAATTTCCTCAATCTTCCAGCCACTAGAGTTTTTTCCAAACTTGTAGACCAGGCGCCGGCCATCCACCCGCTCCAAAATCTCTCTCTTGTAGTAGTACCTGTGGAGAGAGGACGCCTGTTAGTCACTGTTGCAGATGCTAACAGATGTGCGACTACCATTCCCACACAGCACAGCTGGAGAAATAGGATGGGTAACGCGATATAATGTCATATCTTGTAAATGTGTGTGTTGTAGCAGAAAAGTGTTCGCTGGAGTCCTGCTGCGCTCACCTCATTGCACGGCTCAGTTTTTCGTAAGTCATGCTGGTGTTTTTCTTCTTTTGCCCCCACATCTGGGCGACAGCCTCCGACTTGAGGAACTTGAAGACCCCCTCCCGCCTGTCTTCCCACTTCATCAGGCCCTGGTTCCTCTCAGGGTGGATCAGGATGTCCCGAATGAATTCCCATAGGTGGGCACTGCGAGGCGCTTTAGAGAGACGAAAGGACAGAGTTCAAATATGTCTGTGTTGTTTTGTATATGCATTTGTACTGTGTATGTGTGTGTCTTTGTCCACTGCATGTGCACACTAAACCGATACGTGACCTGATCACAGACATGCAAAATGGATGCAAAGCATATAACTGCAAAAACCGCTTGGCTGTATACTAACGTGTGTTGTGTGTGTGTGTGTGTGTGTGTGTGTGTGTGTGTGTGTGTGTGTGTGTGTGTGTGTGTGTGTGTGTGTGTGTGTGTGTGTTGCAAAACTGAGCTAATTATTCAACCATAGACGTACCACTTTTGCTTTTTTTCAAATTATCGTTGAAGGGGCTGTCATGGTTTCGGCTGCGTTTAGGGGGTCGCCCCCTTGGTCTTTTCACTCTCAACTCCTCTTTCTCAATTTTGATGTTCTCTTCTGTCAACAGAACGGTTCGTGTAAGTGTTAGTTTTAAATGGGAAAACAATGCATATATGTGCAATACATATGCACCAATCAACTCAAAATTGGTCATTTTGTTTGGACTTAAGAATTCATCAACCAAGCCCTTAACAAAAACCAGTCACCCTGCTTGTAGATATCAACCAGTGCTTCTGAAACATTTACGGATCAAAACTTCATACAGAGCAGAAGAACAACACAACTTTAAGGGAATATTCTACCTTTTGTGACGTTTTTAAAAGGAAAAGGTGCTGGTGAATACTTTTGAATACTCACTTGCAATCTGAGGGCAGGAAAACTCGGGGTCTGAATCGCTGCTCCTGGACTCTGGAGAACTGGGGGTCTGGAAGCCGAATCCACCACCTGGACACAGGTTTCAAATTTATATATCATTTGCTGAGAGAAGGATGTAAAAAAAACTTTTGATGAGACGCTAGAAGAAAAAATAAGCAGAAAAGAGGGATTTAGCACCACTGACCGGAGGAGGAAGAGCTGTACTCGCTGTCTGACAGGTAGTCTGTTTCTCTCAGAGGGTTCATGGGGAGCATGGTCAGGTGTGGCAGGTCATATTTGGTCCCATAGTCAAATTCCCTCTTGTTGTCACAAGCTGCTGATAAGTAATCAAAGTACCACAATTAGCCCAATAAGACCAACGTCTTCGTTTTATTATGGAAATAGGTCATAACATTGCAGATATGTACCTTCTGCGACTTTCAGTGTGCTGAGAAAAGGGAAGTTTAGGTTGTCCAGGAACCCTTCCAGAAGCTGACACGTCTCACTCAAATCTGTCCCAGAAAGGACCTGAAGTTCTGCGAAAAGAAAACCAATGGAAAGACATTATGAATAATCCATATTTCTGGCTAGATTACAATGAAAAAGAGAATTAAATAAGAGTGGATAATGCGTTAGCGTCTTATACCGTGCTTATTCTTGTGCTCCTGGAGACTCTGGTAGAGATGTGGGCCAAGCTGTTGACCGAAGATGCCAACCATCTGGCCTTGGTTCATTTGGCATAGGGTGTCCCCATCCATTGTGCAGTAGTCCAGATATAGCGTGTTTGCATCAAACTTAATGCTGTCAATGTGGTCGCTGATCCACTCCAGAACGTTGTCCATGGTCCAGTGCTGAGGGTTGACGTGTTTATACCACTGGCCTGTAGGCATACAGGAAGGAGAAATGTTTAGTGCTACTAACTAGACAAGTGTCAAGGGATAAGATGGTGTGCGCTTGTGTCTTTTGTAGTCCAGAAGTGAGACCTTAACAATAATAGCCAGTACACAATAGGCTAGACCAGCTATAACCATAACACAACTCACAAGGGTCGCCCTTGAATGATAATAAGTCTGTCTTTTAAGGTAAAAATGCTTTCCTCTGAAGATAATTGTTATGTCCCCACCTGTTAAACTACCTGTGTTGAGGACTGGTATCACTTTGTTTCATCACCCATTTCAG
Organism: Lampris incognitus; assembly: GCF_029633865.1. Lineage (NCBI taxonomy): Eukaryota > Metazoa > Chordata > Actinopteri > Lampriformes > Lampridae > Lampris > Lampris incognitus. Next base: position 138,311,074 of record NC_079212.1, on the reverse strand, counting down.
GTACTTCTCACTGAGGCCAGGCAAACAAAGCCCGGGCTATTTAAACAGTGAGGTGGCAACATTCTTCAGGTGGTAATGTTGAGTTAAACATTAGCCAGCTAGCAAATAATTGAGCCAGCATTGACTAAATGAGGTGAAAGCAAAGTTCAGCGAGCCAATACCCTTTCTGTCTGACTTTTTGTTTGATAATGACGGACTGTGTTTGGTGTGAGATTGGCTTGTTGGTTTCTGCGGAGACTCTCGGTGAAACTGAAACGAGTTAAATATTTCCATTAAGGGCTCGGGTACATGAGACCATTCTAATAAACCACTGGGCGTCAAAAAAAAAAAGAAAGATGCCCACATTTTATTTTTTTATTTTTTTGCAGAGAGGTTTGAGAATATTTCACATAAACAAAGTCTCAGAAAATAAACCACAAAAAAACACAAAGCAAGGACACAACACATGACTGGGAATGTAACACGTACCCATTACACCGAAGCTGTGGTCCGGGGTTGTCATCGTGTTGATGGCGGGAAGCTGGGCGGGCACAGTGCACTGCTGCTGCAGGGCATCGGGGGTACCAGGCTGGTACATGGTGAGGTTCGCATGGGTCAGGATGCTGCTCAGGCACGGGGATGACATGGATTTACCGTGTTAAGACCCAGCAGGAGGTAGGGAACCGCAAACTGGTGAATTGAGAGACAACGGCACGGTTGAAAGTTAGTACACTTCTTCATACATCCAAAATTATGTTCGGTACTTGAATGTAGTTAAAGGGTCAATTCTCATATTTTCCTATTGTCATCGTCATCATCATCATCATCATCATCATCATAATCCCATCATCCAGCAAACTCTGACTGCATGTGACTGCTACTAGCTAATAGATGACTCAGAAGTTATACCTGATTTGGGTGTTAAGTGGCAAATAGATGCAAAAAAAAGAAAAGCTGCCCGAGAGCGATCCAAAACGGGTGTGTTGTATTAATCCACCAAGTGTGAGGCTCTCCACATTAGATCCTTTCGCCCCCTTCCTCCAACTCTATTCATCAGCTCTTAACGCTGTCAAAAAGGCGTGCTTTACCTGTTTCTACATTTACCTGTGGGTTTTTATAGCCCACTGAGATGGGAGGGAGGGAGGGAGTTGGGGTGGGAGGGCTGAGGTGAGTTCAGGGGAATTCCACCTCAACAGAAGCCACGCCTCCATCCATCCCGCCTCATTGTCCTCTTCCTGAGAACTTGATTAACAAAACAAACCTGCCCACTAGATTCTTCACCTCTGTTTACCTCATACGCAAAAGCTCCCAAACACACACACACACACACACACACACACACACACAATTTGCAGCGACTTTCTCCTCTTAATTCCCCATTTGCTCTGTCTCTGTCCTCACACAGACGCACAACCTTCCCTCAGCAGGATTGTCTCTTTTCCTCAGAAACTGTTGAGTAGGTGATGTTAAATCAGGCAGTGCTGAGGAAAAAAAGTGGGAGAACTGCAAAAACCTTTCCAAAAAAAAAGAAGAAGAAGAGCCTCACGTGGCCCGAGCCACTGTAAACCTTGTTGTCCTTTTTATCGCCGGTCAGCGAGCGAGGCTGACCCAGATAGCACCATGACGGGAGGGCCTTTATCAAGGCTGCTGGTGATTAAGGTGCATTAAAAGCTGAGATTTCATCATCGCGCGGCACTCCGCCTGCACCTGTTTTCACGTTCTGACTCGGGATCAAACTTTGCAGTGACACAACTCTTGTTTTTTTTAAAAAGCAAGTTTTTAAATTGTTAACCGAACCGCCACCCAGGTAGACAAAGACACGCAAACCCGTGCCCCTGCTAATCCCTATGGCTCGAGCCATTCTAGACCATGACCCCATTCATTATCTTTGTTCTATTTTCTGTATTATATATACATACATACATACATACATACATACATACATACATACATACATACATACATATATATATATATATATATATATATATATATATATATATATATATATATAATACAGCATAGTCCACTTTTTAATTCGACATTGTCTGTCTGTCACATGATATTGCTTGTTTGGAGATGTACTCTATGAAGAAATTTGATTTGACTATATCATTGACGGTCCTTTCTCATGTCCCTTTTTACAATTTTTATTTACTATGATTTCTAATCATATTATCTGTCATACTGCTTAGTATTTTATCATTGCCTGTCGGTGAATGCTGTAAGTATCACTGTCTCTTATTGGTATTTTATCTCTCTTTGACCTTTTGTCTTGGATTCATTTTTTTCTTTTATGGGTTTATTGGTATTTTGGGTATTTAGCACTTGAACTGGAGCAACTGCAATTTCTTTGCGCTGAACAATGACAGTTAAGCGCCCTACTCTACTAGCTTCTAAGTTGTGACAGTCAGCTTATCTAACTAGTTACTGGCAACGTCTCTAAAAATGTTGACGACAGCCGAATCAAAAATAATTGGCAAAACTGAGGTGATTGCATGTATGTATGCAGGATGTTCAACAATTTGATTGACAATTTACTGCAAAAAAAAAACAAAAAAAAACATCATTCTGGTGCAGCTGAACAAGCCAGTTGGTAGAATCACTGTAATGCACCATGGCTTGTTGTAGCTCGATGCCTGCACTCAGTGGCCAGTGAATGCACAGATTCATTGACCGCCTTTCCAATACACATCAAGAACTAACGAATCACATCAATTACACACCAAGAATCTTCTATTAAACTCAAATGCTGTTAATTTATAATGTGTATATGTATAGGTGTATCTTTCTATGGGTGGAGTATCACTAGCGGCAGAAGAAGAAAACCACTTTATCTTTTTCATTGTAGTCTTACAATGAAATTTATTCTCTGTATTTAACCCATCCTATTGTATAGGAGCAATGGGTAGCTGCAGCATGCGGGGACAAACTCCCGTTCCTCTTTCTATTGCCTTGCTCAGGGGCACAGACAGGCGTATTAACCCTAACATACAGGTCTTTTTGATGGTGGGATGAAACCGGAGCACCCGGAGGAAACCCACTCAGACACAGGGAGAACATGCAGACTCCACACAGAAAGGACCTGGGGCGGCCTGGGTTCGAACCCAGGACCTTTGTGCTGTGAGGCAACAGTGCTAACCACTGGGTCACCATGCCACCAGCTAGCAGCAGAAGTGAAAAAAAACAAAACATGAAATATTGTGATATGTTGTAGTATGATAGTGATGCGTTGTAACATTACACAGTAGGTGAGCTTCGGAAAACATTAAAGAGGGGGTGAACCCTTGCTTTACTTTTTTTTTAGCTGAAAATGTGTTTGAATGAGCCTAAGGTGGTGAACTGATCGCCTATCTGGATAAATCTAACACAAAACGAGACGAAGAAAATCTATGCTTTTTCATGCACCCTGGAGAAACGCACATTACCATCAACCCCCCTCTGAACTGCTTAAGTCATAGACCTAAGACACAGAGACCCATGTGACATAGGCGACACATACGGGATCCGGGATATGAGACCAATAAAGTATGAGGCAAGTAGAAAGATAACACGCCGGTGTTAGCCGAATAAACCCTCTGAGTAGACAGACTTATGACTGAAACCTGGTTGGACAAGGCCAGCAGTGTAAACCCTCTTCTTGAATCGGCCCCTCCGAACTATAATTTTAGTAATACCACCAAAGAGGACCGGGGGGAGGGGGGGGGTTAGGGTAGCAACCCTAATAAAAGATTGATAGCAATGCAAGCAAGTGTCATTTGGTAATTTTATGCCATTTGAATACCTCTGTGCTCTCTTTAAATGCTCACCTCACATTCTACTTGCAATTATTCACAGACCTCCAAGGCACTTAGCTCGACATTTTCTTGAGGAGTTGGGCAAACTCTTATCTGCATATAGCTCTCATTTTCTAGTAATAGCTGGTAACTTCAACATCCACATTGATGACCCAAAGGATAATTATGCAAATAAACTTAACGCACTATTTGATACTTTTGGCCTATGTCAGAATGTAAAGTCACTCACCCACTCTCAAGGACATACTCTGGACATGATCATCACTAAGGGTCTCAATACTTCAATAGAGGTCAAGGACTTGACTCTATCGGATAATTTTTGTGTAGTTTTTTGACTTGTTTGTTATATCCAATCCTCAAATCTGAACAGTGGTTGTAAAAAAGAGGTACTTAAGTGTCCGTACTGCTGCTCTTTTTAGACAGGCAATATCTACAAGTTCAAGTGCAATATCTGACTCTGTTGATGTTCTGCTGAATAACTTAATTTCCAAAATGTTGTAAATAATAAACAACACTGCATAAGACAATCACCTATAAACAGAAAGCACCCTATAGACATGATCCAAAGTCGAAGGAAAAGAGAATGCAGAAAAACTGAACACAAATGGCATAAAACTAAACTGCAAATACACTATGACATTTACAAAGGCATGCACCATTCCTAAAACAATACAATTTACAAAGTAGAACAATCTTTTTCCTCCAGTATCTTAAAGAAAAATAAAAATAATGCACACACTTCATTTGCTACGGTAGAGACACTGACAAATCCTATCCTACAATTTGCTCCTGAATTTCTCTCCACTGATAAGTGTGATGAATCTGCATCTACTATTACTTTCAGCTGCTCCCGCTAGGGGTCGCCACAGCGGATCATCCGTTCCCATTTCTTCCTGTCTTCTGCATCTTCCTCTGTCACACCAGCCACCTGCATGTCTTCCCTCACCACATACATAAACCTCCCCTTTGGCCTTCATCTTTTCCTCTTCCCTGGCAGCTCCATATTCAGCATCCTTCTCCCAATATACCCAGCATCTCTCCTCCTCACATGTCCAAACCATTTCAATATTGTCTGGGAATGTTCTCATTCATCCAGGTCATGGTTATCCAAAGGAGTTGAATCAAGTCCAGTTGCACTTGATTCAACTCCTTTGGACATCTCAATATTGCCTCTCTTGCTTTGTCTTCAAACCATCCAACTTGAGTGGTTCCTCTAATGTAATTGTTCCAAATCCTGTCCTTCTTCGTTACTCCCAATGAAAATCTTAGCATCTTCAACTCTGCCAATTTGCATAATTTTTTACAAATAAAATGGATGGTTTCAGACTTGGGATTAGCGCAAGCCTGAACCAAACTTTCAACTTACCAGCTATAACTACAAGGAAATCAGTCCTGATGTCAGAGTTCAGCCCCATCACCAGAGATATCCTTGTAGAAATAGTGTGGCACCTTAATTTACCCACTTGTTTTCTTAACTGTTTGCCCACTAACTTTAAAAAAAATGTTTCTGACTCCTTAGAAACTGATGTTCTTAACATAGTGAATGTATCACTTCAGTCTGGCATCTTTCCTTCATTCTTGAAAACTGCAGTTAAGCCCTTATTTTAAAAAAAAGTAACCTAGATACCTCTACCCTCAGCAACTTCCAACCCATCTCAAACTCACCGTTTTTCAGCAAAATTATAGAGAAGGCAGTTTTTAATCAGCTAACACATTTCGTAATTTTAAATGACTATGTTGTCAAAATTCAATCAGGCTTTCATGCCAATCACCGCATAGAGAGTCCTCTTATATAAGTTTTAAATTATATTCATTTTAATAATGATTTAGGGAAGACATAAATTTTAGTGCTTTCAGATCTTAGTGCATTGATACCATCGATCACAGTATACTTTTACACAGACTGTAAAATTGGGATGGTTTCTCTGGAACAAATTTAAAATAGCTGAATCATACTTGGAGGGCGGGGATTATTTTGTCGCTATAGGGAATCATATTTCAAAATGCATGCCCTTGACCTGTGGTGTCCCTCAAGGGTCAATTCTCGGACCGCTCCTGTTTAACCTGTACATGCCTCCATTTGGCCACGTAATTCAGAACAACAACCTTGCTTATCATAGTTATGCTGATGACACTCAAATTTACCTAGCGCTCTCATCAAATAACTATGGTCCTCTAGAGTCATTATGCAAAAGCATTGTGCAAATGAATAAATGGATGTCTCAAAACTTCTTGCAATTAGACAAAGAAGTGCTTTTTTACGAATGTTTTTAAACTCAAGGTCTTATTATTATTGTATTACTATTATTTCTATTTTATGTTGCTCTTTTTTCAATTGTGTTGTTGTAACGTTGTATCATGTTGTTTTAACTTCTCTGCACAGCATCTTGAATCTACCATACCATGTGCGAAACGTGCTTTATAACTAAAACTGCCTTGCCTTATGAGAAGCTACAACACTGCAATCTTCAGTCTAACTCACACCTCCATCCCTGTCTTCTACATCCACACCCTTTTATAGCCTTTATACATAGACACCACATCACTGTCCTCTACATCTACACCCTATTTATATGCTTTATATATGGACACCACCATCACTGTCCTCCATACCTACACCCATTTATATCCTTTATACATGGATAGCACCATCACTATCCTCTACATGCGGGGCCGCTGCTGTTCATTTAGGTGCCCTAAGCGTAATTACTTTGTGCCCCCCCCAAAAAAAAAACAAACAAACAGAAGAAATCTAACATAAATCAAAAGATTATGTGTGCATGTTATTATTATTTAAACCTGATATGTTCAGCAAAACTTTATATTTTACATTTCCATTCATACAAGAAATGACAACACGATTAATAGGCTACAACTTAAACAAGAACTTAGGCTACCACTACAATTAAAATAAAAAATAAATAAAATCAGAGAAACAGAAACCAAATGTGCAATGCATTCAGCAACAGCTATGTATACAGCTAAATAGCTCTAATAGAGCGGAAAGTTTCTGTAGTAATGCACTCTTTTGTACAATTCCACTACTACTACTACTATTACTACTACAATAACAAGAGGAACAAGATCAGTACAGTACATTTGTGCCTACTACTAGGTTACAGGATGTAATAATTGTGATGTGCTACTTAGATACGTCTCTAGAGGGAGCTCACACATTTTAAAGCCTACAAAGCGGCACTGTATATCCGCCTAACCTACAAACGGATTGTAAAATGATGCAGATAGAATCCAGTTATGAAATGAAAGTTCGGTTTATTATACATTTGTATGAATGATGTTATTCTTCTTCCCGCATCAGCTTCATGACCATTGCCAGTCAGTCTCTCATCATAAGATATAGCTACAGGGCCGCGTGCAGGGTTGGTCAGATTACTTTGAAATACAGTCAGTTACTGAATACAAATTACATGGTAATTTTTTAATTAGTAACGTAATCCATGGGATTACAAAAAATGTACTGTAGTCCGAATACTTTTGGATTACTTCAAGATCAAACATTAAAAATATTGCACCTTATTGCGAAAAATGGATGCAGCCACAAAATATTGAGTTCCACAAATATGTTTTTTTCACGTTAAACATCTCAAAACATTTTCAATGCAAATAAAATGCATTTTGCATAATCAATATTTACAGTTGGTACTGGCGCAAACTACCGGTGAGTCACTGAGTCACTCAAACCTGCATTCTATGGGGTACCGATTGTGAACTTGAATAGGAACATTTTCACAGGCCTTTTTTTCTCTCTCGCAGATTTAGAAATCTGGTAGTATAAATAAATCCTTTCTTTGGAAAGACTTCATTTATAAATCTAACCCTTGAAAGAAGACATTTAAATATTTGTTTTAAATATCAAACCGTTCTTACAAAATAAATATTAAGCAAAGATTAAATATTTAAATGAAATCTAAATGTTTTATAAAAAAATAAATATTTAGTTATAAATTGAATATTTAATTATATTATATATAATGCATGATACACTGTTAAATAAATATTTATTTACATTTTAAATATTTCTCGTAAATCTTAAACCTAAATGATATAAATATTTAGTCAAAAACAAATATTTCAATTAAATCTTAAATCTGGGACTTTAAATATTTAAGTTAAATCTAAATGTTCATTTTACAGTTTGCCGCATTTAGCAGTTTGCTGTGGAAATCGACATACAAATTAAATAAATCTGAAAAAGTACATATCAAAGATTTAGATATGTTAACTATTTATTTCTGAACCAAATATTTATTATATAAGTTAAATATTTAACAGCAAGCTAAATATTCGTTTCATTGATGCAGATGTAACATTTAAATGTATAATTTGTCAGCAAATATTTATTTAGCGGAAGAGATTTAAGATATGAGCCAAATATGTATTTTCTGTTCAAATATTTAATTATGTGTCTTATATTTAGATATAATTTATATATTTAGTTCGATGTTATTTATGTATTTATGATCACTGAATTTAATATTTAAATAGTCGTTCCCTCCTAACATATGTAACCATGCGTTATGAGTGGGCCTATACTTATTAAAGTGAGAAAATAATAACATAGAGTTTCCGAAAACTGAGTCAGGACGACATGTTTTATTGCTCTCACATTACACATGTAACATTGTTCACTCCCCCGCATAATAGATACACCTCTTCCATTTATACCCTTCACAATAAGAGCCCCTGACCATATAAACTGCATGACTGAACTTAAAATCACTCCGAGCATTACACTTAGAGGTAACTCAATAAAATGGCTTACATACCTCCCCTCCTTAGAAAAAAAAAATACGCCCTCGTTTCTAAATACCGGTATAACCAGCCACAACCAAACATGGTGGCCACATTAGCCAAACAGCACAAAAAGGCAAACGGTAAACAAGGTTATGCATGTCCCCCTCACACAACCGCATAGTCAAATAAAATATACCCCAGCAAACCCACTAGTACACCAGATATAGCGGACACACCATTGCATGTGTACATACCCTATAGGCACTTAAAAGTGAGAGAACATTGGGTTTGTTTGTTTTTTCATTGCATGAGAAGACATTAACCATACCAACTCACTAACACATCAGTAACGATAAGTGACAAAGACCTTGAAATGAACTGCCTGTCTCACAGTTCTGCCGTAACGAGACACAGCCCGTAGTGTCTCACTGGGGTCCGTAACATGAACGGTCCCTGTGCCACTCGGGGCCAGGGGCTCCTCAGTCCCACAGTCCCTGTCTGGCGATCCCTCATCCAGCAGTGAGGGAGTATGAGAAGAAGAAGGGAGGCTCGGAGGACCAGCAGGCATCAGTCCAACTGTGTAGGGTTTCAGCCTGTCATCATGGACAATTTGCTCCTGTACGCTGGAGCTCAAAAGACTGCCAATACAATACGCGAGTCCAGGTTACCCTTGAGAGTCCAGCACAGCCAGGACACTGTAGGGTCCCTTCCAGTGTGGGGCAAGTTTCATACAGTCCTCAGTGGGGTCCTCAGAGCATTGCTCTTAGAGGTAACTCAATAAAATAGCTTACGCATAGATGGCCTCTTTGACTCCCCGTTCAAACCCTTGTCCCTCCCTATCAAGGATGTGCACATCCTCATCCTTGAAAGGGTGGCCACTGGCCTGTAGATGGGTGTAGACTGCGGAGTCCTGTTCTGACGTGGTGGCTCTCCTGTGTTGTGCCATTATTTTGGCCAGCGTCTGTTTAGACCAGGGATGCCCAACTCCAGGCCTCGAGGGCCGCAGTGTCTGCAGGGATTTGTTCCAACCATGCACGACACCACTTTATTTAACTAATTAGCTCACCTCGTGGATCAAGGAGGGAAAGGAATTAGTTAAATCAGGTGGTGTAGTGCATGGTTGCAACAAATACCTGCAGACACTGCGGCCCTCGAGGCCTGGAGTTGGGCACCTCTGGTTTAGACGCTGGTCTACACCCATCGACAGACCAGTGGTCACTCTTTCGGGGATGAGGATGTGCACATCCTTGATAGGGAGGGACAATGGTTTGAACGGGGAGTCAGAGAGGCCATCTATGAACGACTATCCCTGCTGTGATTGCAACCATTCCCAAATCCTCTGTGAATAGTACACATGGCCTGTGAAACTCTAGTTAATAATGGTCACACCCATATTTGCATATGAAATTGGCCGGTTTCGGTCGTTACGCAACTGTACTGTTAATAGGAACTGTAATCCCTCCCCTAACCCTAACCCTAACCTGCTTTCACCTCTTAACCATCGCCCCCTGCTGGCACTGCACCTTCATACACGCTGGACCGGCGGGTGTATTACGCGCTTTGGCGCGGTACCGATATTTCATGTTGATTTTTCTATTGGGTGGTAAAACTGATTAGAAAAAATAAAGCAAAACAAAAAACGAGCTGGCATCACGAGGCACTGCTGAGGGAGAAAACCTATTCTTAAGCTTTCTTCTCGGGTAAAATACGAATTACAGTTGCCCCACTCACCCTCCCGCCGTCCAAATTGGCCTTCATCAGTTGGAGCCGTCCACTGCACCAAGACTTGCACCGCAGCTTCTCACAAGTCTACACAGAGAATTGAACTGGCTAATGCCCCCGCGTCGTCTCTCTGCCCCCCCCCCCCATGTCTTACTGGGCTGTAACATGATGGACACCACGCGTGTCACCTACGCAATATGAAATATGGATGTTTTTGATGCCCCCGTGTGGTGTAGGCAAATCTGGGGTGTTGACTGTAATGTACGTTTTACCCCGGAAGTAAGAGAACCTATAGATTTCACCCCCCCCCCTCAAATCAGCTCCTTACTGCCCCTTTAACCGGAGTAGCTTTCAGTCCGGGTATTTCTAAAGCACCAATACGCTTGTGCGTGTGTCCCATCATTAAAATCATCGAAAGGAGGGTGGAAAATGTCAACATTTCAAAAGTGTCCCCCAGCTATATGATTATATACACTGACAAGGGACACGGGAGTGACGTCAGGGGATAAATCATCACGGCTTCCACACGTGAAGTCTCTCCGATATTTCACAAGTGGCTCACCAGCTCTCCTTTTCCCAGCATGCTGTTGGAAACAGGCGCGTCGAGGAATGCTACCGGACAGGTTTTCGCTTTTTGTTTTCGTGTGTGTGTTTCTGTGTCAAGCCGGCAGCTACTGTGGCTCGCGGGCCAGCCAGTAAGGCGTTTCGGCGGCGCGGCCTCCTCTTCTTCGCCTGACGCCACACCTCGTCACATGCGCTGCGGCCCGGCGGAGGGGATTTCCACTGTTTTCACACAGCCATTAAAAAAAGAAAAAATTAGTTGTGTCACAATAGAGCAATTACCCAAAGAGGTGTGGTTACTGCTCTTGTGGTACTTATTAGACAAGTGTGGGCATTAAAAAAAAACCCAAATGAGTTTGTTTTAATGAAGCGCTTCGTTTGGTCAGCGTGTGAGCTTCCAGTTTGATGGCCCATCTTCAGCCGCCGTCTGGTTATGCTTTCTGGAAATCCGCGGCGGGGAACGTTTCTGATGGCGTTACTCCAGATTTGCCGGACATTTGCCATTAAATGGAGCTGAGGTGTGGATTTTGACTTAATGTCTCTTTTTTTACCACAAAGATCAAGAAGATACCCCCCCCCCCACACACACACACACACACACACACAAGTTTTGTTTGTGGTATTTCTGCAAATGGGCTGACATGTTTTCTGCGTCAGCGGTGTTTTGATGATTTGTCCCCACTTTGTCAACATGTCCTACCATGGCACAGATTTATAGTAACCCTAACCCTAACCCTAACCCTAACCCGCACGTGCACAAAACCACCAAGTAGGCCCACACAGTGTGTCGCATGAAATGTTAAGATCACCAGTCGCACGATGCGGGCAGGCCTGTGGCACAGACGGTAAAGCATTTGAGGGTCTTTTTGTTTGGACAGAGAGAAAAACTTTCTTTGTGTGTTTAGACTTTACACGGGGGGGGGGGGTCGATTTTCAGGCTCTGTGCCGTCCTTTTTTGGCAGTTACCGTTTCATTACTTCGTCAACTTTTTTTTCTTTCCCTGCGGCCTCCCCTCTCCTCTGTGTGTCACACACTCTCCCCACAAACTGGTGTATGGAAGGAAGGTATGTGTGTGTTTGTGTGTTTGTGTGTGCAAGAGAGGGAGAGGGAGACAGACTTGACAGATAGGGAAGAGCGAGAGACATAAAGAAAGGGAGAGGGAGAGAGACAGACAGAGAAAGAGACAGACAGACAGACAGAGGGACATGGAGAGGAAGGGAGACAGACAGACAGACAAAGGGAGATGGAGACAGGCAGACAGAGACAGAGACAGAGAAAGACAGACAGACAGAGAAAGAGACAGAGAAAGACAAACAGACACGGAGACCGAGAGAAAGAGAGAGACAGACAGAGAGGGAGAGGAAGAGAGAGACAGAGAGAGAGGGAGAGGAAGAGAGAGACAGACAGAAAGAGAGGGAGTGGAAGAGAGACATGCAGACAGAGAGTGAGAGGGAGACATACAGACAGATAGGGAGAGCGAGAGAAGAGAGAGACATAAAGAAAGGGAGAGAGACAGACAGACAGAGGGAGACAGACAGACAGACATGGAGAGGAAGAGAGACAGACAGACAGACAAAAGGAGAGGGAGACAGACAGACAGACAGACAGACAGACAGACAGACAGAGGGAGACAGAGAAAGACAAACAGACACAGGGAGACAGAGAAAGAGAGAGACAGACAGACAGAGGGAGGCAGACAGACAGACAAAAGGAGAGGGAGACAGACAGACAGAGAGAGAGAGAGAGAGAGAAAGACAGACAGACAGAGGGAGACAGAGAAAGAGACAGACAGACAGACAGAGAGGGAGAGGAAAAGAGAGACAGACAGAAATAGGGAGAGGAAGAGAGACATACAGAGAGTGAGAGGGAGACAAACAGACAGACAGACAGACAGACATAAAAAAGGGAAAGGGAGACAGACAGACAGAGAGACTTGACTTAAAAAAGCAACTTTAATACATTGTCACACATTTACAGCAGCGTTGAAACAAAGACTCACAAAAATAACTATCTGAAAAAGTCACTAAAATGAATTCATCATTCATCACTGAACAAATGATTATAACACCACTGATTTACAAACACAACCATGCTATTCATTAATTAATAACATTGAAAATCAATTAAAACTCTGGTTTTTACTAGAGAGGTGAACACAGGGACTATTTCTTCACACAGTTTCCCTTCTATCGTCTTCTTTCTGGTGATATGTATGGACAGTTTAGCTTCGCCAGCAAGGAAGTTGAAAAGTTGTCACTTTGCTGCATTATTTTTATTGCATGCTGCTCCGAAAATAAAGCAGTTTTAGACCACACTTCACTAAAGGAAGTAAACTACTTCTACTTTCAGCTGCTCCCGTTAGGGGGCGCCACAGCAGATCATCTGTTTCCATCTCTTTCTGTCTTCTGCGTCTTCTTCTGTCACACCAGCCACCTGCATGTCTTCCCTCACCACATCCATAAACCTCCTCTTTGGCCTTCCTCTTTTCCTCTTTTTCCTGGCAGCTCCATATTCACCATCCTTCTCCCAATATACCCAGCATCTCTCCTCCACACATGTCCAAGCCATCTCAATCTTGCCTCTCTTGCTTTGTCTCCGAACCGTCCAACCTGAGCGGTCCCTCTAATATAATCGTTCCTAATCCTGTCCTTCTTCATCACTCCCAGTGAAAATCTTAGCATCTTCAACTCTGCCACCTCCAGCTCCGCCTCCTGTCTTTTTGTCAGGGTCACTGTCTCCAAACCATACAACATAGCTGGTCTCACAACCATCTTGTAAACCTTCCCTTTAACTCTTGCTGGTACCCTTCTGTCGCAAATCACTCCTGACACTCTTCTCCACCCACTCCACCCTGCCTGCACTCTCTTTTTCACCTCTCTACTGCACTCCCCGTTACTTTGGACAGTTGACCCCAAGTATTTAAACTCATATGCCTTCGTCAGCTCCACTCCTTGCATCCTGACCATTCCACTGTCCTCCCTCTCATTCGTGCATAAGTATTCCATCTTGCTCCTACTGACTTTCATTCCTCTTCTCTCCAGTGCATACCTCCACCTCTCCAGGCTCTCCTCAACCTGCACCCTACTCTCGCTACAGATCACTATGTCACCCGCGAACATCATCATCCATGGAGACTCCTACCTGATCTTGTCCGTCAACCTGTCCATCACCATTGCAAACAAGAAAGGGCTCAGAGCCGATCCTTGATGTAATCCCACCTCCACCTTGAACCCATCTGCCATTCCAAACGCACACCTAACCATTGTCACACTTCCCTCATACATATCCTGCACCACTCCTACATACTTCTCTGCAACTCCTGACTTCCTCATACAATACTACACCTCCTCTCTCGGCACCCTGTCGTATGCTTTCTCTAAATCTACAAAGACACAATGCAACTCCTTCTGGCCTTCTCTATACTTCTCAATCAACATTCTCAAAGCAAACATCGCATCTGTGGTGCTCTTTTGTGGCATGAACCCATACTGCTGCTCGCTGATCATCACCTCTCCTCTTAACCTAGCTTCTATTACTCTTTCCCAAATCTTCATGCTGTGGCTGATCAACTTTATACCTCTGTAGTTGTTACAGTTCTGCACATCGCCCTTGTTCTTGAAAATCGGTACCCGTATGCTTCTTCTCCACTCCTCAGGCATCCTCTCACTTTCCAGGATTGTGTTAAACAATCTAGTTAAAAACTCCACTGTCGTCTCTCCTAAACATCTCCATGCCTCCACAGGTGTGTCATCTGGACCAACTGCCTTTCTAGTCTTCATCCTCTTCATAGCTGCCCTCACTTCCTCCTTGCTAATCCACTGAACTTCCTGATTCACTATCCCTACATCATCCAACCTTCTCTCTCTCTCTCTCTCTCTCTCTCTCTCTCTCTCTCTCTCTCTCTCTCTCTCTCTCTCTCTCTCTCTCTCTCTCTCTCTCTCTCTCTCTCTCTCTCTCTCTCTCTCTCTCTCTCTCTCTCTCTCATTTTCTTCATTCATCAGCCCCTCAAAGTACTCCTTCCACCTTCTCAACACACTCTCCTCACTTGTCAGCACATTTCCATCTCTACCCTTGATCGCCCTAACTTGCTGCACCTCCTTCCCAGCTCGGTCCCTCTGTCTAGCCAATCGGTACAAGTCCTTTTCTCCTTCCTTAGTGTCTAACCTGTCATACAACTCACCATACACCTTTTCCTGTGCCTTCGCCACCTCTCTCTTTGCTTTACGCTGCATCTCCTTGTACTCCTGTCTACTTTCTTCATCTCTCTGACTATCCCACTTCTTCTTTGCCAAACTCTTCCTCTGTATACTCTGCTGTACTTCCTCATTCCACCACCAAGTCTCCTTGTCTTCCTTCCTCTGTCCTGATGACACACCAAGTACCTTCCTAGCTGTCTCCCCCACTATTTCTGCAGTGGTTGTCCAGCCATCTGGCAACTCTTCACTACCACCCAGTGCCTGTCTTACCTCCTGCCTGAACTCCACACAAGTCTTCCTTCTTCAACTTCCACCATTTAATCTTCGGCTGTGTCTTCACTCGCTTCCTCTTCTTGGTCTCCAAAGTCATCCTACAGACCACCATCCGATGCTGCCTAGTTACATTCTTCCCTGTCACAACCTTGCAGTCTCCAATCCCTTTTAAATGGCGCCTTCTACATAAGATATAGTCCACCTGTGTGCACTTTCCTCCACTCTTGTATGTCCCCCTGTGTTCCTCCCTCTTCTTGAAATATGTATTCACCACAGCCATTTCCATTCTTTTCGCAAAATCGACCACCATCTGTCCTTCCACATTTCTCTCCTTGACTCCATACCTTCCCATCACCTCCTCATCACCTCTGTTCCCTTCACCAACATGTCCATTGAAGTCCGCTCCAATCACCACTCTCTCCTGCTTGGGTACCCTCTCCACCACGTCGTCCAACTCATTCCAGAATTCTTCTTTTTCGTCCATCTCACACCCAACTTGCGGGGCATATGCGCTGATAACGTTCAGCAATACACCTTCAATTTCCAGCTTCATACTCATCACTCTGTCTGACACTCTCTTCACCTCCAGCATGCTCTTGACATACTCTTCCTTCAGAATTACCCCTACCCCATTTCTCCTCCCATTCTCACCATGGTAGAAGAATTTGAACCCACCTCCGATACTCCTGGCCTTACTCCCCTTCCACTTGGTCTCTTGCACACACAGTATGCCTACCTTTCTTCTTTCCATCATGTCAGCCAGCTCTCTCCCTTTACCAGTCATAGTGCCAACAGTCAAAGTTCCGACGCTCACCTCCACATGCCTACCCTTCCTCCTCTCTAGCTGCCTCTGGACATGCCTTCCCCCTCTCCTTCTACTTCGCCCAACAGTAGCATAGTTTCCACCGGCACCCTGCCGGTTAACAGTACTGATGGCAGTCTTGGTAACCCGGGCCTCGACCGATCTGGTATGGAAATCTTATTTATTATATTTGATTTGGCAAAGATTTTACGCCAGATGCCCTTCCTGACACAACCCTCCCCATTTATGAAGGCTTGGGACCGGCACTAAGAATGCACTGGCTTGTGCATCCTCAGTGGCTGGGTTACTAAATGAAGTAAACAAACCATCAAAAACGCCAAAAAGTCCCCTAAGTCTTCCGCAGTCAAAAAACCCCAATGAAAAACAGTTTCTCTCAACCCACAGAAAGGACGTTCATTACAAACAGTGTGATTAATTACAGACATGAAAGAGTTCACTGCAACAGCTCCATGTTACATTCTTCTCCACCGTTGGTCACCTGTTGGCTTGTTTAGAGGCAGGTTATAGACAGAGAGAGAGAGAGAGAGAGAGAGAGAGAGAGAGAGAGAGAGAGAGAGAGAGAGAGAGAGAGAGAGAGAGAGAGAGAGAGAGAGAGAGAGAGAGAGAGAAAGAAAGGGAGAGAAAGACAGACAGAGAAAGAGAGAGACACAGACAGAGGGAGACACAGACAGAAAGAGAGGGAGACAGACAGAGAGGGAGAGGGAGACAGACAGATAGACAGACAGAGAGAGGAAGCATGAGAGAGAGAGACAGACAGAGAGGGAGAGACGCAGACAAGGCAGACATAAAGAAAGGGAGAGGGACAGAGACAGACAGACAGAGAAAGAGAGGAAGACAGACAGACAGAAAAAGAGGGAGAGACACACAAACACGGAAAGAGAGGGAGAGAACGAGACAGAGAGGCAGACAGAAAGAGGGGGAGAGACAGACAGACAGAGAGAAAGAGGCACAGACAGAGGGGGAGAGGGAGAGACAGACAGAAAAAGAGGGAGAGAAAGAGACAGACAGACAGACTGACTGATTGACTTCAGAAAGAGAGAGGAAGAGAGACAGAGACGGGGTTTCTGTGACGCCGCTGCTAAATTTGTTCACTCACGTTGTGTTGACATCATCGCCGCTGTACTGTCACCTGTTTAGCAGTGACTAAAGGTGAGACTCTTTATATATATATATATATATATATATCTGGAGACTCCCAGAGTAGTTTGCCACTGAAAAGAAAGGTTGGGTGAAGGACATCGTCCACCAGATTATTCATTCACCAGCTTAACTCACCTCGCTCCCTTTTCATCAGTTTTTATTCTCGGCCTCTTCTGACAGCTTGACAATGAATTATTGTGGAAAACCCCCAAAGGCAGTGAGAGGACGGATGAGTCAGGGGCTGTCAGGGGTCAGAGAGGTGGGGAAAAAAGAGACCTAATCTTTTTTTCCTTTTTCCAAATTTAGTAACGCCCAGTAATGTTTATGTAGTGGATGGACATTGCGCTCATTCAGGTTAACGCCATTTATCAATCAGCTGCCTGTCAAATGGCATCATCTGCACCGAGATAATAATACACTGTTTTCTCTGACAGCAGCTTTTTTTCAAAAGGAGTTGGAGGAGGAGGGGTGAATATTTCCAAATACTATGATGTATCATCACAGGAAAAACTGTGGGCGGAAATTACAGACTACCAATTCAGCCTATAGTTTGCTCGAATGCAAGGATGCTTCTTTCACAACTTCTTTGATAAACAAAAGTGCGGCGGCACGGTGGCCCGGGGGTTAGCACTGTTGCCTCACAGCAAGAAGGTCCTGGGTTCGAACCCCAGGCCGTCCCAGATCCTTTCTGTGTGGAGTTTGCGTGTTCTCCCCGGCTCTGCGTGGGTTTCCTCCGGGTGCTCCGGTTTCCTCCCACCATCAAAAAGACATGCGAGTTAGGGTTAATACTCCGGTCTGTGTCTGTGACCGAGGCAATGGAAAGAAGAACTGGAGTTGGTTCTCGGGTGCTGCAGCTGCCCACTGCTCCTATACAATGGCATGGGTTACATGCAGACAACACATTTCATTGTAAGAATACAATTCGTTGTAAGAATACAGCGTCGAATAAAGTGGCTTTCGTATAGTAGTATGGGAAACCCACCTGAGTGGGGAGGAATTTGGGGGGGGGGGGGTTATTTTAAGCAATAACATATCTATGATTTTTCATGGCAATTATACCAAGATGATATTCAGATATTGTCTTGTTGTGAATTTGTTCCTGGCCACAATCTTCTCCTGTTTTTCTCAGTTCAGCCCCCCCCCCCCGGACAGGAACCAGAGGGAAAGTAAGTGACAGAGCCAAATACCTCTAAGCTATGAGACTGTTTTCATGCTTCCCAGCACTCAGTCATAACATCGCCTCTGCAATCCTGCCATTACGGCAAGCCTAAATGAAAAGTATTGGTGACCTCTAGTGGAGAGAGAGAGAGAGAGCAAAAGAGAGGGGGGGGGTATAACTCAAGACGTGCTCTGTGCAGCTTGTACAAAATCTACCTATCTATCTATCGATCTATCTATCGATCTATTTTAAAGCACTTTTCTAAAACAATGGTACAAAGTGCTTTACAAAAAATGTAAAACCAGACAAGACAAAAATAAGAGTAAAACCAAATGAGTAAGAGTCAAAATAAAAACAGTATAAATAGATAAATAAAACTATCAACCATTTGCAAAAGCTTTCATAAAAAGAAAAATTTTAAGACCATATTTAAAAGAAGCTAGAGACTTGGTTTGTCTTAGTTCAACAGGAAGAGAGTTTCATAGTGGGGGCTCTAACAGCAAAAACCCGATCACCCTTTGTAACAAACCGGGATCTGGGAATAACCAGCAGGGCTCCATCTGCAGATCTTAATGCTCGAGGGGGCATATACCAGATCAATAAATCACAAAGGTATTTAGGAGCAAGACCATTTAAAGCCTTGAAAATGAGCAATAAAATTTTAAAATCAATTCGAAGTATCAGGGAGCCAGTGTAGGGAGGCAATCACAGGAGTGATATGGTCATGCCTCTTTGTCCCGGTAATGAGCCAAGCAGCGGCGTTTTGTACCAACATAAGACATTGGAGTAAGCCCTTGCTGATACCAAAATAAAGTGCATTACAACAGTCAAGCCGAGAATAGATAAAAGCATGTACAACGTTTTGCAGATTGGCAATTGATAAAAATTACCTAATTTTGGAGATTAGTTTGAGCTGGAGAAAGGATGGATTACCATGAAAGGATGGGGGAAGGATGCTGAATATGGAGTTGCCAGGGAAGAGGAAAAGAGGAAGGCCAAAGAGGAGGTTTATGGATGTGGTGAGGGAGGACATGCAGGTGGCTGGTGTGACAGAGGAAGATGCAGAAGACAGGAAGAGATGGAAACAGATGGTCCGCTGTGGTGACCCCTAACGGGAGCAGCCGATAGTAGTAGTAGTAGCTTGAGCTGGAGAAAGCATGACTGAATAACATGTTTGATTTGATTATCATAACTGAGGTTAGCATCGAATATTACCCCAAGATTCCTAGCAGCCTGCTTAAGACTATCTGACAGACCACCAAGATTAATAACAAAAGGGCTGATGGAATTTTCAGGACCAAACAGAATGACCTAAGTCTTATCATTAAATTTAAGAGAAATTTCGGACAACCAGAATTTAATGTCAGACATGCAAGTTGTGAGATTTGCTAGGGTGGTGCTAGGATCTGTGGGTTTTAGTGGCATGTATAACTGAGTGTCATGAGCATAAAAATGGTAGAGCACATTGTGATTTTGAATGACCTGGCCAATGGGTAGCATGTATATAGAAAAGAGAAGAGGGCAAAGAACTGAGCCTTGAGGGACACCGCAACTCAACTGAGCCACTGAGGAGGTAGAGTTACCAAGAACAACAGAAAAAAGTTCTGTTGGTGAGGTGGGAGTTTAATAAGCTAAGAGCCAAGCCCTTGATGCCAACCCAAGTCTCTAAGCGATGTAAAAGGATGTTGCAATCGACTGTGTTAAAGGCAGCACTTAAGTCTAAAAGAACTAAAATTGAGCAGTAACTGCTATCTGCAGTCAGCAGTAGGTCATAAGTGACCTTAACTAGAGCTGTCTTGGTGCTATGAAGTGCTCTAAAAACAGACTGCTGCTATCTTTTATTGTCTTATCATCATTTTTGCTATGTCACTTATTTTTACTACCTCACTTATTTATACTAAAGTTTGTTTGTCCTTGTTTTTATCTTGTTTTTTTTTTCTTTTTAAATAATTTACCTTGTCTAGTGTTGCTGGTCTGAGAGTCCCCAAACGAAATTTCAATGTGTGTACACAATGACAATAAAGTATTTTATCTTATTAAGAACAGTATTAGTGTTCATAAGAGAAATCAATTGAGAAGAAACTACTCTTTCCAGAACCTTAGATAGAAAAGATAATTTGGAGATTGGTCTGTAGTTACTTAGGGACAGGGGGTCTAAATTAGGTTTCTTCAACAATGGGAGAACAATGGCATGCTTAAAACTATCTGTAAAAGAATCAGAGGCCAGAAAATGATTAAGGATTTGCAGAATAATGGAGCTGATAGTTGAAAATACCTCCTTGAGAAACTTAGTGGGAATGATGTGTAAGATGCAGGAGGAGGAGTTCATAGTTCATCTATCTATCCGTCCGTCCGTCCGCCCGCCTATTTATGATCAGTTTCTGAAAAGAAAGAGTAAGCATGTAAGCATTTTATTAGGCAGTGCAAGAGAGCAGCAAAGAAGTCACGGAGAGATGGAAGGAAAGGTGGACATAAGAGGAAGAGCTCACATTTTGGAGTACACCAGAGGAAGAGGAGAGAGTGTTTGTAATAGATAATGTATTACTCTCAGGAGTGATTAAAGCTAAATCAGCTGTTCAGGTATAATGTGAGCCTTGATACACTTGGCCTCACATATATTTGATATTTTGTGCAGTATAGGTTTGTCATATCGAACTTATACTGCACAAAATATTATAGCTCTGCACAAGTGACCATATCACTGTCTGATGGAATTATCCAACTTATCCACATTACGCTCTTGCTCAATTTACTAATAGTCTGTCCTCTGCGCATCCATCACTCTGGTTTGGTTCAGCCACCGAACAGGACAGCGACAGACTACAATGGACAGTTAGGTGTGCAAAGAAAATCATTCGTGCCAACCTGCCCTCCATTCAGGACTTATACACCTCCAGATTCAGGGCAGGCAGCATCACTGCAGACCCATCACACCCTGGTCACAATCTGTTCCAACACCTCCCCTCTGGTAGGTGCTACAGAGCACTGTACACCAAAACAACCAGATGTAAAAACAGTTTCTTTCCCTGGGCTGTCATTCAAATGTACGCTTAACACTGTCAAATAAATCCAACCATTTTGTTTACAGTACACTGTACATATACTGGTACGCTCTGTCATGTCCATCTACCTCAAGCATGTATGTAAGTAACATCTATTTCAACATGTATTCTCTGCACCACTGCACCTTAATGCCTCTTATTTCACCTGTATATCATTAATGTTGTGTAAATATCTGAAGATTGTTGTGTTGTAGTGTTGTTATTCTATGTTAAGTACACTGAGAGAGACACAAAACCGGAGTCAAATTCCATGTATGTGAAAACCTACATGGCCAATGACATGATTCTGATTCTGATAATGAGACTCTATATGCACATGTCACCACAGTAGATGAAATCATATATGAATTTGAAATGATAAAACAACATAACAGTAAATAGTACTATATATATATATATAGGCCTATACTGCAATGTATTAAAATCTTTTTTCCTGTATCCGTGTTGATATTCCGCTCCTCATTAGTTGAGCACTCACAACACCAATGACGGTTTCAGAAAAAAACGCTACATATATATATATATATATATATATATATATATATATATATATATATATATATATATATATATATATATATGCCCTGTGATGGCCTGGTGGCCTGCCCAGGTAGTCTCCTTGCCTGCCGCCCAATGACAGCTGGGATAGGCTCCAGCATCCCTGCGACCCTGAGAGCAGGATAAGCAGTTCATATTATATATACTGCTCAAAAAAATAAAGGGAACACCTAAAAACACAATATAGACCTCGATGAATGAAATATTTCAGCTGAAAATCTTTATGTATTAGACAGAGGAATGTGTTTAGAGCAAAATAACCTAAGAATGATCAATGGAAATCAAAATCATTAGCCCATTAAGGTCTGGATTCAGAATCATACTCAAAATCAAAGTGGAAAATGAGAACATAGGCTGATCCAACTTCTGTGGAAATTCCTCAAGACGATTCAAAATGAGGCTCAGTAGTGTGTGTGGCCTCCACGTGCCTGTATGCACTCCCTACAACGTCTGGGCATGCTCCTGATGAGATGACGGATGGTCTCCTGAGGGATCTCCTCCCAGACCTGGATCAGGGCATCGGTCAACTCCTGGACAGTCTGTGGTACGACATCGCGTTGGCGGATGGTACGAGACATGATGTCCCAGAGGTGCTCGATTGGATTCAGGTCTGGGGAACGTGCAGGCCAGTCCATAGCATCAATGCCCTCGACATAGAGGAACTGCTGACACACTCTGGCCACACGAGGACGAGCATTGTCATGCATGAGCAGGAACCCAGGGCCCACTGCACCAGCATATGGTCTGACAATGGGTCTGAGGATCTCATCCCGGTACCTAATGGCAGTCATGGTACCTCTGGCTAGCACGTAGAGGTCTGTGCGGCCCTCCAAGGATATGCCTCCCCAGACCATCACTGACCCACCGCCAAACCGGTCATGCTGGAGGATGTTGCAGGCAGCACAACGTTCTCCACAGCGTCTCCAGACTCTCTCACGTCTGTCACATGTGTTCAGTGTGAACCTGCTCTCATCTGTGAAGAGCACAGGGCGCCAATGGCGAATCTGCCAACCAAGATGTTCTCTGCCAAAGGTCAATCGGGCTGCACGGTGTTGGGCTGTGAGCACAGGCCCCAATTGTGGACGTCGGGCCCTCATACCATCCTCATGCATTCTGTTTCTCACTGTTTGAGCAGAAACCTGCACATTAGTGGCCTGTTGAAGGTCGTTCTGTAGGGCTCCGGCAGTGCTCCTCCTGTTCCTCCTTGCACAAAGGACCAGATAGCGGTCCTGCTGCGGGGTTGTTGTCCTCCTGCAGCCCCCTCCACATCTCCTGGTGTACTGGCCTGTCTCCTGGTACCTCCTCCATGCTCTGGACACTGTGCTGGGAGACACATCAAATCTTCTTGCCACAGCACGCATTGATGTGCCATCCTGGATGAGCTGCACTACCTGAGCAACTTCTGTAGGTTGCAGATACCGCCTCATGCCACCTCTAGTGGTGAGGGCACTAGCAAAATGAAAAACTAACCAAAGATCGGCCAGAAAAGATGAGGACAGGCAAATGGTCTGTGGCCACCACCTGCAAATCCATTCCTTTTATAGGGGTTGTCTTGCAAATTGTCTAATTTCCACCTGGTGGAAATTAGACAATTTACCAACAGGTGAAATTGATTCACAAATCAGTGTTGCTTCCTAACTGGACAGGTTGATATCTCAAAAGTGTGATTGAGTTGGAGCTACATTGCATTGCTTATGTTTTCCATTTATTTTTTTGAGCAGTATATGCACATACATACATACATAGACACACACTTTTTTATATGTATATATAGATTCACCAGTAAAACTGGATTATAAAGGAACTCTTTCTGCATACAAAACAATACTGAGTCACAGTTAAAGTGCCCTTATGGACCCGGCTGTTTGGATGTATTTTGCAGAACGTTTTTGATACATGCTGACCTACGGGTTGCAAAGTACGTGCAGAAATTTAAAAACAGAACTAGTGATTCACTGTGGAAGTGTTTCGACCTGATGGATATCGCACATCAAGCGTCAACTTTCACCCTGTTCAAAAAATAACCACGCAGCAAAGACAATGCATTTCATGTCTATCGCACCGAAACCGGTGTCACGTAACTTGGACTTGATACCCTGAAGCCTCGGTGGAGTGGCGGAGCTCAATATCTCATACTACCTTCTGTTTTGACCTATGTGCGATTTGGCAGTGTTGTCAACAGCAACATTTCAAATCAAACATACACTACACTACAGAAAATTACTTAATTAATTAATGAATTAAAGATAAAACAGCAACCAGTAAAGTGAGTGAGAGATGGAAAGAGAGAGATAACAGTGAGGCAATGGAAACCCCCCCCCCCAATCCGTTGCCCATGTGGTGTGTACGTACAACAGTGTGTAGGGTATGCTGTACATTGAATCTATGTATACACCACTGTGCATGGAGTGGTGTAAATATAGAACTATAGCGGAGAACAGAAGCAGAAAATAGAAGCCGGTGGAGAACTCGGGCCGCCGGCTGGCTCCACAGACTCTTTTTACAATCCTCAGGATCCATCTTTTGTTGGTAAATCTGATTTATTAGGCCAATTCCCTCTCAACTCGAGTTTTAATTAAAGCGCAATATTACAAAGTACGCCTCAAAGGCCTTAGGAAAATTTAATAAAAAAAACAAAACAACATTAGTCAATAAAACAGACTTTCAAATAGTATGAAATAAACCGTCACAATACAATAAATCAGTTTTAACTGAGAAAGTTCAGCTGTTCAGTATGCAGCTCTTGCCAAGAGGTCCTACAGCAAAGGCCAAAGTTTCGTTCTCTTTTTTTTTTTTTTTTAATCCAGCCTTAACGTTGCTTCTAAAGCCATGCATGCAGCTGTAGTCGTGTATAAACCTTATTATTTTGTTGCCCTTCTCCTGTAACGGGCAAACGTAGCCTCTGTACCTCTCACTAACCCAAACTGCAAAGGTAGGCAGGCAGACAGGCATGCCAATCACACACACACACACACACACACACACACACACACACACACACACACACACACACACACACACACACACACACACACACACACACACACTCACACTGCAGCAGTGCAGGATCAGTGAGACATGGCCACATATCCTTGGCGTCTTTAAATAGACCTGTCTGGTCTTTTGAGCTGCAGCTGCCCATTTGTGTCTAGTGCCCCTATCGCCTCTTTCTCTAGCTCGCCCCGTCCCCATCTCTCTCACTCCACTGTTTCCCCTCTTTTCTTATTCTTCTCTTTTTCTTGCTAATCCCTCTCTCTGTCTCTCTCTCTCTCTCTCTCTCTCTCTCTCTCTCTCTCTCTCTCTGTCTCGCTCTCTCTCTTTCCCTCACCCCTACACTTTGACCATCCCCTCCTCCCCAACCTCCGAGTCCTTCCGACTCAAAATCTGCCGGGCAGGAAAAGAAAGAAATTTTCCTTTTCCGTCTTATGGCTGACAAAAGCGGGATGCTCACAAGAAAAAAAGACAGGAAAGAAAAGGAGGCGACCGAAGCAACGAAGGATGTAAGTAAGTTGCCGAAGAAAGAGGAGAAGGCCGGCGTGGCCAGGTCTGAAGCCACGGGCGACGGAGAGGCTCCGGCGGCGCAGGCGGAAGGAGCTGGGGCGGAGGACGGGGCCAAGGGCGAGAATGGAGAGTTGCAGGTTGAGCCGATGGAGCTGCCTCCGTTTGAAATCATCTCTGGGTATGTGATGATGGACAAAAGCAGTAGTTCGGTTCAAAACTTGACCAGGCAATGAGATGCTTACTGGGGTTAAAATAGTGCACTCAGCCCTATTTAAGTTTAACGTCTCCAGACAGGTTTACTCTCGACCTCCCAGTTTTTTTTTAATCATTCTTTGAGTTTACCCTTTACATAAATCTCAATTTCAGCATAAATAACCAGTCGAACAGATCCATCCAGCCAAACCAAATTATTTTACAAGCGACTGTCTGTTGTAATCTACACCTCCTGCAGACTAAATGTAATGGTTGGTTGTATGGCATTCATCATGCAGATTGAGAGTCTATAGCTTTAGATTCGACAAAAAATTAAGGATCTCTGGGTGAAATTGACTATGAAAGATTATGAAACACAGACTATACAGACTATGAAATACAAACAAGTGCTAAGTGTTAGCAGAAATATAGCAACGCCTGAAACAACTCAGCGGAAAATATATAGATTAACTAAAAGAGAGGGTGTACAAATGCACCATTAAAACTGTCCAACATTACAACCTTAGAAAATGTAAAGAAAAAGGCTGACTGATCAATACAATGCAACAATACAACGTATAATGTTAAAATACATGAGGTGCACCAAGCTGTGAAACCCCATGTATATCAAGATATGAGTGAATGATGAAACTTAACACCAAAACATTACAGCTTTCCCCGGACCAATGTATGAAATTCAGTCTCCCAGTGTAAAATAGATAAGATACAGAACATGCAACGGTGCATATGTATATTAATATGAAATTCAGTCTCCCAATGTAAAATAGATATCATATACAGAACATGCAACGGTGCATATGTATATTAATATGCATGGGAAGAAAATGACTGTGCATGGGACATGTGCGTTGCAGACTATTTTAACCACCACCACACACACAACACAGAGGCGTTGTGCCTGTGATGGTGGTTTGAATTAAACATTGTCACACATGAAAAAGAGTACGCACAAATGTCATCTTTTATGACACAATTGGCATACAAAATACCTTTTGATATTTGTGACAGATATGAAAATATGACACTAGGTTTTGCTTTCAAAGGGACTGGCAAGTTGATTAGAAAGCATTCAACATTAAGAAAGTGCTGTGTAGAAGTAAGACGGCAGGCTTTGGAGAAGACGTGCAACCGAGACTAAATGGCAGTACTAGGGCTGGGCATCGACAGC
This sequence comes from Lampris incognitus, assembly GCF_029633865.1. Taxonomy (NCBI): domain Eukaryota; kingdom Metazoa; phylum Chordata; class Actinopteri; order Lampriformes; family Lampridae; genus Lampris; species Lampris incognitus. The sequence goes on along the minus strand of NC_079212.1, from coordinate 138,284,167 downwards.
CGGCTCCAAAATTCCGATTCCAAAGGAATCGTTAAGAAATTCAAATTTCCATTCTGCCTATGGGTGTTTCAGTTCATGAATTTTTATTAAGAGTGACCCACAAGGACAGCGCACAGCATTATGGGTCTCAGATAACGTAACAGACCACTAGGTGTCGCTATTTGCTCAATATCGGCATCCATAAGAATGGGTTCCTAAATAAACTTCACTCGCGCTAAAGTTAGCTTCAGTTTCCGTGGTGGCGGCACGCGGCTTCCGTAGTTTCCGCCTCCGCAAGTTAAATGTGCGCCATCATGGACCAGAGCAAGCGGCGGTCGAAAGTGCGGCTTCATTTTGCCCTGAAAAATGAAGGCTTGGCGCAGCGCAACGCCTGCGGCAAAATTATTTGGTGCAAGGGAGGACGCACAACAAATATGGCCAAACACCTTCGCCTGCACGGTGTACACATGAACCAGTGCGCCGGTCTCCATCTCCTGCCTCGGGGTCCTCTTCAGCAACCCTGAGCAAACAGCAGGCGGCACCCCGTCGCCATTGGGTAAGTGAAAATGAATAACGTTTGTCTTCTTCGCAACAGCGAGACGGCAAACAACTTATACGTGAGAGAATTGCTATAAACTGTACGCAAATACTGAAAAAAACTTTCTGTGCTGAACGCTCACGTATACAGCCTGAAGGGCCGTTTAGACGGCAACGTTTTCAGCATAAATCAGTAAAGTATTGTAGCGAATTCGGGGGACAACGCAACCACAGGAACTGCCGCGGCCGGGAAGCGAACCCGTGTTGCCCGCACCGCAGGAGACATCGCTAACCGCTCGACTAAAGTTTCAGGCCCGCGAGCTAGGCGGCCAGCGTGTCTTGTTATCCGTGCACGTTACACTACCTCCCTCCTTCGGGAAGCGCGTCCCCGCGCTTAAGCATATCAGCTCCTTCACGCCTCAGGGCGCATACGCTTCCGATGGCCTTACGGTCGCTCCATCCCACTTCTGACACCAACGTAGCGAATTCGGGGGGCAGTCTGGGAGACCGTCGCCACAGCAGGGACGCGAACCCGTGTCTCCCACTCCGCAAGCGACAACGTTAACCAGTCGACTAAAGCAGTGTTTCTCAACCGGGGGTCCGCGGACCCCTAGTGGTCCGTGGTGTAATTGCAAGGGGTCCGTGAAAATAAAATATTTTTTAAAAAAAGATCCTATGACATTTATAGAAATACGATTATTTTACTCAAATGTGACTGAGACCTTTATCTACCTAAACTATAAAGGGTAACAGGACTTTTTCTCTAATTACATCTGTTTCACAAGTGTAATTTATTGTATTTTAATAAGAGATCTCGCTCCCGTTTGCGTTGTTAAAAGTTACTGCATAAAGATTCTGTTGTTACATATATCTGAAAGTTACTGAATACATATTCTGTTTTGTTACATATATCTGAAAGTTACTGAATACATATTCTGTTTTGTTACATATATCTGAAAGTTACTGCATAAGAATTCTGTTTAGTTAACCACATCTAAGTTACAACTGAAAGCTCTTATTTTTGCCCCAAAGAGTGAATAAATGCTATAATGCAATTTAAAATGCAGTTTCTACTGTTTCTATCAAATTGCAACCCCCCTCCCCCAAGATCAGGTGGAGGGGTCCTCAGGGTAGATCAAAAATACGCAGGGGGTCCAGGACCCCAAAAAGGTTGAGAACCACTGGACTAAAGGGTCCGACCCGTTAGTGAAGGACCAACGTGTCTACTTATCCATTCACGTTACAGTATTGTTGCGTTTTGGCCGTTCGCTCACACGACAACGGCGTTTCGGGGGCCTGAAAACGCGAACTTCTGAAACCGGGTTCCGGAGGGAAGTCTTGCGAAAACGCAACTCCGGCGCCGCCGCGTAATCTAGCAAAGCCGGTTCCTGGGGAAACGGTGACGTCACGTCTCCACTTCGCACATGCGTATTAACGTTTTCAGTTAGACGGCAACGCGCGAGTAAGAAGACATTACCAATGGCGGATTACCGAGCTGTGTTTCTGATGTTATCTCTGCTGAGTTTATTAACGCTCCTCCAGCAAAGTGCACCATTACCGTGATCAGGCAGGATTCCCAATCAACGTTTTGCTGGAATTTTGATGCTTTACAGTCCAGCGTCACTCGGAGTAACAACTCCACTTCATCGCCCGTCCAGACAAAACGATCTGTTTTCGAGCGTACGCTCGCCATCGTCTGTTTACTTACCGCTCTGAGAACTAAGCGTTTGTGCGCAGACGCGTGGTGTGGGGGGGGGTCCACCGAGAGGGCTCTCTGCTACAGAGTTTCACCGCCACCTACTGGCCTGGTATGAGTACTACAGCGTTTTCAGTCGTTTTTTTGCGGATCTGTGTGCACGCGGATCGTATTCAAAACGATGTCGCCCGAACGCGGAACTCTTTTAAAACACAAAGGAAAAACTTTTCCGTTTTTATCAAGACTGTTGTCATGTAAACGTAGCTTAATTTAAGGAGTTTAATACCTGGTAACCCGGACCAGGGTGTAACTGTGTCATTATTTCTCCATCTTCATTGTTGTAAATGTAAATATAAGAATGAGACATTCGCATGAATGATCCGTTCTTAAAACAGAATGGCTTGTATAAAGTTTTTTTTTGAAATAATTGTTTCTTCTGTGAAAGAAGCATGTGACCTGTTTTGACCCCGCCTCTCAAAGAACCGGAATCGAGAATAATTAAGAACCGGAATCGAAAATCAGAATCGTTAAAATCCGAACGATGCCCAACCCTAGTCAGTACACGTGCCAAATATTCGGTTGCACTGCAGCCGAATATTTCTAAATAAAATTTGTGCTGTATTGGGCGTCCAGGTGGAGTGGCGGTCTATTCAGAATCAGGAATACTTCATTCATCCCTGAGGGGAAATTGAGTTGCCTACCAACATGGGGGTCAGTGGTCGGCTCCCCGTGTTTCCTACAGATGCGGTTGGCCGTGTCTGCAGGTGGGAAGCCAGATGTGGGTATGTGTCCTGGTCGCTGCACTAGCGCCTCCTCTGGTCAGTCGGGGCACCTGTTAGGGGGGAGGAGGGGGAATAGCGTGATCCTCCTACGCACTGCATCCCCCTGGCGAAACTCCTCACTGTCAGGTGAAAAGAAGCGGCTGGCGACTCCACATGTATCGGAGGAGGCATGTGATAGTCTCCCTCCCCGTAGTTGGCTGGATACAATTGGGGAGAAAAAGAGGGGGGGGGGATTGTGCAGTATCATGAAGAAGTGAAAGATTAGAGGTGAAAGTGACATGAAGAACCTTGCTGACAGGGCGAAAGTTACTTTTGACCTGTTAAAAATGTAATAAGTAATTACATTACAAGTATATTACAAGTAATTACAAAAAATACATTAATGTTAGGGTTTATACTCCTGTCTGTGCCCCTGACCAAGGCAATGGAAAGAAGAACTAGAGTTGGTCCCCGGGTGCTGCAAGGCGGCTGCCTACTGCTCCTAGCTACACAGCTAGGATGGGTTAAATGCAGAGAGGAATTTCCCCACAGGGATTAATGTAGCATATCAAAAAAATCAAAAATGTAACTACCCTCACTCGTGAACAAGACCCCGAGATACTTGAACTCCTTCACTTGAGGCAAAAACTCATCTCCAACCCGGAGGGAGCAATTCACCATTTTCCGGTAGAGATCCATGGCCTCAGATTTGGAGGTGCTGACTCTCATCCTGGCCATTTCACACTTAGCTGCAAACCACCCCAGTGTGTGCTGGAGGTCGCGTTCTGATGAAGCCAACAAAACCACATCATCTGCGAAGAGCAGTGATGCAATTCTGAGGTTCCCAAAATGGACACACTCCTCACCTTGGCTGCACCTTGAGATCCAGTCCATGAATGTCACAAACAGAATTTGAGACAAGGGACAACCTTGATGGAGTCTGACACCCACCGAAAACATGTCTTGTTCACGAGTGAGGGTAGGATGGAGCAGGAGATTGACAGGCGGACTGGCGCAGCATCAGCAGTAATGGGGACATTGTGCCGGAACATTGTGGTGAAGAGGGAGCTGAGCCGGAAGGCAAAGCTCTCAATTTACCAGTCAATCTTCGTTCCAACCCACATCTATGGTCATGAGCTTTGGGTAGTGACTGAAAGGGTGGGATTGCGAATACAAGCGGCTGAAATTAGTTTCCTCCATAGGGTGTCTGGGCTCAGCCTTAGAGATAGGGTGAGGAGTTCGGTCAGGCGGAGGGAGCTCAGAGTAGAGCCGCTGCTCCTTTGCGTCGAAAGGAGCCAGTTGTTGTGGTTCGAGCATCTGATTAGGATGCCTCCTGGGCGCCTTCCTTTGGAGGTTTTCCAGGCATGTCCAGCTAGGAGGAGACCCTGAGGTAGACCCAGAGCTCACTGGTGGGACTACATGTCCAATTTGGCTCAGGAGGAGCTGGAGGGCATTGCTAGGGAGAGGGACGTCTGGAGTGCCCCACTTAGCTTGCTGCCGCCGCGACCCAACCCCAGAGAAGCAGCTGGCGATGAGATGAAATGTAACTATTTAATTAATTCATCAAAGCAATGTACATTACAATTGATTACTTTTTGATTACCTTTCTTACAAACGTTTTAAACCAGGCAGTAAAGCTGAAAAGTCCTAAAAACATACATTAAACCAGGCAGTGTAAACCTTAAAGCACAACCCCCAAAGCAAATAAGGCTTTTACCAAAAAGAATATATTGGGATGGAAATGCTTTGTAATCACCAACATTTTGATTAGCAGCTGTAATTTAATTACACTTTTTTCTCATTAATTGTAACAGATTACAATTACATTTATTTTGTAATTCAGTTACGTAACGCCGTTGCACGTAACTAGTTACTCGCCAACACTGGTTTTTACTGATGGAGGCTAAACCAAAAAGACTGATTAGTTGTTCTCTTAGCCCTTTAGGCTGTTTGTTCTGAAATCTATCATGCTACAGAAACACCTATTCACAACCAGCTGGGGACTGCATGACACATATCTATTGGCAAGCAGCAGCACACAAGCCCCCCATTATAGAGCTGAAAGACAGAATAATGAAGATTGGTTTTATGTACCGCCAGGGTACTGAAAAACTGTACTTGAGATAAAGTGTGATTACTCTGTTGTTATGGACCATTTTGGGACTGTTTTTCATTAGATTGGCCAAACGATAAATGATAGGCCAAATGGTCTAGCTATTATCCACCAATGAACTTTTAACAGCACACAGAATTAGCCACAACTCACTGACCATTCATGTAATCAGATCCAATTTTTGAACAGATGTTGAGAAATCCTTCAGTGAACATGCTCACAAAAGTGTTTTGAAACCTACCAACCTACCAATAGGGGGTGCCACAATTGTGAAAGGTGTGCTGTAATATCATTTTCAAGTTGACTTATGACATTTCTGTCATGATTAATGGAAGTGGACGTGGCTTTTAACAAATCTCCAGACGTATTAAAATTAGAAAATTAGAAAAGAAAGCTGTATGCTTTTTCAATTTTCAGAACAGACCCTCCAGTGTTTGAACAAAGTTTGCTTCTCTGCATCCTGTAGTTCATTAAGAAGTCCATCACTAAATATTTTTCATAAGTGCAAAACTAATTAATTCCAGGCACTCACATTCTGAGGGAACCCCCCCCCAAGACAATAAAGGTCATAAGATATTGATAATTTCCAAAACGAGCCTTTGCTGATTGTAAATGCTGTGTAAACTGTAATGTACACAGAAAATGTAATAACTTGCTCAGTGTTTTACCAAACATTGATCAATTTTGTGTGACCACCAGAAGGTTGTGTGATGTTCTCTTGGATTTTATCTCCAAATTCAAAAATTTAGTGAATTTTCAAACTTTATATTATATAAATGTGGACTAATTTACTTTTCATGCTGCCATTGAATGTTCTTGTATGTCTAAATAGATTTGCTCTATATCTGTATATGATTGTCAAAGGCTTCAATTCATTCAAGCAAAAAAAATTGCATGTTAGTGATTTTTAAAATGCACCAGCCTTTCATGACATCTTCATCCATCCATTCATCTACCCGTTCATCGCTGAGCGCTTGTAATGGCATTAATAATAAAGTAATTGCAGTGTCTTAGGTTTCTTTTTGTTGGACAAATTAGCATGTTGTGCTTGGACTCTGTTCATTTCTGCATGCCATGATATTTTTTTTTTTGGTGCAATCGCAAATCCAGTAGAGTCAGCAGCAGAGAGAATCTGTTTAAATCAGAACCTTACTCTTAGTGTGCAAGTATCAAAGCCAAAAATTGGCTTTGTTCTAAAATCTAAGAAGTTCTGCTCTCCAGCATGATGCATTAATCATGCTGCTTTTCTTAGCTGCGAGGAAAATCCAGACACATGCCACATATCTTTGTTTATCTATAGGGACCTTTATTTTGGCCCCAGTGCTGAGGTCCTTGCATGGCTTACTGGTCTTGCTGTTCTTTCCATTCTGTCACACTGATCCTGGCACTTAAACATTGATGAGAATTCGTACAAACAGCTCTCTAGTCATCGTTATAGATGATAAAATTTTTAACTAGATTATTATCATTTTTATCTTTAGCATACCATTGTGTTAAAACTTTGTTGGGTGATTCCCAACTTTAAACCTTCCCTTCACTAGGCAGATATCATCCTGAAAAATCCTGCCTACATCACAAATGTGTGGTTGTTTCATCAGGAATGCTTAAAATCGTTCATACTTTTATATGTAAATAAAATTATTTTATTGCCATTGTATGTGATGTTATGTATTAGTGTACCATCACTTTCTGTTGATATTGTAGTTTAAGTGATTTTTTTTTTAAATCCCCGTCTAATTAGCTAACACCAAGCAAACTACACCAATCAGCCAAAACATTAAAACCACCTGCCTAATATTGTGTAGGTCCCACTCGTGCTGCCAAAACAGCTCTGACCTGTCAAGGCATGGACTCCACAAGACCTCTGAAGGTGTCCTCTGGTATCTGGCATCAAGACGTTGGCAGCAGATCCTTTAAGTCCTGCAGGTTGTGAGGTGGGGCCTCCATGGATCAGACTTGATTTCCAGCACTTCCCACAGATGCTCGATCGGCTTTAGATCTGGGGAATTTGGAGGCCAAGGCAACACCTTGAACTTTTTGTCATGTTCCTCAAACCATTCCTCAACAGTTTTTGCAGTGTGGCAGGGTGCATTATCCTGCTGAAAGAGGCCACTGCCATCAGGGAATACCGTTGCCACGAAGGGGGGTACCTGGTCTGCAACAATGTTAGGTAGGTGGTACATGTCAACGTAACGGCCACATGAATGCCAGGACCCACGGTTTCCCAGCAGAACGTTGCCCAGAGCATCACACTGCCTCCGCCAGTTTGCCTTCTTCCCATAGTACATCCCAGTGCCATTTCTTCCCCAGACAAACGATGCACATACACCCGACCGTCCACGTGATGTAAAAGAAAACATGATTCATCACCTTCTTCCATTGCTCCATGGTCCAGTTCTGACCTTCACATGCCCATTTTAGGCGCTTTCGGCGGTGGACAGGAGTCATCATGGATACTGTGACCAGTCTGCGGCTACACGGCCTCATACGCAGCAGGCTGTGATACACGGTGTGTCCTGACCCCTGTCTATCATAGCCAGCATTAACTTTTTCTGCAATTTGAGCCACAGTAGCTCTTCTGTGGGATGGAACCTCCAGAGAGTGTGTCCAAGTGACCTGGAGCAAGACACTGAACCCCTAACTCCTCCGATGAGCAGGCTGGCACCTTGCATGGCAGCCTCCTCCATCAGTGTATGAATGTGTGTGTGAATGGGTTGATGTGAGACATACACTCTAAAGCACTTTGGGTGGTCGGTAGACTAAAAAGTGCTACATAAATGCAGTCCATTAACCATTTTACCCCTCCCCCCCCCGTTTTTCTCCCCACTTGTATCCGGCCAATTACCCTACTCTTCCACGCTGTCCCGGTCGCTGCTCCACCCCCTCTGCCTGTCTGGGGAGGGCTGCAGACTACCACATGCCTCCTCTGATACATGTGGAATCGCCAGCCGCTTCTTTTCACCTGACAGTGAGGAGTTTTGCCAGGGGGATGTGTCGCGTGAGAGGATCATGCTGTTCCCCCTCCCCCCGAACAGGCACCTCAACCAACCAGAGGAGGCGCTAGTGCAACAACCAGGACACACCCCCACATCCGGCTTCCCACCCCCAGACACGGCCAGTTGTGTCTGTAGAGACGCCTGACAAAGCCGGAGGTAACACAGAGATTCAATCCGGCGATCCCTGTGTCGGTAGGCAACCACAGAATAGACCGCTATGCTACCCGGACGCCCTACCATTTCACTGTTTAACAAGATAATAGATGTTATTCACTCCACCTGTGGTTTAGTGTTTTGGCTGATTGGTGTATATTCAGTACCAGTATTCCTTAATTGCTTTACTGGATTTTAACCTAACAGGCTCTGTGTGTCTACTTTTTTCCAAGACCAGTAACCTTAGCTGGTAAATGCAGCAGCAGTGATAGCAGCGTCATAAAAGGGAAATAATGAACGTTACACAGAGAATTAAAAACCAAGCGCTGATACCGAGTTAAAGAGAATGGGTTGCCAAATCTCAAAGCTGATTAGTAAGCGATGGGTTGCAGCGTCACAGGTCTAATAATAAAGAGCTGGAATTCCACTCCGCTCTCCCACACATTCTAAATTTAGCTCCGGTGTGCCTGGCCATATTGGCCGATATGACAGAATCTTTCTGCCCCTACTAATCCAGGGGTAGTCCACGCCCAGCCATTTATTTCACTGTCCTTCACAACGTTATGAATGGAAATAGGAACAAATACAAGAATTTGCTTGTATTTTTAAGACACTTAAAGCACCGAAAGACACTTTGTTGCCTGGATCTTTGAATAAGCATCTTGAATAAATGAATGATGGTTTATTTCGAACATGTAAATAAGCGGGATATAAAATACAGATAATCCATTGCCAATAATCGGAAGTGATCAACAAATCCACACATCAAAATCAGCGAACAAATCTCTGTATGCGTCAGATTATTTGGTACATGTAGGAGAAGTGTAAATAAAAATACACTTATTTTTTCCTAGCCCTTCTCACCTATTCTTTAGTTAATTCGGCTACTATACATCACAAAAAGAGAAATATATATATAACAAAAAATATGACAGTAAAAAAAAAAGTAAATATATTTATATGGGCAGCCTGTCCAGGGTGTCTCCCTGCCCACTGCCCTGGGATAGGCTCTAGCATCCCTGTGAGTTTGGAGATATATATATATTATTGTCATATTTGTCTTCATATTTTATTGTCATATATGTAACAACCCAGATACGACTCAGTGTCATATGAAAGAAAATGAAAAATAAAATGTGATTAGGTATGTTTGGAGATGAGTAAAACTTTAATGGTTAACACAACCCTTCATCGTCCCTATATCGCTTGATAATCAGACCTTTGTACTTCTTCTTGAACTGCGTAATGTTTGTACTTTGAGTTCCATGCTCAGACTGCCCCACAATTTTACCCCACAGGTTGAAATGCCCATGTTCTTCAAAGTTGTTCGAACACATAATTTCTTGGAATGTAATTTCCCTCTCAAATTATATTCCCCTTCCCTATCTGAGAATATTTTTGTGTATTACGTGGCAGTAGATTGTTTCTTGCTTTGAATATTATTTTGTGCTGTGTTAAATTCTACTAAATCCCTGAACTTCAAGGCATTTGACTTTAAAAATAGCTTGTTAGTGTCTTTCATGATATCCTACATTATTAACTATCCTTATGGCTCTCTTTTGTAGTATACATAATGGTTTTAGGTTGGTTTTGTAGGCGTTACCCCATACCTCCACACAGTAGATCAGATATGTTACAATAAATGAACAATACAGTGTGTGCAGTGATTTATGATCCAGGATGTGACTTGCTTTTCCCATGACTGCAATGCTCCTTGCCAGCTTTGCTTGCACATATATGTTATGTGAGGTTTTCAGCAGATTTTGTGGTCTAGTATCACACCTAGGAATTTATTTTCATATACTCTTTCTAGTTGGACATTGTCTATCACTACTTTCACTTTGGTATTTATTAAGTGATTTCCAAACAACATAAACTTTGTTTTGTCCAGATTTAATGATTTTTGTAAATTTATTTATTTATTTTTGTCAAACCACCGTTTTGATTTTTCCATTTCTATTGTGATCACCTCCAAAAGCTGCTGTCAATTCTCACCAGAACAAAATATATTGTCGTCATCAGTAAATAGAACAAATTTCAATATTTTTGATATCTTGATATCTTTTGACAGCATTTAAGTACAGAATGAACAGTTTTGGACCTAAAACTGACCCCTGGGGTACACCACAAGTAATGTCCACGCACGACGATTTATGTTCACCTGTCATTACAAACTGATGCCTGTTACTTAAATAGCTTCTTAGCCAATTCTGAACCACCCTGTGATAGCATACCCTTCCAATTTGTCAGTTAATCTATTGTGATCAGTAGTGTCAAAACATTTTTTTAGATAAATATTCTCACAGCAAATTTTTTTTGGTCCATGCAATTACTTATTACTCCAGTTAATTCAATGAGCACCAGATATGTGGATCTGTTTGGTTGAAACTTCTTCATTATGCAGGGCATGCAGGTTTTGTAACAAAAAAATACAGCCTCAATACGACGTTTTCTTTAAACTAAAAAATATCACTTTTACCAGATGAAAATACAAAGGCAAAAAATTTATGATTATTATTGTCATTAATAATAATAATAAGCTAGTTAAAAAATGTCATACATGAAGTGCAGGGTGAAGTGCTTTACATGAGAAAGAAGCAAATTAAATCAGTCATAAGCAGCAAAGAAAGTTTAAAACCGCTTTATAATCAAGAGGAGAGAATGAGAATTAAAGGCAAGTTAAAGGCTTATACGATGATAAATGTTAAATATTACAATAGAGATTAAGATAAAAAGAAAGGTTCGGCTTTGTGTCGATACAGTTGCCCACTGGGGACGGGGTTCCCGCCCCGGTCTCGTCAGATCTGACTATGGCCGGACTCGATGAAGCAGCAATAATTGGCAGCGCTGTCTTCGGGAGGGGGGTGGAGTCGGCTTGTGTTCGTCACATGAATGCGTCTCTGTGTGTGTCCGATAAAAGCAGTGGTTCGGCCTGGATTCACCTTGTCACGAAGGTGGCGAGGCGTCTCCTTCGAGACCCCCAGCCGGAGAGATGCAGTTGGCGAACGCATGCAGTACGAGGGTGGGTGTTTGAACTAAAATATGGATCGATTGGCCACTAAATTGGGAGAAATCAGAAATAAATTTATATTAAAAAAAAAAAAAGATAAAAAGAAAAGTTTAAAAAAAGATATCAAAAAGCCTATAGGAATAAAATGGCACACATTTGGGAAACGTATTTAAGTCAGTGATACTTCTGGACTGTCTGAGTGACTTGTTATTTTACCATCCACAAATGAAACTGGATGCATCACAGGAAAGATTAAGATGTGACTGTAAAAACTGGGTCTTTGGGCGTCCGGGTATAGCGGTCTGTTCCGTTGCCTACCAACACGGGGATTGGTGGTTCGAATCCTTGTGTTACCTCCGGCTTGGTCGGGCGTCTGTCCGCAGGTTGGAAGCCGGATGTGGGTATGTGTGCTGGTCGCTGCAATAGCACCTCCTTTGGTCAGTCGGGGCGCCTGTTTGGGGGGGGGGGCTTGGGGGAATAGCGTGATCCTCCCATGCACTACATCCCCCTGGTGAAACTCCTCACTGTCAAGTGAAAAGAAGCGGCTGGCGACTCCACATGTATCGGAGGAGGCATGTGGTAGTCTGCAGCCCTCCCTGGATCGGCAGAGGAGGTGAAGCTGTGACCGGGATGGCTCGGAAGAGTGGGGTAGATGCAACTGGGGGGGGGGGGGGAGAGACTTTTTTTGGTGAAAGATCACATATGTATGTATGTATGTATGTATATAATATATATATATGACAATTTTATGGTGGAAATATTATCATGGTGTACAAGTTTAACAATCTCATCTCAGGCCTTCTTTTTGCTTCCTCTCCCACACCTCAATTTTTCCATGCAAAAAAAAAAAGATTGGATATTTGCTACACAGGGGTATCCCAGTAATCCTGTCATTTTCTTGATTCTTCTCTTTTACACAGCGACCGCATCGATCCTTTCCAGTACAAGTTTCAGTTCAAGAATGTGGAGTACTCGTCTGGTCGCAACAAGACATACCTGTGTTACCTTGTGGATAAGGGGAATTCTGTTGATGGGCTGTTGAGGGGCTATCTGGAGGATGAGCACACAGGCCCTCATGCTGAGGAGGCCTTCTTCTTGCAGACCCTGCCCGATTATGATCCTGCTGGCAAATACACAGTCACCTGGTACGTGGCCCACTTATAAATCTGCCATATGGTGTGGGGCACCGTGTGGCAGTGATATTGAAGGAAAGCAATCATGATTTTCCACATTATCTCGATACAGCCCATATGTTGTGGGGATTAGCGCTTCATTAGCAGCCAAAATAACAAGCCGTCTTTTGTGTGCCTCTGAGATGCCACAAAAATTGTGCATAAAAAGTGTCCACCGGTGATGTCACAGTCTGTGAGTCGTCATTTTCAGTGGCATTTTCTATGACTGCTGCATCGTTATTCCCATTTTCTCATACAGTGTTGTCTATTTCAGTGTGCCCACCGAAAGTAGCAGCAAACAGAAAGTAAGGACTGTCGTCTTTACATTCATAGATGAGATGTCACTGATGGACACTTGCCTGCACACTTTTGTGGGCATTTCAGAAACACACCGAAGACTGCAGAGTATAATGGCTGCTAATGGAGTGTTATCCCTACTATATATATTTAGAGGGAAAATGTTGAAAATTGCGATTTTTACCTTTTAACTGTTTTACTATAAATAAAATAAGTCTTGGTTGCATTGCATGTCATATCATGTAGCCTACCTTAGCTAAAATATGTTTTGGGAGCATTCCAGTGAATGAATTATGCTATGTGAGGCAAAAACACCCATTTGGGGGAGATGCCCACCAATTATATTGTTTTTTTAAATGGCAATTCAGGCATTATAAATAGCTCAATAATACTTAAAATGTTGAGTTAATTATTCTACCTTAAACCATAGCAGTATGGGAGGGATCTGTCCTCAGAGAGGATTGTCTGGGGCGTCCGGGTGGCGTACTGGTCTATTCCGTTGCTTACCAACACGGGGATCCCGGTTCGAATCCCCGCGTTACCTCTGGCTTGGTCAGGCGTCCCTACAGACATAATTGGCTGTGTCTGTGGGTGGGAATGTGTGTGTGGGTATGCGTCCTGGTCGCTGCACTAGCGCCTCCTCTGGTCGGTTGGGGCGCCTGTTCGGGAGGGGTGGATCTGGGGGAAATAGTGTGACCCTCCCATGCGCTACGCCCCCCTGGTGAAACTCCTCACTGTCAGGTGAAAAGAAGTGGCTGGTGACTCCACATGTATTGGAGGACACATGTGGTAGTCTGCAGCCCTCCCTGGGATCGGCAGAAGGGGTGGAGCAGCGACCAGGAAGGCTTGGAAGAGTGGGATAATTGGCCGGATACATTTGGGAAGAAAAGGGGGGGGGGTAAAATAAAAAGAGGATTGTCTTTGTGTCCTACCCTGACTGTAGAAACATCAAGTGGCAGAGACGGGGGAAAAAATTAGCATAATTTACTTTCATTTGATCATCTGATTGAAAGAAACACCGAGATCAAATCCCCCTCCTTCCCCCTTCAGGTATGTGTCTTCCAGTCCCTGCTCAGCATGTGCGTCCAAAATAGTTGAAATCCTGAAGGCCAGGAAGAACGTCAAGATGACCATCTTTTCAGCGCGGCTGTTTGAGTGGGAGGAGCCGGAGATCCAGGCTGGCCTCAAGGCCCTACATACTGCAGGCTGTAAGATGAGGATGATGAAACCTTTGGATTTCTCCTACACCTGGGACACATTTGTGGAAAACGAGGAACAGCCCCTGAATCTCTGGGAAGACTGCAAGGACAACTACGAGTATTACCATGAAAAGCTGTCTGACATTCTTCAGTGACCACAGTGAGTCTATGAGAGGGAATACCCCCAGAAGTAAAGGCAGTCCTGTTTTCAAAGTGAGCAGTCTACTTTACCATGTGGGTGGACGTTTTTTTTTGTTTTTTTTTTGTTTTTTAATCATTATTACAGTTTAGACATTTGACAGCCTTAGTTGGTTTAGGACAGATAAGACTCTACCTCAAAAACAGGGCTCGGAGTCAGTGAGTGGGTTATGTGGAAAACTAACAATAGGATTTGAAGGAAAATGTTTTCATTCACTTAACTGGTTTATAGTGCGGCCTCATCGATGCTTATGCAAGATGTTGGCTGCACACCGTTCAAGGACATTCAGTTCAAATTAGTCAGGCGTCGAGAAATAACTCCAGCCAGTAATGTTCTCAACGATGATGTCTGTGGTGGAAAGTTTCTGACTTGCATGAATCGATGGATAAATGGATAAAAATAATTAAATGTCCGAAATATCCTCCACAGAAACATTCCTCCGTAGATCCTTGGAGGAAAGGCGGTTAGTGTGGCAGTTATAAACTGCTCAGAGGCGATGAAAAGACATAAAGAAGAACGAGTGGCAGAGATAAGAGGTTTATGTGTATAAGGTGGGAAGATCCAGGTTATTTACATGAGAATTAGGCAGGAGAGACATAAGCTGACAAAGGCCAGAAATATAATGAGCGTGTGTGAAGACGGGTTAGGGAAGGCCAGGAATTCAGTTCAATTCAGCTTATTGTCATTAAAGACAAAGTGCAGGCACATGTTAAACACGAAATGAGGGCTGCGGCTGGATCTCTAACACGGCCTGCAAAGACTTATCAGTGTGTCATCAGTCAGTTTCCAAGGCAGTCTTGGCGGTTTTGGATTTTCAAAGTTTAATAACTTTGTGGGGGGAAAAAAGATACAGACCTGCTGCTCCCTCAATGTTCCTAAAATTGCATATATTTGCATTAAAATACATTTCAAATCAATTGCAAAGAAAAAGTTATGATAAGATCTACCTAAAACGGCCATGAGCAGTCAAAATGACGGTGCGTGATTTGCGCGTCATCATGTGCGTCACGACGTGTTGTGGTCGCATCATTTCCTTTGCAAAGTTCAGTGCTGTGTCCTAGAAACACACTAGCGTCCTCCAGTGCAGAGTAATGGTCTGAACTTGAGTTTTGATCATTTCCAACATGTCTGGTTACAGACACCGTTTCAGATGCCCCATGACTACCACCGAGGCGTTGCAGTATTTACAGGCATTGGACAGCGGCCATTTTAAATTGTTTGAAAAATAGTATTAAAGTTGTTAAAATGTTAATTTTGGTGTCAGTAGTTTCTTAACAGACATACTAAAATATGCATTGCATTAACATCTCAATTGGGTATTTATCTTGACAGAATATAGAGTTTAAAAACCGGCGGTCATTTTGACCACCCATGGTCGTTGTAGGTAGGAGTGAAATCCCGGTCGTTAATATAGCAGTGTAGCTCAGTGTTTCCCAACCCAGTCCTCAAGGAACCCCTATCCTGCAGATTTTCATTGCAACCCTGCATAGGTAGCCCTGCTTGTACTTACTCAACCAATCATCTCACAGCACTTACTTATGCAAGGTGTACAAAATCTGACATAACTCATTGCTGATTGGTTGAATAACTACAAACAGGTACCTATTCAGGGTTGCAAAGAAAATATGCAGGATAGGGATTCCTTGAGGACTGGGTAGGGAAACACTGGTGTAGCTAATATGGTGTAATAGCTTTTAAAACGTAGGATGTTGGCACTGCGCAGATGGGCAGAGGCAATTCGAGCTCTTACTATGAGACTTTCTAAAGGTATTATGATATTTGATGTGAATACAGTCAATATGAATTACACATTATATGAAGTGTAAGAAAATGTTGACATAGTCAAGAGATTCATGGACTTGTTTTACACCCCCCCCCCTTCCCAACACCTGCAACTCCACCAACACCACCACTCTCTCTCTTGACACAGGAATCCTGCTGGCACAGAACTTGCTCATCACCTGATTGTCCCTACTATTCCTGCAACTGTAGCATAGCGTTGACTATATGAATCAAATAAGCGTTTTGTGTGTGTTTGTTTGTGTGTGTTTGTGTGTGTGTGAGGGAGAGAAAGAGTTTGTGTGTGCTGTCTTAAGTGTAGTTTGTTTTTGATTACATGTGCTCCGTTCACCATGACACAACCTATGCAAGAGCAACCTCAGTACATCTGCAAACGATGCCTCTGTCTGTCATTGTGGGTTTGTGCGGGCTTTATCTTCCAAAGTCCTCTTGTTGGTCTGTGGATCCAGTCTGTGGGTCACACTGGTTGCACTCCGTTGAAATGTAGCCTAGCATAAGGGGCTGCTAAGGTCCATCAGTATATTGCAGTTACATATACAATAGCCCCTCAACAGCTAAATAGCTTTACAGCTTTGATTTAACACCAATGATGAAAATCTGTTGAATTATTTTAAACAGAGGTTCCCAAAGCACACAGTGTTTTTCCCATGTGTTGCTTAGAGATTTTATTTGGAGTATACATTAACCAAGAATATAAACATATTAATAATAGATGACTGGTGATGTACAATAACTTATCGAGAGAGAAATCACTAGAAACTCAGGTTTCAAGTGGCAGTTTCTAAGCTGCTAGTGAAATCTCTCTCTATGTTAGATCAAATTATATGAAACTCCAGCAATCCCTATGGGAAGAAGCAGGTCCCTGTAAGCACAACAGAATATAGACGAGAGTAGAATACATAAAGAGAAAATAGCTGGTGCAACATATTCCTACATTCTCTGTTTTAAAAATACATTAATTTTACTCTTGTTGACCGCGCTAAATCTCTCCACTGTATTCAAGTTAAAACATATATTTTGTTGGGTTGTTTGCATTTCCTTTAATTAAATAATATGAAGCTTTCAGCTTCAAGAAGCTATTATAATACTATGTAATGAGCAGTTTATAACAAAGTGATTTGTGTAATGTTGGTGTTTTTCAAAGTTTAAAAAAAGTTGCAGTTATATTTCATTTATTCATTTATTATTAATGATGATACAAACAGATTTTATGTCACATGGTTTATTTGATTAAACCAAGATTCATATTTCCCTTGTGTCATTGTTTCCTCACCTTTTTTCTGCACGCTGATATTTGATCTGTACAGCATGTTACGTCTTTATATGGAGTAGCACACGTACAGCAGCACTGTGCGGATGGAAATCTTATTTTTCTAGTATTTCCCGCAAGCGGTTCAAAAGGATTTTTTTTTTTAATCGCCGCCTAAGAACTTATTTTCACTGTAGAGCTTACACAAGCCTTTCGCTGGGCCTTATCAGTTGATGTGAGGCAGTGGTTCTTAACTGGTCTGGCCTTGGGACCCACATTTCCCCATGGTTATTAAGTCACGACCCACTTTTATAGAATTCAAACCAAGCACATTTATTTCTCACAAATGGGCTAGTAAACACACACACACACACACACACACACACACACACACAATGTCATCATGATACTTTTTTTTAACATAAAATAAGAAAAAAAATCATCCCTGCATTTAAAGCGCATTACTCTAGCAATAACAAACTGATCCTGATTAATAAACGGATGAGTATGAACATCACCACTGCGTGCTGCTGATATGGTTGATATGAATGAAATGAACGTCATAACTGCAAAACTGTGTTTACACACATGATAATATCTCTGAGTAGGTCTACCAAAGAGGCGGTCTTCACTTGGCTGACTTTTAGGGAAGCTAATGAGATAGGTGGGAATGTGCTTTACTCATAAGAATTTCAAAGTTTGGGGTGATCATGCTCACGGTCATGGACCGCGGGACGCATTTTGAATTGGTCAGGCCCACCACCACCCGCACACACGCAATGCCACCACCCCCTCACTCCCCAGCGTTAAACTGACTTCAGGCGTCCGGGTAGCTCCACCCCCTTTGCCCAAATGGGCAAAGGGGGTGGAGCACCAACCAGGACGGCTCGGAAGAGTGGGGTAATTGGCCAAGAATAATTGGGGAAAGGGGGAAAATGTCAACAACAACAAAAAAACAACCTTTGAACTGACTTAACTTACGGAGCCACTTTTGTGATCATTACAATATAGCACATTATTAAAACACTAAAGAACAAGTCCTATCATATAGAATTTAAAAAGAAATGCCAAACTCACCACTGAGCTTTAAATATTGCCGAAAAACTGTCTCCATCCCCGGCATTCCCCAATTTTCATTGACATTGCCCCGAAAAAAATGTTATATTATTCAGTAAAAGCTAACTAGATAACCAAATAATGAAGTGGCGGTTTGATGTTAACTGTGTGAAGGTAGCAGCATTGATGTGTGAAAATTCGATTGACCTCACATGACACAATAAGCCAGTACAGTAATTAGATAACAGAATTTACAGCATTCTGATAGGTTGTGTGGGGGCACTCAGGAAAGCAGTGTGTGATATATGTGGCTGCCGATGGATTTGAATTTATTGACGTTTGATGTGCAAAAGTAGGTAGAGCCCAGGCCCTGCCGGCCCTACCAGCTCCACAGTCCATGCTCAATGTCCAACCTGTTCCTCTGCTTTGACTTGCATCAAAGCACACGGTAATGTACGCAGGCCGTTAAAAAATATATATTTCTCCAAATCTAAAAATGCAAGAGACTTGCATGACTTTTCCAAAATGTTTGATTTAAATACGTGTTCTAAAGATTAGGATAGATTGACTACTGTGACGACCACTTTAGCCAGACAACCTGTGAATGTGGGGCAAGTGTGAATGTGTCTGCTCTCCTCCTGTAGCACGCTATTGAAAAACAAAGAACACTGTCCTAACTGAATGTAATGTGAGGGAGCATCAGCAACAAAATCAGTTTGATTGCTTTATTTTCTATTTGAATGTCCTAACTTGCTATGAGTGACGCAGTGCTGTGCACCATGCCATTTTGAGCTGAACTTTTGTTGGACACCCTGTTTCTATTTATCCTCTCGCTTGCATTGTAAAGCACTGTTATTAATGAGGAACATCTCCAGTCTGATTTTGAGCGCACAGCTAATAGGTATGTGTGGTTTGTTTATATGACGGTTTCAGTATGGTCAGTGAATGTCCAATGCGATGCGATCATTGGACGCTCGCTTGCTTTTTTTTAAGCAATTAAGTCATTTCCCTCAGTAAAATAACATTCTTGAAAAAGAATGTGAAATGTGTGAGGGCTGTGACATTACTTGTGGTGTACCATATGGCTCTATCCTGGGCCCCGTACTCTTCAATGTATACTTGCTTCTGTTTGGTGGTGCCATCAGGAGACATAGCACAAGTTTTCACTTACACTGATGACACTGTACTACATTGTCATGACTCCTGATAGCACAAGCCCCATTGATGCTCTCCATCAAATGGAAGTCTAAAAAAATTCTTAAATTATCCATGACAAAAAGAGGTACTGGTCATTAGATCAGAGGCTCAGAGAGAGAAGCTGACCACTGAACCCAAGTCACTGGCATTCAGTTCAAAGCAACAGGCTAACAACCTAAACATCATCTTGGATTGTAGTTTTAATTTTAATGTGCGCTAGGAGACTGGACTATTGTAATGCCCCTCAACTCAAAGAACGCATAGCTGAGCTCCTACTTGTACAAAATGTGCGTTGGCCAGGACCAAAATGAGAACACATATTATACCTGTTTTAAAGTCCCTACACTGGTTGTCCATTAATTTTATCATTCATTTAAGATCTTTTTATTTATTTAGAAACCCTTAACTTTAAACAACTCTTAAGTTCATTTCTAACATGCTTTTAAGATATGTGCCCATTCTGGTAGCTGTTTGTAGTTGCTCCATGGGCCCAGAGTCAAACTCACGCCAAGATTTCCTTCAACCATTATGGCACCAGCCTACGGAACAGCCTGCCAGTGTCAAGAGATTACCTCATAGACCCAAATGCAAGGCAAGACGTGGAAACATATAAAAACAAAGATGAATTTGTTGAAGAATAGGAATTATACAAAGGCTAGTGCATCTCAAAACTGGGCAAAAAAATAGAAACACTGCAGAACTTAAATACACATAAACACAGGTCTCAGTAATATAACAAACATAATAAGCTGTGCTAAAAAAAATCACAGTACTCTGCTGCCCTGTAGCAGCTCTCAGAGGCAACCGAAGGGACACTGGTACCTGGCTGGCAGAGAGTGTGGACATTTACAAGAAATAACTGAAAACATACCCTTTAAGTTCTGCTCTTAGATCTGTTTTTACTTATTTCTGTAACTAATGTGAGCTTAATTTTATATCTTATTTTGTGCATGGCTGTCTCTCTAGTTGCATTTACTGGTATTTCCTGCTCCTCGTATTTCCTTTTTCTTTTACTGTGTTTATTTTCTCTTATGTGTTTCATAGCATATATTTTCATTTGGATATGTTAAGCAGTTATAACTGCATATTATGCAAGAATTGTGCTATACAAATACATTTTGATTGATATTTCACTCTATAGTGATGTAGCTCATATCAGAACAGGAGTAGTATTAATTGGCTCTATCAACGATCAGTGTGCCTTGACCCCTGAGCAATCTGGGGTCATCTCAGAAAAGTGCCCAGCGAAAGGCCAACAGTGCAAAACAGGTGAAAGGAAAAACTAATTTTTACCTCTGCACATCCACCATCTAGAAGATCTCATGGAACTTTCTGGATGGAAAAGGCCCAGCTAGTGGAGTTGGCACAGCTGTTAATGGGGGATTCATTGGTGGCAAAAGTAATTGAGCCAACCTAACCCCAAATGAACAGGTGCTATATTAGGAGTTCTCCAAACTGCCATCTGCTGTGAAGCTCACATACATCAGTAAGCAGGAGACTGTAAAGAAGGGCTGTCTACTTCCTGGTAGCCAGTGGACTATCCATGGCAAATGGGAATACATCAGATACCTCAACTTTATTATACTTATTGGGCAGCTGGGGTGATGTTGATGATGACGAGACCGTGCTTGCATATTTTAACTGAAAATTGGGCCTCGGGCACCAATTGTTCATGCTTACAGATCTGTTCGTAAAGTGTATAGACAAATTGTTAAGGAAACGTTAAACATTCACCAATTTTCTCTTATATTCGTTTGTCGTATGATAAAAAAGGAGCTGTTTTTGGTCTAACATGCTGGACCCCATGTGTGTCGCCTATGTCACACATTTTCTCTTTCAAAGCCACCTTGTTGTGGTGTGATCTCTTTTTTGTTCAATTTATCACCAAGGCAGTGAGTTGAAACATCCTAGAGGCATGCCATCTTTGCAGCAAAAAAAAAAAAAAAATGCAAGAAAAAAAAAAGAAGGTTTACAACCTCAATAAAGGATCCTGAAGGCATACGACAGTTGGTACAACATCACAAGAAATTGCTGTCACGTTTGGGTGAAAACAAATCAGATCTTCCCAGAAAACAATGCTAAAAATAAATAAATAAATAAATAAAATAGTTTAAAACTATTACATCAAGATTGGGATGTGGCCAGCATTGTAACTTAGTTGAAAGTTTCAACCTGGCGAGGCCAGTGCAACACGTCTTTTTTGCCAGAGTGTACTCTTAATAATGGTGTAGTTATCAGAAGCCGAGTTAGGCTCAGACTGGTTGAATGGGAGAATACATGAAAAATCTTCTTGCATCACAAGACGAAGGGGTTACACTTTGCGCTGAAAGGGTTTGATGGCACTTGAGCTCTTTGTTACTGTACATTGATTTTTATTTTATTTTTCATTAGAGTGAATGCAAACAAACTGTTTATACATGTGCACTAAACCATATATGCTTGACAGACATGCTATGCTTCTCGTTCGGGGAGTGGTGTCAGATAGGGATCAAAAAAATCTCTCTACAGGCTTTCCACTGCCACCTTATGTTGGCTTTCCACCCCAGTAGACTTGGCACTTCCACCGGCATTGGCCAGCATGGCCGAATTTAGACCCAGGCTGAGTGATTTTGGTGAACTTAACAAGGAGCGTGTCTGGGCGGTGTGGAGGCCTTCGATAGCGCTGGACAGCCAGATGAGTCTCTTTAAGCTCTGAATGGTGCGGCCGCGGTCATGCATCAGCTGGTGTTCTGTTACCGCTCTCCGACTAGAGAAGGAGATAATGAGAGAAGGGAGGGTGTTATGTAAGACTGGATCCTCGCCACAGCTTGGACATGATTTTGCTCATGCAAAGCTTTGCACATAATTCAAGAGAGAGAAGTTGAACGGAATTTGGTTGGAAGTGCAATTTCACTTCTTTAATGTGAAAGCAAAAACACATGTGAAATAACCTCTCATTAAAAGAGAACATTGTTGGGCAATACGGAGAATATTATCGTGATAATCACAGGGAATTTTTTGATAAACATGATATCTGCTTAAGTGTGCAAAGATGCCATGCATAGAGGAGTCCTAATAAACTGTTATGCCCTTGTCCTTCCATATAAAAGCACATTAATTAAGTTTGCTTCATTAATCCCCTTGGGGAAATTCATTTACTGCAAATTAACCCATCCCAGCTGTGATCTGTGTAGCTAGGAGCAGTGGGCTGCCGCCTTCATGCTGCGCCCGGGGACCAACTCCAGTTCTCTTCCCATTGCCTTGGTCAGGGGCACAGACAGGAGTATAAACCCAAACATGCATGTTTCTTTTGATGGTGGGGGAAACTGGAGCACCCGGAGGAAACCCACCGCAGACACGGGGAGAGCATGCAAACTCCACACAGAGGATGACCTGAGATGACCCCCCTCAAGGTTGGACAACCCCGGGTTTCGAACCCAGGCCTTCTTGCTGTGAGGCGACAGCGCTAACCACAGGGCCACTGTGCTACCCGTTAGCCCATTAGCACCTTAATCTCAGAGATTGGAAAAATCAAATCAATTTTATTTGTATAACCCAATATCACAAATTACAAATTTGCCTCAGTGGGCTTAACAGCAACACAACATCCTGTCCTTAGACCCTCTCATCGTTTAAGGAACAACTCCCTAAAAAAAAACCTTTAACAGGGAGAAAAAAATAGGAAGAAACCTCAGCGAGAGCAGCAGAGGAGGGATCTCTCTCACTCATGATACGGTCATGTTTTATTATAGTTTCCATGTTAAAAAAAATCACATTTTGAAAGCTGTTTTGGTATAGTGTGGTTGGTTATATCATGACTGGCAACATTAGAATGCTCAAACTGCCCCAGCCAATCATCTTCAACCTACTTTTTGCATAAACCCAACCATTGGACAGCACACCTATCAATCCCAGTCTGGCAGCCAATCTGAGCTCTGTATTTAAAAACAAACAAACAAACAACAGAAACAGTGTTTTCTCCAGGGAGATTGCGATAATTAAAAAACAATTGATTTTGATTAGTTTTATATAAAATAAACTTTAAAATCTTTCACAGACACTGGTAAATGATATAAAATTACCAAAATGGATAAAATATGACTCCTCTAAGAGTACTGAGAGAGTCATCACATTGAAATGTTTGGTAAAGTTATGTAGCTACGATATCAAACCAAAACTAGTGTTTAAGTAAAACTTCCGCAAATATTTCGAAACCTAATTTTGTGAGAAAGTTCATGTAATAGACTCTCATTGTCATTCATTTAGACAGAAAAATTGCATATCATGATATGGCAATACCTGAATTTCACCCCAATACGATAAAAATGCTAGACAAAAGATGATAAATACTGGAGAATACTAGTAGAACTGGACACTGAATTATGGGTCAGTTCTAGCGGAGTGGTCCTACTAATATTGAATAGTATGGCCGAATGTTTCTGGGCCTTACAGTAATGTGCTTGCAAAAGGGGGTAAAGAAGTAGATCTGTTTCACTCCAAAGGTCACCAGGACTTGGAACAGTAAATATAGACAAGTAACCCTTCAGACAGAAGAATCGCATGCCTACTAGTAATACATCATCACAATAATACATATATACAAATATATCACACCGAAATCTAAAGTAAACAGGCTATTAAACTGATGTCAAATCAAGTATAGTGTTGCCAAGTAATGCTGAATGATTGTGTGTTTTGTGTATGCTGCAAGTGGCAAAATGATGTTTTTTCACAATTCAATGCACTCGTTGAAGCCAAGAAGCAATAATGTACTTGTATCGTTTCATGTGAACAAATATATACATATGTACAAATATATATCAATCATACACACACACACACGCACACGTGAATATTGTTGTCTGTGTTGTCTTACTGTCGTCACAGTAAGAGTAAATATTCCCAGTCTACTAATACAGGCATTTATTGATATTTTATGCTAATTTCACTCTAAACTGAAAGAAACCTCGTGTAGAAAATTACTTCTTAAAAGCGGAGAGTTACTGGGCTTCATGAAAGAATGTTCTCGTAACTTTCCCTTGATTTTTTTCTCTCATGATAAATCGGAGGGGTGGAAATTCAGCATTTGATTTCAGAAATCAAAATTTGTTCTTACTCACATACTGAATGTTGAAAATGGCACTTGTCTTTAAATTGAATGCACAAGCAAACATGCATTCAGGTTATAACAGTTACGCCTTAAAGAAGACATATACTGAGAACAGCATGTTCTCGAGTGTTGAAAACAAAGAAGAAAAACTATTTGGTGGACTCTGGACGGCTGATTAGATGCTATCTTTACACCAAGACGTGCCGCTGTTTAAAGGATCTCAAAAGAAAGTGAAGGTTACAAGTTCACAAATCAAAGAGCTGCTGTCAGAACTGACATAAAGGCATAAAAACCTTCCACGGGAGCCTTTAATACAGGAACCTTCATCGAGCGTCACTCGTTCCAGTTATGTGACAGCAGTGTGTGGGAGTTTTGTTGCGATGAGGAAAGTTTGCCCTCATTCCTCATATTTGCATTTGCACTAATGGCTGATAGATCTGCAAAGTAGTTTCTGAGAGCTGACAAAGGAAAACCATAAATAAAATGAGTATCATCCAGAGCAGGGTGATTTTGGTTCCAATTCTTCTGAGCCATTAATAAGTTTTCTGGCTATATTAGTCTTTGCTTATTTCAAAATATAATATGGCCCCATAAAAGCTTGGTAGGGTTCTGCAGTGTGCAACATTATTATTGCGTGAGATTTCTTGAATAGTTCATATTTTATGAACAGATCTGTGTGTACAAAATACTGTTGTTGGAGGTCCTTTGTTAAGTGTGAATTTACATTTGGGGCATGATGATATGAGAAAGCTGTTGCTCTCAATGGACCTCATTCATCAATCGTTCGTACCTACGTATTTGTTCCTACACACCCATGGAATTTTATTTTTTTTTAGCTCTCAGGTTTGTCTTACAGCAAAGCCTGATGGTTATTTGTAATTCCTTCCCCCAAACATCTATCATCTACCTCTTGCAATGAGCAATTAACCAGGCTTGTAAAGACATCAGTGTTAGCCAGTTGGTGTCTAAATTCAGGGGTTACCCAGGTTCTACACTGGTCTGTGACACAAAGTTCAGGGCTAAAAAAATCCCATGGGTGTGTAAGAGCACGAATGAGGCCCAATGACTGAGCCCATACATGCCATCTTAGACAGAAACAATTTCCTCCCTTGTCAAATATGTTTTTGTGTCACAGTCCGTCAGGAGTTTTTTGTTTTTTTCCCCCCCTTTTTCCTCCGCAATTGTATCCGGTCAATCGGCTCTGTGCATAACTGTAGTCCACTGACTTCCGGTTTCTACTGTAGTGGTCATACCAGTTTCCCGTTTGTTGGCGCGTTTTATTGACGTTGGCGTGTTTTTCGCGATGCCTGCAAGATTTACCATGGATAAATGTCCACGACATGACAAGGAATTGTCGACGAACTTTCACCTGCACCTTCCAGCAAATGGGTGACAGTTTCAAGTTGTACTTATGAAGTTACGCCCACAATTATGAGGATCAGTATCATCCTCATAATTGTGTTCCTCCTCCCCCGAACAGGCGCCCCGACCGACCAGAGGAGGTGCTAGTGCAGTGACCAGGACACATACCCGCATCCGACTTCCCATCCGCAGACACGGCTAATTGTGTCTGTAGGGACACCTG